>NW_027437551.1:300000-600000 GCF_965140245.1 Athene noctua | reverse complement strand
CTCTAGGCTGGGCTCGGGGCTCGGATCTGGGTTCGGCTCTGGACTCGGCTCGCCTCGGCTCTAGGCGGGGCTTGGGGATTGTCTCGGGGCTCGTCTCGAGGCTCGGCTCTGGGCTCTGTGCTCGGCTGGGCTCGGGGCTCGTTTCGAGGCTCGGCTCTGGGCTTGGCTCTAGGCTGTGCTCTGGGCTCGGCTCGGCTCTAGGCTGGGCTCGGGGCTCGGATCTGGGTTCGGCTCTGGACTCGGCTCGCCTCGGCTCTAGGCTGGGCTTGGGGATTGTCTCGGGGCTCGTCTCGAGGCTCGGCTCTGGGCTCTGTGCTCGGCTGGGCTCGGGGCTCGGCTCGAGGTTCGGCTCTGGGCTCGGCTCTAGGCTGGTCTCTAGCCTCGGCTCGGCTCTAGGCTGGGCTCGGGGATCGAATCTGGGTTCGGCTCTGGACTCGGCTCGCCTCGGCTCTAGGCTGGGCTTGGGGATTGTCTCGGGGCTCGTCTCGAGGCTCGGCTCTGGGCTCTGTGCTCGGCTGGGCTCGGGGCTCGGCTCGAGGTTCGGATCTGGGCTCGGCTCTAGGCTGGGCTCTAGACTGGGGTCTGGCTCGGCTCGCCTCTAGGCTGGGCTCGGGGCTCGGATCTGGGTTCGGCTCTGGACTCGGCTCGCCTCGGCTCTATGCTGGTCTTGGGGATTGTCTCGGGGCTCGTCTCGAGGCTCGGCTCTGGGCTCAGTGCTCGGCTGGGCTCGGGGCTCGGCTCGAGGCTCGGCTCTGGGCTCGGCTCTAGGTTGGGCTCGGGGCTCGGATCTGGGTTCGGCTCTGGACTCGGCTCGCCTCGTCTCTAGGCTGGGCTTGGGGGTTGTCTCGGGGCTCGTCTCGAGGCTCGGCTCTGGGCTCTGTGCTCGGCTGGGCTCGGGGCTCGGCTCGAGGTTCGGCTCTGGGCTCGGCTCTAGGCTGGGCTCTAGCCTCGGCTCGGCTCTAGGCTGGGCTCGAGGCACGGCTCTGGGCTTGTCTGTAATCGGCTTTGGGTTGGGCTCAGGTATCGGCTCTGCTCTTGGCTCGGCTCGAGGCTCCGATCGCGCCCGACTCTGGGCTCTGCTCTGGACTCGGCTCGGCTCTAGGCTGCGCTTGGGGCTATGATCTGGGTTCGGCTCTGGACTCGGCTCGCCTCGGCTCTAGTCTGGGCTTGGGGATTGTTTCGGGGCTCGTCTCGAGGTTCGGCTCTGGGCTCTGTGCTCGGCTGGGCTCGGGGCTCGGCTCGATGCTCGGCTCTGGGCTCGGCTCTGGACTCGGCTCGGCTCTAGGCTGGGCTCGGATCTGGGTTCCGCTCTGGACTCGGCTCGCCTCGGCTCTAGGCTGGGCTTGGGTATTTTCTCGGGGCTCGTCTCGAGGCTCGGCTCTGGGCTCTGTGCTCGGCTGTGCTCGGGGCTCGTTTCGAGGCTCGGCTCTGGGCTCGGCTCTAGGCTGGGCTCTGGGCTCGGCTCGGCTCTAGGCTGGGCTCCGTGCTCGGATCTGGGTTCGGCTCTGGACTCGGCTCGCCTCGGCTCTAGGCTGGGCTTGGGGATTGTCTCGGGGCTCGTCTCGAGGCTCGGCTCTGGGCTCTGTGCTCGGCTGGGCTCGGGGCTCGGCTCGAGGCTCGGCTCTGGGCTCGGCTTTAGGCTGGGCTCTAGCCTCGGCTCGGCTCTAGGCTCTGCTCGTTGCTCGGCTCTGGGCTCGGGTCTGGACACGGATCTAGGCTGGGCTCGAGGCTCGGCTCTGGGATCGGTTCGGCTCTAGGCTGGGCTCGGGGCTCGGATCTGGTTTCGGCTCTGGACTCGGCTCGCCTCGGCTCTAGGCTGGGCTTGGGGATTGTCTCGGGGCTCGTCTCGAGGCTCGGCTCTGGGCTCTGTGCTCGGCTGGGCTCGGGGCTCGACTCGAGTCTCGGCTCTGGACTCGGCTCGCCTCGGCTCTAGGCTGGGCTTGGGGATTGTCTCGGGGCTCGTCTCGAGGCTCGGATCTGGGCTCTGTGTTCGGCTGGGCTCGGGGCTCGATTCGAGGTTCGGCTCTCGGCTCGGCTCTAGGCTGGGCTCTAGCCTCGGCTCGCTCTAGGCTGGGCTAGGGGCTCGGCTCTGGGCTTGTCTGCAATCGGCTTTGTGGTGGGCTCAGGTATCGGCTCTGCTCTTGGCTCGGCTCGAGGCTCAGATCGCGCCTGAATCTGGGCTCGGCTCTGGACTCGGCTCGGCTCTAGGCTGGGCTCGGGGCTCGGATCTGGGTTCGGCTCGGGCCTCGACTCGCCTCGGCTCTAGGCTGGGCTTGGGGATTGTCTCGGGGCTCGTCTCGAGGCTCGGCTCTGGGCTCTGTGCTCGGCTGGGCTCGGGGCTCGGCTCGAGGCTCGGCTCAGTACTCGGCTCTGGGCTCGCCGCTAGGCTGGGCTCTGGGCTCGGTTCGGCGCTAGGCTGGGCTCGGGGCTCGGATCTGGGTTCGGCTCGGGCCTCGACTCGCCTCGGCTCTAGGCTGGGCTTGGGGATTGTCTCGGGGCTCGTCTCGAGGCTCGGCTCTTGGCTCTGTGCTCCGCTGGGCTCGGAGCTCGGCTCGAGGCTCGGCTCAGTACTCGGCTCTGGGCTCGCCTCTAGGCTGGGCTCTGGGCTCGGTTCGGCTCTAGGCTGGGCTCGGGGCTCGGATCTGGGTTCGGCTCTGGACTCGGCTCGCCTCGGCTCTAGGCTGGGCTTGGGGATTGTCTCGGGGCTCGTCTCGAGGCTCGGCTCTGGGCTCTGTGCTCGGCTGGGCTCGGGGCTCGGCTCGAGGCTCGGCTCTGGGCTCGCCTCTAACCTGGGCTCTGGGCTCGGCTCGGCTCTAGTCTGGGCTCGGGGCTCGGATCTGGGTTCGGCTCTGGACTCGGCTCGCCTCGGCTCTAGGCTGGGCTTGGGGATTGTCTCGGGGCTCGTCTCGAGGCTCGGCTCTGGGCTCTGTGCTCGGCTGGGCTCGGGGCTCGGCTCGAGGTTCGGCTCTGGGCTCGGCTCTAGGCTGGGCTCTAGCCTCGGCTCGGCTCTAGGCTCTGCTCGTTGCTCGGCTCTGGGCTCGGGTCTGGACACGGATCTAGGCTGGGCTCGAGGCTCGGCTTTGGGCTTGTCTGCTCTCTGCTCCAGGCTGGGCTCGTGGCTCTGCTCTGGGTTCGGCTCTGGACTCGGCTCGCCTCGGCTCTAGGCTGGGCTTGGGGATTGTCTAGGGGCTCGTCTCGAGGCTCGGCTCTGTGCTCTGTGTTCGGATGGGCTCGGGGCTAGATTCGAGGTTCGGCTCTGGGCTCGGCTCTAGGCTGGGCTCTAGCCTCGGCTCGGCTCTAGGCTGGGCTCGGGGCTCGGATCTGGGTTCGGCTCTGGACTCGGCTCGCCTCGGCTCTAGGCTGGGCTTGGGGATTGTCTCGGGGCTCGTCTCGAGGCTCGGCTCTGGGCTCTGTGCTCGGCTGGGCTCGGGGCTCGTTTCGAGGCTCGGCTCTGGGCTCGGCTCTAGGCTGTGCTCTGGGCTCGGCTCGGCTCTAGGCTGGGCTAGGGGCTCGGATCTGGGTTCGGCTCTGGACTCGGCTCGCCTCGGCTCTAGGCTGGGCTTGGGGATTGTCTCGGGGCTCGTCTCGAGGCTCGGCTCTGGGCTCTGTGCTCGGCTGGGCTCGGGGCTCGGCTCGAGGTTCGGCTCTGGGCTCGGCTCTAGGCTGGTCTCTAGCCTCGGCTCGGCTCTAGGCTGGGCTCGGGGATCGAATCTGGGTTCGGCTCTGGACTCGGCTCGCCTCGGCTCTAGGCTGGGCTTGGGGATTGTCTCGGGGCTCGTCTCGAGGCTCGGCTCTGGGCTCTGTGCTCGGCTGGGCTCGGGGCTCGGCTCGAGGTTCGGATCTGGGCTCGGCTCTAGGCTGGGCTCTAGACTGGGGTCTGGCTCGGCTCGCCTCTAGGCTGGGCTCGGGGCTCGGATCTGGGTTCGGCTCTGGACTCGGCTCGCCTCGGCTCTATGCTGGTCTTGGGGATTGTCTCGGGGCTCGTCTCGAGGCTCGGCTCTGGGCTCAGTGCTCGGCTGGGCTCGGGGCTCGGCTCGAGGCTCGGCTCTGGGCTCGGCTCTAGGTTGGGCTCGGGGCTCGGATCTGGGTTCGGCTCTGGACTCGGCTCGCCTCGTCTCTAGGCTGGGCTTGGGGGTTGTCTCGGGGCTCGTCTCGAGGCTCGGCTCTGGGCTCTGTGCTTGGCTGGGCTCGGGGCTCGGCTCGAGGCTCGGCTCAATACTCGGCTCTGGGCTCGCCTCTAGACTGGGCTCTGGCTCGGCTCGGCTCTAGGGTGGGCTCGGGGCTCGGATCTGGCTTCGGCTCTGCACTCGGCTCGCCTCGGCTCTAGGCTGGGCTTGGGGATTGTCTCGGGGCTCGTCTCGAGGCTCGGATCTGGGCTCTGTGCTCGGCTGGGCTCGGGGCTCGGCTCGAGGTTCGGATCTGGGCTCGGCTCTAGGCTGGGCTCTAGACTGGGCTCTGGCTCGGCTCGCCTCTAGGATGGGCTCGGGGCTCGGATCTGGGTTCGGCTCTGGACTCGGCTCGCCTCGGCTCTATGCTGGGCTTGGGGATTGTCTCGGGGCTCGTCTCGAGGCTCGGCTCTGTGCTCTGTGTTCGGATGGGCTCGGGGCTAGATTCGAGGTTCGGCTCTGGGCTCGGCTCTAGGCTGGGCTCTAGCCTCGGCTCGGCTCTAGGCTGGGCTCGGGGCTCGGATCTGGGTTCGGCTCTGGACTCGGCTCGCCTCGGCTCTAGGCGGGGCTTGGGGATTGTCTCGGGGCTCGTCTCGAGGCTCGGCTCTGGGCTCTGTGCTCGGCTGGGCTCGGGGCTCGTTTCGAGGCTCGGCTCTGGGCTCGGCTCTAGGCTGTGCTCTGGGCTCGGCTCGGCTCTAGGCTGGGCTCGGGGCTCGGATCTGGGTTCGGCTCTGGACTCGGCTCGCCTCGGCTCTAGGCTGGGCTTGGGGATTGTCTCGGGGCTCGTCTCGAGGCTCGGCTCTGGGCTCTGTGCTCGGCTGGGCTCGGGGCTCGGCTCGAGGTTCGGCTCTGGGCTCGGCTCTAGGCTGGTCTCTAGCCTCGGCTCGGCTCTAGGCTGGGCTCGGGGATCGAATCTGGGTTCGGCTCTGGACTCGGCTCGCCTCGGCTCTAGGCTGGGCTTGGGGATTGTCTCGGGGCTCGTCTCGAGGCTCGGCTCTGGGCTCTGTGCTCGGCTGGGCTCGGGGCTCGGCTCGAGGTTCGGATCTGGGCTCGGCTCTAGGCTGGGCTCTAGACTGGGGTCTGGCTCGGCTCGCCTCTAGGCTGGGCTCGGGGCTCGGATCTGGGTTCGGCTCTGGACTCGGCTCGCCTCGGCTCTATGCTGGTCTTGGGGATTGTCTCGGGGCTCGTCTCGAGGCTCGGCTCTGGGCTCAGTGCTCGGCTGGGCTCGGGGCTCGGCTCGAGGCTCGGCTCTGGGCTCGGCTCTAGGTTGGGCTCGGGGCTCGGATCTGGGTTCGGCTCTGGACTCGGCTCGCCTCGTCTCTAGGCTGGGCTTGGGGGTTGTCTCGGGGCTCGTCTCGAGGCTCGGCTCTGGGCTCTGTGCTCGGCTGGGCTCGGGGCTCGGCTCGAGGTTCGGCTCTGGGCTCGGCTCTAGGCTGGGCTCTAGCCTCGGCTCGGCTCTAGGCTAGGCTCGAGGCACGGCTCTGGGCTTGTCTGTAATCGGCTTTGTGTTGGGCTCAGGTATCGGCTCTGCTCTTGGCTCGGCTCGAGGCTCCGATCGCGCCCGACTCTGGGCTCTGCTCTGGACTCGGCTCGGCTCTAGGCTGCGCTTGGGGCTATGATCTGGGTTCGGCTCTGGACTCGGCTCGCCTCGGCTCTAGTCTGGGCTTGGGGATTGTTTCGGGGCTCGTCTCGAGGTTCGGCTCTGGGCTCTGTGCTCGGCTGGGCTCGGGGCTCGGCTCGATGCTCGGCTCTGGGCTCGGCTCTGGACTCGGCTCGGCTCTAGGCTGGGCTCGGATCTGGGTTCCGCTCTGGACTCGGCTCGCCTCGGCTCTAGGCTGGGCTTGGGTATTTTCTCGGGGCTCGTCTCGAGGCTCGGCTCTGGGCTCTGTGCTCGGCTGTGCTCGGGGCTCGTTTCGAGGCTCGGCTCTGGGCTCGGCTCTAGGCTGGGCTCTGGGCTCGGCTCGGCTCTAGGCTGGGCTCCGTGCTCGGATCTGGGTTCGGCTCTGGACTCGGCTCGCCTCGGCTCTAGGCTGGGCTTGGGGATTGTCTCGGGGCTCGTCTCGAGGCTCGGCTCTGGGCTCTGTGCTCGGCTGGGCTCGGGGCTCGGCTCGAGGCTCGGCTCTGGGCTCGGCTTTAGGCTGGGCTCTAGCCTCGGCTCGGCTCTAGGCTCTGCTCGTTGCTCGGCTCTGGGCTCGGGTCTGGACACGGATCTAGGCTGGGCTCGAGGCTCGGCTCTGGGATCGGTTCGGCTCTAGGCTGGGCTCGGGGCTCGGATCTGGTTTCGGCTCTGGACTCGGCTCGCCTCGGCTCTAGGCTGGGCTTGGGGATTGTCTCGGGGCTCGTCTCGAGGCTCGGCTCTGGGCTCTGTGCTCGGCTGGGCTCGGGGCTCGACTCGAGTCTCGGCTCTGGACTCGGCTCGCCTCGGCTCTAGGCTGGGCTTGGGGATTGTCTCGGGGCTCGTCTCGAGGCTCGGATCTGGGCTCTGTGTTCGGCTGGGCTCGGGGCTCGATTCGAGGTTCGGCTCTCGGCTCGGCTCTAGGCTGGGCTCTAGCCTCGGCTCGCTCTAGGCTGGGCTAGGGGCTCGGCTCTGGGCTTGTCTGCAATCGGCTTTGTGGTGGGCTCAGGTATCGGCTCTGCTCTTGGCTCGGCTCGAGGCTCAGATCGCGCCTGAATCTGGGCTCGGCTCTGGACTCGGCTCGGCTCTAGGCTGGGCTCGGGGCTCGGATCTGGGTTCGGCTCGGGCCTCGACTCGCCTCGGCTCTAGGCTGGGCTTGGGGATTGTCTCGGGGCTCGTCTCGAGGCTCGGCTCTGGGCTCTGTGCTCGGCTGGGCTCGGGGCTCGGCTCGAGGCTCGGCTCAGTACTCGGCTCTGGGCTCGCCTCTAGGCTGGGCTCTGGGCTCGGTTCGGCGCTAGGCTGGGCTCGGGGCTCGGATCTGGGTTCGGCTCGGGCCTCGACTCGCCTCGGCTCTAGGCTGGGCTTGGGGATTGTCTCGGGGCTCGTCTCGAGGCTCGGCTCTTGGCTCTGTGCTCCGCTGGGCTCGGAGCTCGGCTCGAGGCTCGGCTCAGTACTCGGCTCTGGGCTCGCCTCTAGGCTGGGCTCTGGGCTCGGTTCGGCTCTAGGCTGGGCTCGGGGCTCGGATCTGGGTTCGGCTCTGGACTCGGCTCGCCTCGGCTCTAGGCTGGGCTTGGGGATTGTCTCGGGGCTCGTCTCGAGGCTCGGCTCTGGGCTCTGTGCTCGGCTGGGCTCGGGGCTCGGCTCGAGGCTCGGCTCTGGGCTCGGCTCTGGACTCGGCTCGGCTCTAGGCTGGGCTCCGGGCTCGGATCTGGGTTCGGCTCGGGCCTCGACTCGCCTCGGCTCTAGGCTGGGCTTGGGGATTGTCTCGGGGCTCGTCTCGAGGCTCGGCTCTGGGCTCTGTGCTCGGCTGGGCTCGGGGCTCGGCTCGAGGCTCGGCTCAGTACTCGTCTCTGGGCTCGCCTCTAGGCTGGGCTCTGGGTTCGGTTCGGCTCTAGGCTGGGCTCGGGGCTCGGATCTGGGTTCGGCTCTGGACTCGGCTCGCCTCGGCTCTAGGCTGGGCTTGGGGATTGTCTCGGGGCTCGTCTCGAGGCTCGGCTCTGGGCTCTGTGCTCGGCTGGGCTCGGGGCTCGGCTCGAGACTCGGCTCTGGGCTCGGCTCTGGACTCGGCTCGGCTCTAGGCTCGGCTCGGGGCTCGGATCTGGGTTCGGCTCTGGACTCGGCTCGCCTCGGCTCTAGGCTGGACTTGGGGATTTTCTCGGGCTAGTCTCGAGGCTCGGCTCTGGGCTCTGTGCTCGGCTGGGCTCGGGGCTCGGCTCGAGGCTCGGCTCTGGGCTCGGCTCTAGGCTGTGCTCTGGGCTCGGCTCGGCTCTAGGCTGGGCTCGGGGCTCGGATCTGGGTTCGGCTCTGGACTCGGCTCGCCTCGGCTCTAGGCTGGGCTTGGGGATTGTCTCGTTGCTCGTCTCGAGGCTCGGCTCTGGGCTCTGTGCTCGGCTGAGCTCGCGGCTCGGCTCGAGGCTCGGCTCTGGTTTCGGCTCTGGACTCGGCTCGTCTCGGCTCTAGGCTGGGCTTGGGGCTTGTCTCGGGGCTCGTCTCGAGGCTCGGCTCTGGGCTCTGTGCTCGGCTGGCCTCGGGGCTCGGCTCGAGGTTCGGCTCTGGGCTCGGCTCTAGGCTGGTCTCTATCCTCGGCTCGGCTCTAGGCTGGGCTCGGGGCTCGGATCTGGGTTCGGCTCTGGACTCGGCTCGCCTCGGCTCTAGGCTGGGCTTGGGGATTGTCTCGGGGCTCGTCTCGAGGCTCGGCTCTGGGCTCTGTGCTCGGCTGGGCTCGGAGCTCGGCTCGAGGCTCGGCTCTGGGCTCGGCTCTGGACTCGGCTCGGCTTTGGGCTGGGCTCGGTGCTCGGATCTGGGTTCGGCTCTGGACTCGGCTCGCCTCGGCTCTAGGCTGGGCTTGGGGATTGTCTCGGGGCTCGTCTCGAGGCTCGGCTCTGGGCTCTGTGCTCGGCTGGGCTCGGGGCTCGGCTCGAGGCTCGGCTCTGGGCTCGGCTCTAGGCTGGGCTCGGGGCTCGGATCTGGGTTCGGCTCTGGACTCGGCTCGCCTCGGCTCTAGGCTGGGCTTGGGGATTGTCTCGGGGCTCGTCTCGAGGCTCGGCTCTGGGCTCTGGGCTCGGCTGGGCTCGGGGCTCGGCTCGAGGCTCGGCTCTGGGCTCGGCTCTAGGCTGGGCTCGGGGCTCGGATCTGGGTTCGGCTCTGGACTCGGCTCGCCTCGGCTCTAGGCTGGGCTTGGGGATTGTCTCGGGGCTCGTCTCGAGGCTCGGCTCTGGGCTCTGGGCTCGGCTGGGCTCGGGGCTCGGCTCGAGGCTCGGCTCTGGGCTCGGCTTTAGGCTGGGCTCTAGCCTCGGCTCGGCTCTAGGCTCTGCTCGTTGCTCGGCTCTGGGCTCGGGTCTGGACACGGATCTAGGCTGGGCTCGAGGCTCGGCTCTGGGATCGGTTCGGCTCTAGGCTGGGCTCGGGGCTCGGATCTGGTTTCGGCTCTGGACTCGGCTCGCCTCTGCTCTAGGCTGGGCTTGGGGATTGTCTCGGGGCTCGTCTCGAGGCTCGGCTCTGGGCTCTGTGCTCGGCTGGGCTCGGGGCTCGACTCGAGTCTCGGCTCTGGACTCGGCTCGCCTCGGCTCTAGGCTGGGCTTGGGGATTGTCTCGGGGCTCGTCTCGAGGCTCGGATCTGGGCTCTGTGTTCGGCTGGGCTCGGGGCTCGATTCGAGGTTCGGCTCTCGGCTCGGCTCTAGGCTGGGCTCTAGCCTCGGCTCGCTCTAGGCTGGGCTAGGGGCTCGGCTCTGGGCTTGTCTGCAATCGGCTTTGTGTTGGGCTCAGGTATCGGCTCTGCTCTTGGCTCGGCTCGAGGCTCAGATCGCGCCTGAATCTGGGCTCGGCTCTGAACTCGGCTCGGCTCTAGGCTGGGCTCGGGGCTCGGATCTGGGTTCGGCTCGGGCCTCGACTCGCCTCGGCTCTAGGCTGGGCTTGGGGATTGTCTCGGGGCTCGTCTCGAGGCTCGGCTCTGGCTCTGTGCTCGGCTGGGCTCGGGGCTCGGCTCGAGGCTCGGCTCAGTACTCGGCTCTGGGCTCGCCTCTAGGCTGGGCTCTGGGCTCGGTTCGGCGCTAGGCTGGGCTCGGGGCTCGGATCTGGGTTCGGCTCGGGCCTCGACTCGCCTCGGCTCTAGGCTGGGCTTGGGGATTGTCTCGGGGCTCGTCTCGAGGCTCGGCTCTTGGCTCTGTGCTCCGCTGGGCTCGGGGCTCGGCTCGAGGCTCGGCTCAGTACTCGGCTCTGGGCTCGCCTCTAGGCTGGGCTCTGGGCTCGGTTCGGCTCTAGGCTGGGCTCGGGGCTCGGATCTGGGTTCGGCTCTGGACTCGGCTCGCCTCGGCTCTAGGCTGGGCTTGGGGATTGTCTCGGGGCTCGTCTCGAGGCTCGGCTCTGGGCTCTGTGCTCGGCTGGGCTCGGGGCTCGGGTCGAGGCTCGGCTCTGGGCTCGGCTCTGGACTCGGCTCGGCTCTAGTCTGGGCTCGGGGCTCGGATCTGGGTTCGGCTCTGGACTCGGCTCGCCTCGGCTCTAGGCTGGGCTTGGGGATTGTCTCGGGGCTCGTCTCGAGGCTCGGCTCTGGGCTCTGTGCTCGGCTGGGCTCGGGGCTCGGCTCGAGGTTCGGCTCTGGGCTCGGTTCTAGGCTGGGCTCTAGCCTCGGCTCGGCTCTAGGCTCTGCTCGTTGCTCGGCTCTGGGCTCGGGTCTGGACACGGATCTAGGCTGGGCTCGAGGCTCGGCTTTGGGCTTGTCTGCTCTCTGCTCCAGGCTGGGCTCGTGGCTCTGCTCTGGGTTCGGCTCTGGACTCGGCTCGCCTCGGCTCTAGGCTGGGCTTGGGGATTGTCTCGGGGCTCGTCTCGAGGCTCGGCTCTGTGCTCTGTGTTCGGATGGGCTCGGGGCTAGATTCGAGGTTCGGCTCTGGGCTCGGCTCTAGGCTGGGCTCTAGCCTCGGCTCGGCTCTAGGCTGGGCTCGGGGCTCGGATCTGGGTTCGGCTCTGGACTCGGCTCGCCTCGGCTCTAGGCTGGGCTTGGGGATTGTCTCGGGGCTCGTCTCGAGGCTCGGCTCTGGGCTCTGTGCTCGGCTGGGCTCGGGGCTCGTTTCGAGGCTCGGCTCTGGGCTCGGCTCTAGGCTGTGCTCTGGGCTCGGCTCGGCTCTAGGCTGGGCTAGGGGCTCGGATCTGGGTTCGGGTCTGGACTCGGCTCGCCTCGGCTCTAGGCTGGGCTTGGGGATTGTCTCGGGGCTCGTCTCGAGGCTCGGCTCTGGGCTCTGTGCTCGGCTGGGCTCGGGGCTCGGCTCGAGGTTCGGCTCTGGGCTCGGCTCTAGGCTGGTCTCTAGCCTCGGCTCGGCTCTAGGCTGGGCTCGGGGATCGAATCTGGGTTCGGCTCTGGACTCGGCTCGCCTCGGCTCTAGGCTGGGCTTGGGGATTGTCTCGGGGCTCGTCTCGAGGCTCGGCTCTGGGCTCTGTGCTCGGCTGGGCTCGGGGCTCGGCTCGAGGTTCGGATCTGGGCTCGGCTCTAGGCTGGGCTCTAGACTGGGGTCTGGCTCGGCTCGCCTCTAGGCTGGGCTCGGGGCTCGGATCTGGGTTCGGCTCTGGACTCGGCTCGCCTCGGCTCTATGCTGGTCTTGGGGATTGTCTCGGGGCTCGTCTCGAGGCTCGGCTCTGGGCTCAGTGCTCGGCTGGGCTCGGGGCTCGGCTCGAGGCTCGGCTCTGGGCTCGGCTCTAGGTTGGGCTCGGGGCTCGGATCTGGGTTCGGCTCTGGACTCGGCTCGCCTCGTCTCTAGGCTGGGCTTGGGGGTTGTCTCGGGGCTCGTCTCGAGGCTCGGCTCTGGGCTCTGTGCTTGGCTGGGCTCGGGGCTCGGCTCGAGGCTCGGCTCAATACTCGGCTCTGGGCTCGCCTCTAGACTGGGCTCTGGCTCGGCTCGGCTCTAGGGTGGGCTCGGGGCTCGGATCTGGCTTCGGCTCTGCACTCGGCTCGCCTCGGCTCTAGGCTGGGCTTGGGGATTGTCTCGGGGCTCGTCTCGAGGCTCGGATCTGGGCTCTGTGCTCGGCTGGGCTCGGGGCTCGGCTCGAGGTTCGGATCTGGGCTCGGCTCTAGGCTGGGCTCTAGACTGGGCTCTGGCTCGGCTCGCCTCTAGGATGGGCTCGGGGCTCGGATCTGGGTTCGGCTCTGGACTCGGCTCGCCTCGGCTCTATGCTGGGCTTGGGGATTGTCTCGGGGCTCGTCTCGAGGCTCGGCTCTGTGCTCTGTGTTCGGATGGGCTCGGGGCTAGATTCGAGGTTCGGCTCTGGGCTCGGCTCTAGGCTGGGCTCTAGCCTCGGCTCGGCTCTAGGCTGGGCTCGGGGCTCGGATCTGGGTTCGGCTCTGGACTCGGCTCGCCTCGGCTCTAGGCGGGGCTTGGGGATTGTCTCGGGGCTCGTCTCGAGGCTCGGCTCTGGGCTCTGTGCTCGGCTGGGCTCGGGGCTCGTTTCGAGGCTCGGCTCTGGGCTCGGCTCTAGGCTGTGCTCTGGGCTCGGCTCGGCTCTAGGCTGGGCTCGGGGCTCGGATCTGGGTTCGGCTCTGGACTCGGCTCGCCTCGGCTCTAGGCTGGGCTTGGGGATTGTCTCGGGGCTCGTCTCGAGGCTCGGCTCTGGGCTCTGTGCTCGGCTGGGCTCGGGGCTCGGCTCGAGGTTCGGCTCTGGGCTCGGCTCTAGGCTGGTCTCTAGCCTCGGCTCGGCTCTAGGCTGGGCTCGGGGATCGAATCTGGGTTCGGCTCTGGACTCGGCTCGCCTCGGCTCTAGGCTGGGCTTGGGGATTGTCTCGGGGCTCGTCTCGAGGCTCGGCTCTGGGCTCTGTGCTCGGCTGGGCTCGGGGCTCGGCTCGAGGTTCGGATCTGGGCTCGGCTCTAGGCTGGGCTCTAGACTGGGGTCTGGCTCGGCTCGCCTCTAGGCTGGGCTCGGGGCTCGGATCTGGGTTCGGCTCTGGACTCGGCTCGCCTCGGCTCTATGCTGGTCTTGGGGATTGTCTCGGGGCTCGTCTCGAGGCTCGGCTCTGGGCTCAGTGCTCGGCTGGGCTCGGGGCTCGGCTCGAGGCTCGGCTCTGGGCTCGGCTCTAGGTTGGGCTCGGGGCTCGGATCTGGGTTCGGCTCTGGACTCGGCTCGCCTCGTCTCTAGGCTGGGCTTGGGGGTTGTCTCGGGGCTCGTCTCGAGGCTCGGCTCTGGGCTCTGTGCTCGGCTGGGCTCGGGGCTCGGCTCGAGGTTCGGCTCTGGGCTCGGCTCTAGGCTGGGCTCTAGCCTCGGCTCGGCTCTAGGCTGGGCTCGAGGCACGGCTCTGGGCTTGTCTGTAATCGGCTTTGTGTTGGGCTCAGGTATCGGCTCTGCTCTTGGCTCGGCTCGAGGCTCCGATCGCGCCCGACTCTGGGCTCTGCTCTGGACTCGGCTCGGCTCTAGGCTGCGCTTGGGGCTATGATCTGGGTTCGGCTCTGGACTCGGCTCGCCTCGGCTCTAGTCTGGGCTTGGGGATTGTTTCGGGGCTCGTCTCGAGGTTCGGCTCTGGGCTCTGTGCTCGGCTGGGCTCGGGGCTCGGCTCGATGCTCGGCTCTGGGCTCGGCTCTGGACTCGGCTCGGCTCTAGGCTGGGCTCGGATCTGGGTTCCGCTCTGGACTCGGCTCGCCTCGGCTCTAGGCTGGGCTTGGGTATTTTCTCGGGGCTCGTCTCGAGGCTCGGCTCTGGGCTCTGTGCTCGGCTGTGCTCGGGGCTCGTTTCGAGGCTCGGCTCTGGGCTCGGCTCTAGGCTGGGCTCTGGGCTCGGCTCGGCTCTAGGCTGGGCTCCGTGCTCGGATCTGGTTTCGGCTCTGGACTCGGCTCGCCTCGGCTCTAGGCTGGGCTTGGGGATTGTCTCGGGGCTCGTCTCGAGGCTCGGCTCTGGGCTCTGTGCTCGGCTGGGCTCGGGGCTCGGCTCGAGGCTCGGCTCTGGGCTCGGCTTTAGGCTGGGCTCTAGCCTCGGCTCGGCTCTAGGCTCTGCTCGTTGCTCGGCTCTGGGCTCGGGTCTGGACACGGATCTAGGCTGGGCTCGAGGCTCGGCTCTGGGATCGGTTCGGCTCTAGGCTGGGCTCGGGGCTCGGATCTGGTTTCGGCTCTGGACTCGGCTCGCCTCGGCTCTAGGCTGGGCTTGGGGATTGTCTCGGGGCTCGTCTCGAGGCTCGGCTCTGGGCTCTGTGCTCGGCAGGGCTCGGGGGTCGGCTCGAGGCTCGGCTCTGGGCTCGGCTCTAGGCTGGGCTAGGGGCTCTGTGCTCGGCTGGGCTCAGGGCTCGGCTCGAGGCTCGGCTCTGTGCTCGGCTCTAGGATGTGCTCTGGGCTCGGCTCGGCTCTAGGCTGGGCTCGGGGCTCGGATCTGGGTTCGGCTCTGGACTCGGCTCGCCTCGGCTCTAGGCTGGGCTTGGGGATTTTCTCGGGGCTCGTCTCGAGGCTCGGCTCTGGGCTCTGTTCTCGGCTGGGCTCGGGGCTCGGCTCGAGGCTCGGCTCTGTGCTCGGCTCTGGACTCGGCTCTAGGCTGGGCTCGAGTCTCGGCTCTGGGCTTGTCTGCAATCGGCTTTGGGTTAGGCTCAGGTATCGGCTCTGCTCTTGGCTCGGCTCGAGGCTCAGATCGCGCCTGAACCTGGGCTCTGCTCTGGACTCGGCTCGGCTCTAGGCTGGGCTCGGGGCTCGGATCTGGGTTCGGCTCTGGACTCGGCTCGCCTCGGCTCTAGGCTGGGCTTGGGGATTGTCTCGGGGCTCGTCTCGAGGCTCGGCTCTGGGCTCTGTGCTCGGCTGGGCTCGGGGCTCGGCTCGAGGTTCGTCTCTGGGCTCGGCTCTAGGCTGTGCTCTGGACTCGGCTCGGCTCTAGGCTGGGCTCGGGGCTCGGATCTGGGTTCGGCTGGGGCCTCGACTCGCCTCGGCTCTAGGCTGGGCTTGGGGATTGTCTCGGGGCTCGTCTCGAGGCTCGGCTCTGGGCTCTGTGCTCGGCTGGGCTCGGGGCTCGTTTCGAGGCTCGGCTCTGGGCTCGGCTCTAGGCTGGGCTCTGGGCTCGGCTCGGCTGTAGGCTGGGCTCCGTGCTCGGATCTGGGTTCGGCTCTGGACTCGGCTCGCCTCGGCTCTAGGCTGGGCTTGGTGATTGTCTCGGGGCTCGTCTCGAGGCTCGGCTCTGGGCTCTGTGCTCGGCTGGGCTCGGGGCTCGGCTCGCGCCTGAACCTGGGCTCGGCTCTGGACTCGGCTCGGCTCTAGGCTGTGCTCGTGTCTCGGATCTGAGTTCGGCTCTGGACTCGGCTCTCCTCGGCTCTAGGCTGGGCTTGGGGATTGTCTCGGGGCTCGTCTCGAGGCTCGGCTCTGGGCTCTGTGCTCGGCAGGGCTCGGGGGTCGGCTCGATGCTCGGCTCTGGTCTCGGCTCTAGGCTGGGCTCGGGGATTGTCTCGGGGCTCGTCTCGAGGCTCGGCTCTGGGCTCTGTGCTCGGCTGGGCTCGAGGCTCGGCTCGAGGCTCGGCTCTGGTCTCGGCTCTAGGCTGGGCTCGGGGCTCGTATCTGGGTTTGTCTCTGGACTAGGCTCGCCTCGGCTCTAGGCTGGGCTTGGGGATTGTCTCGGGGCTCGTCTCGAGGCTCGGCTCTGGGCTCTGTGCTCGGCTGGGCTCGGGGCTCGGCTCGAGGTTCGGCTCTGGGCTCGGCTCTAGGCTGGGCTCTAGCCTCGGCTCGGCTCTAGGCTGGGCTCGGGGCTCGGATCTGGGTTCGGCTCTGGACTCGGCTCACCTTGGCTCTAGGCTGGGCTTGGGGATTGTCTCGGGGCTCGTCTCGAGGCTCGGATCTGGGCTCTGTGCTCGGCTGGGCTGGGGGCTCGGCTCGAGCCTCGGCTCTGGGCTAGGCTCTAGGCTGGGCTCTAGACAGGGCTCTGGCTCGGCTCGCCTCTAGGCTGGGCTCGGGTCTCGGATCTGGGTTCGGCTCTGGACTCGGCTCGCCTCGGCTCTAGGCTGGGCTTGGGGATTGTCTCGGGGCTCGTCTCGAGGCTCGGCTCTGGGCTCTGTGCTCGGCTGGGCTCGGGGCTCGGCTCGAGGCTCGGCTCTGGGCTCGGCTCTAGGCTGGGCTCTAGCCTCGGCTCGGCTCTAGGCTGGGCTCGAGGCTCGGCTCTGGGCTTGTCTGCAGTCGGCTTTGGGTTAGGCTCAGGTATCGGCTCTGCTCTTGGCTCGGCTCGAGGCTCAGATCGCGCCTGAACCTGGGCTCGGCTCTGGAATCGGCTCGGCTCTAGGCTGAGCTCGGGTCTCGGATCTGGGTTCGGCTCTGGACTCGGCTCGCCTCGGCTCTAGGCTGGGCTTGGGGATTGTCTCGGGGCTCGTCTCGAGGCTCGGCTCTGGGCTCTGTGCTCGGCTGGGCTCGGGGCTCGGCTCGGGGCTCGGCTCTGGACTCGGCTCTAGGCTGGGCTCGAGGCTCGGCTCTGGGCTTGTCTGCAATCGGCTTTGGGTTAGGCTCAGGTATCGGCTCTGCTCTTGGCTCGGCTCGAGGCTCCGATCGCGCCCGACTCTGGGCTCTGCTCTGGACTCGGCTCGGCTCTAGGCTGCGCTTGGGGCTATGATCTGGGTTTGGCTCTGGACTCGGCTCGCCTCGGCTCTAGTCTGGGCTTGGGGATTGTCTCGGGGCTCGTCTCGAGGCTCGGCTCTGGGCTCTATGCTCGGCTGGGCTCGGGGCTCGGCTCGAGGCTCGGCTCTGGGCTGGGCTCTGGACTCGGCTCGGCTCTAGGCTGTGCTCGTGGCTCGGATCTGGGTTCGGCTCTGGACTCGGCTCGCCTCGGCTCTAGGCTGGGCTTGGCGATTGTCTCGGGGCTCGTCTCGATGCTCGGCTCTGGGCTCTGTGCTCGGCAGGGCTCGGGGCTCGGCTCGAGGCTCGGCTCTGGGCTCGGCTCTAGGCTGGGCTCGGGGCTCTGTGCTCGGCTGGGCTCGGGGCTCGTTTCGAGGCTCGGCTCTGTGCTCGGCTCTAGGATGTGCTCTGGGCTCGGCTCGGCTCTAGGCTGGGCTCGGGGCTCGGATCTGTGCTCGTCTCTGGACTCGCCTCTAGGCTGGGCTCGGGTCTCGGATCTGGGTTCGGCTCTGGACTCGGCTCGCCTCGGCTCTAGGCTGGGCTTCGGGATTGTCTCGGGGCTCGTCTCGAGGCTCGGCTCTGTGCTCTGTGTTCAGCTGGGCTTGGGGCTCGACTCGAGGTTCGGCTCTGGGCTCGGCTCTAGGCTGGGCTCTAGCCTCGGCTCGGCTCTAGGCTGGGCTCGGGGCTCGGATCTGGGTTCGGCTCTGGACTCGGCTCTCCTCGGCTCTAGGCTGGGCTTGGGGATTGTCTCGGGGCTCGTCTCGAGGCTCGGCTCTGGGCTCTGTGCTCGGCTGGGCTCGGGGCTCGGCTCGAGGCTCGTCTCTGGGCTCGGCTCTGGACTCGGCTCGGCTTTGGGCTGGGCTCGGGGCTCGGATCTGGGTTCGGCTCTGGACTCGGCTCGCCTCGGCTCTAGGCTGGGCTTGGGGATTGTCTCGGGGCTCGTCTCGAGGTTCGGATCTGGGCTCTGTGCTCGTCTGGGCTCGGGGCTCGGCTCGAGCCTCAGCTCTGGACTCGGCTCTAGGCTGGGCTCGAGGCTCGGCTCTGGGCTTGTCTGCAATCGGCTTTGGGTTGGGCTCAGGTATCGGCTCTGCTCTTGGCTCGGCTCGAGGCTCCGATCGCGCCCGACTCTGGGCTCTGCTCTGGACTCGGCTCGGCTCTAGGCTGGGCTCGGGTCTCTGATCTGGTTTCGGCTGGGGCCTCGACTCGCCTCGGCTCTAGGCTGTGCTTGGGGATTGTCTCGGGGCTCGTCTCGAGGCTCGGCTCTGGGCTCTGTGCTCGGCTGGGCTCGGGGCTCGGCTCGAGGCTCGGCTCTGGGCTCGGCTCTGGACTCGGCTCGGCTTTGGGCTCGGCTCGGGGCTCGGATCTGGGTTCGGCTCTGGTCTCGGCTCGCCTCGGCTCTAGGCTGGGCTTGGGATTTGTCTCGGGGCTCGTCTCGAGGCTCGGCTCTGGGCTCTGTGCTCGGCTGGGCTGGGGGCTCGGCTCGAGGCTCGGCTCTGGGCTCGCCTCTAACCTGGGCTCTGGGCTCGGCTCGGCTCTAGTCTGGGCTCGGGGCTCGGATCTGGGTTCGGCTCTGGACTCGGCTGGCCTCGGCTCTAGGCTGTGCTTGGGGATTGTCTCGGGGCTCGTCTCGAGGCTCGGCTCTGGGCTCTGTGCTCGGCTGGGCTCGGGGCTCGGCTCGAGGCTCGGCTCTGGGCTCGGCTCTAGGCTGGGCTCTAGCCTCGGCTCGGCTCTAGGCTCTGCTCGTTGCTCGGCTCTGGGCTCGGGTCTGGACACGGATCTAGGCTGGGCTCGAGGCTCGGCTTTGGGCTTGTCTGCTCTCTGCTCCAGGCTGGGCTCGTGGCTCTGCTCTGGGTTCGGCTCTGGACTCGGCTCGCCTCGGCTCTAGGCTGGGCTTGGGGATTGTCTCGGGGCTCGTCTCGAGGCTCGGCTCTGGGCTCTGTGCTCGGCTGGGCTCGGGGCTCCGCTCGAGGCTCCGCTCTGTGCTCGGCTCTGGACTCGGCTCGGCTTTGGGCTGGGCTCGGGGCTCGGATCTGGGTTCGGCTCTGGACTCGGCTCGCCTCGGCTCTAGGCTGGGCTTGGGGATTGTCTCGGGGCTCGTCTCGAGGCTCGGATCTGGGCTCTGTGCTCGGCTGGGCTCGGGGCTCGGCTCGAGGTTCGGATCTGGGCTCGGCTCTAGGCTGGGCTCTAGACTGGGCTCTGGCTCGGCTCGCCTCTAGGATGGGCTCGGGGCTCGGATCTGGGTTCGGCTCTGGACTCGGCTCGCCTCGGCTCTATGCTGGGCTTGGGGATTGTCTCGGGGCTCGTCTCGAGGCTCGGCTCTGTGCTCTGTGTTCGGCTGGGCTCGGGGCTAGATTCGAGGTTCGGCTCTGGGCTCGGCTCTAGGCTGGGCTCTAGCCTCGCCTCGGCTCTAGGCTGGGCTCGGGGCTCGGATCTGGGTTCGGGTCTGGACTCGGCTCGCCTCGGCTCTAGGCTGGGCTTGGGGATTGTCTCGGGGCTCGTCTCGAGGCTCGGCTCTGGGCTCTGTGCTCGGCTGGGCTCGGGGCTCGTTTCGAGGCTCGGATCTGGGCTCGGCTCTAGGCTGTGCTCGGGGCTCTGTGCTCGGCTGGGCTCGGGGCTCGTTTCGAGGCTCGGCTCTGTGCTCGGCTCTAGGATGTGCTCTGGGCTCGGCTCGGCTCTAGGCTGGGCTCGGGGCTCGGATCTGGGTTCGGCTCTGGACTCGGCTCGCCTCGGCTCTAGTCTGGGCTTGGGGATTGTCTCGGGGCTCGTCTCGAGGCTCGGCTCTGGGCTCTGTGCTCGGCTGGGCTCGGGGCTCGGCTCGAGGCTCGGCTCTGTGTTCGTCTCTGGACTCGGCTCTAGGCTGGGCTCGAGGCTCGGCTCTGGGCTTGTCTGCAATCGGCTTTGGGTTAGGCTCAGGTATCGGCTCTGCTCTTGGCTCGGCTCGAGGCTCAGATCGCGCCTGAACCTGGGCTCGGCTCTGGACTCGGCTCGCCTCGGCTCTAGGCTGGGCTTGGGGATTGTCTCGGGGCTCGTCTCGAGGCTCGGCTCTGGGCTCTGTGCTCGGCTGGGCTCGGGGCTCGGCTCGGGGCTCGGATCTGGGCTCGGCTCTAGGCTGGGCTCTAGACTGGGCTCTGGCTCGGCTCGCCTCTAGGCTGGGCTCGGGGCTCGGCTTGAGGCTCGACTCGAGGTTCGGCTCTGGGCTCGGCTCTAGGCTGGGCTCGAGGCTCGGCTCTGGGCTTGTCTGCAATCGGCTTTGGGTTAGGCTCAGGTATCGGCTCTGCTCTTGGCTCGGCTCGAGGCTCCGATCGCGCCCGACTCTGGGTTCTGCTCTGGACTCGGCTCGGCTCTAGGCTGCGCTTGGGGCTATGATCTGGGTTCGGCTGTGGACTCGGCTCGCCTCGGCTCTAGTCTGGGCTTGGGGATTGTCTCGGGGCTCGTCTCGAGGCTCGGCTCTGGGCTCTGTGCTCGGCTGGGCTCGGGGCTCGGCTCGGGGCTCGGATCTGGGCTCGGCTCTAGGCTGGGCTCGGGGCTCGGATCTGGGTTCGGCTCTGGACTCGGCTCTAGGCTGGCCTCTAGCCTCGGCTCGGCTCTAGGCTCTGCTCGTTGCTCGGCTCTGGGCTCGGGTCTGGACAAGGATCTAGGCTGGGCTCGAGGCTCGGCTCTGGGATCGGCTCGGCTCTAGGCTGGGCTCGGGGCTCGGATCTGGGTTCGGCTCTGGACTCGGCTCGCCTCGGCTCTAGGCTGGGCTTGGGGATTGTCTCGGGGCTCGCCTCGAGGCTCGGCTCTGTGCTCTGTGTTCGGCTGGGCTCGGGGCTCGATTCGAGGTTCGGCTCTGGGCTCGGCTCTAGGCTGGCCTCTAGCCTCGGCTCGGCTCTAGGCTCTGCTCGTTGCTCGGCTCTGGGCTCGGGTCTGGACACGGATCTAGGCTGGGCTCGAGGCTCGGCTTTGGGCTTGTCTGCTCTCGGCTCCAGGCTGGGCTCGGGGCTCTGCTCTGGGCTCCTCTCTGGACTCGGTTCTAGGCTGGGCTCGAGGCTCGGCTCTGGGATCGGCTCGGCTCTAGGATGGCCTCGGGGCTCGTATCTGGGTTCGGCTCTGGACTCGGCTCGCCTCGGTTCTAGGCTGGGCTTGGGGATTGTCTCGGGGCTCGTCTCGAGGCTCGGCTCTGGGCACTGTGCTCGGCTGGGCTCGGGGCTCGGCTCGAGGCTCGGCTCTGGGCTCGGCTCTAGGCTGGGCTCTAGCCTCGGCTCGGCTCTAGGCTGGGCTCGGGGCTCGGATCTGGGTTCGGCTCTGGACTCGGCTCGCCTCGGCTCTAGGCTGGGCTTGGGGATTGTCTCGGGGCTCGTCTCGAGGCTCGGCTCTGGGCTCTGTGCTCGGCTGGGCTCGGGGCTCGGCTCGAGGCTCGTCTCTGGGCTCGGCTCTGGACTCGGCTCGGCTTTGGGCTGGGCTCGGGGCTCGGATCTGGGTTCGGCTCTGGACTCGGCTCGCCTCGGCTCTAGGCTGGGCTTGGGGATTGTCTCGGGGCTCGTCTCGAGGTTCGGATCTGGGCTCTGTGCTCGTCTGGGCTCGGGGCTCGGCTCGAGCCTCAGCTCTGGACTCGGCTCTAGGCTGGGCTCGAGGCTCGGCTCTGGGCTTGTCTGCAATCGGCTTTGGGTTGGGCTCAGGTATCGGCTCTGCTCTTGGCTCGGCTCGAGGCTCCGATCGCGCCCGACTCTGGGCTCTGCTCTGGACTCGGCTCGGCTCTAGGCTGGGCTCGGGTCTCTGATCTGGGTTCGGCTGGGGCCTCGACTCGCCTCGGCTCTAGGCTGTGCTTGGGGATTGTCTCGGGGCTCGTCTCGAGGCTCGGCTCTGGGCTCTGTGCTCGGCTGGGCTCGGGTCTCGGCTCGAGGCTCGGCTCTGGGCTCGGCTCTGGACTCGGCTCGGCTTTGGGCTCGGCTCGGGGCTCGGATCTGGGTTCGGCTCTGGTCTCGGCTCGCCTCGGCTCTAGGCTGGGCTTGGGATTTGTCTCGGGGCTCGTCTCGAGGCTCGGCTCTGGGCTCTGTGCTCGGCTGGGCTCGGGGCTCGGCTCGAGGCTCGGCTCTGGGCTCGCCTCTAACCTGGGCTCTGGGCTCGGCTCGGCTCTAGTCTGGGCTCGGGGCTCGGATCTGGGTTCGGCTCTGGACTCGGCTCGCCTCGGCTCTAGGCTGTGCTTGGGGATTGTCTCGGGGCTCGTCTCGAGGCTCGGCTCTGGGCTCTGTGCTCGGCTGGGCTCGGGGCTCGGCTCGAGGCTCGGCTCTGGGCTCGGCTCTAGGCTGGGCTCTAGCCTCGGCTCGGCTCTAGGCTCTGCTCGTTGCTCGGCTCTGGGCTCGGGTCTGGACACGGATCTAGGCTGGGCTCGAGGCTCGGCTTTGGGCTTGTCTGCTCTCTGCTCCAGGCTGGGCTCGTGGCTCTGCTCTGGGTTCGGCTCTGGACTCGGCTCGCCTCGGCTCTAGGCTGGGCTTGGGGATTGTCTCGGGGCTCGTCTCGAGGCTCGGCTCTGGGCTCTGTGCTCGGCTGGGCTCGGGGCTCCGCTCGAGGCTCCGCTCTGTGCTCGGCTCTGGACTCGGCTCGGCTTTGGGCTGGGCTCGGGGCTCGGATCTGGGTTCGGCTCTGGACTCGGCTCGCCTCGGCTCTAGGCTGGGCTTGGGGATTGTCTCGGGGCTCGTCTCGAGGCTCGGATCTGGGCTCTGTGCTCGGCTGGGCTCGGGGCTCGGCTCGAGGTTCGGATCTGGGCTCGGCTCTAGGCTAGGCTCTAGACTGGGCTCTGGCTCGGCTCGCCTCTAGGATGGGCTCGGGGCTCGGATCTGGGTTCGGCTCTGGACTCGGCTCGCCTCGGCTCTATGCTGGGCTTGGGGATTGTCTCGGGGCTCGTCTCGAGGCTCGGCTCTGTGCTCTGTGTTCGGCTGGGCTCGGGGCTAGATTCGAGGTTCGGCTCTGGGCTCGGCTCTAGGCTGGGCTCTAGCCTCGGCTCGGCTCTAGGCTGGGCTCGGGGCTCGGATCTGGGTTCGGCTCTGGACTCGGCTCGCCTCGGCTCTAGGCTGGGCTTCGGGATTGTCTCGGGGCTCGTCTCGAGGCTCGGCTCTGGGCTCTGTGCTCGGCATGGCTCGGGGCTCGGCTCGAGGCTCGGCTCTGGGCTCGGCTCTGGACTCGGCTCGGCTCTAGGCTCGGCTCGGGGCTCGGATCTGTGTTCGGCTCTGGACTCGGCTCGCCTCGGCTCTAGGCTGGGCTTTGGGATTTTCTCGGGGCTCGTCTCGAGGCTCGGCTCTGGGCTCTGTGCTCGGCTGGGCTCGGGGCTCGGCTCGAGGCTCGGCTCTGGGCTCGGCTCTAGGCTGGGCTCGGGGCTCGGATCTGGGTTTGGCTCTGGACTCGGCTCGCCTCGGCTCTAGGCTGGGCTTGGGGATTGTCTCGGGGCTCGTCTCGAGGCTCGGCTCTGGGCTCTGTGCTCGGCTGGGCTCGGGGCTCGGCTCGAGGCTCGGCTCTGGGCTCGGCTCTAGGCTGTGCTCTGGGCTCGGCTCGGCTCTAGGCTGGGCTCGGGGCTCGGATCTGGGTTCGGCTCTGGACTCGGCTCGCCTCGGCTCTAGGCTGGGCTTGGGGATTGTCTCGGGGCTCGTCTCGAGGCTCGGCTCTGGGCTCTGTGCTCGGCTGGGCTCGCGGCTCGGCTCGAGGCTCGGCTCTGGTTTCGGCTCTGGACTCGGCTCGCCTCGGCTCTAGGCTGGGCTTGGGGATTGTCTCGGGGCTCGGCTCGAGGTTCGGCTCTGGGCTCGGCTCTAGGCTGTGCTCTAGCCTCGGCTCGGCTCTAGGCTGGGCTCGGGGCTCGGATCTGGGTTCGGCTCTGGACTCGGCTCCCCTCGGCTCTAGGCTGGGCTTGGGGATTGTCTCGGGGCTCGTCTCGAGGCTCGGCTCTGGGCTCTGTGCTCGGCTGGGCTCGGGGCTCGGCTCGAGGCTCGGCTCTGGGCTCGGCTCTGGACTCGGCTCGGCTTTGGGCTGGGCTCGGGGCTCGGATCTGGGTTCGGCTCTGGACTCGGCTCGCCTCGGCTCTAGGCTGGGCTTGGGGATTGTCTCGGGGCTCGTCTCGAGGCTCGGATATGGGCTCTGTGCTCGGCTGGGCTCGGGGCTCGGCTCGAGGCTCGGCTCTGGGCTGGGCTCTGGACTCGGCTAGGCTCTAGGCTGTGCTCGTGGCTCTGATCAGGGTTCGGCTCTGGAATCGGCTCGCCTCGGCTCTAGGCTGGGCTTGGGGATTGTCTCGGGGCTCGTCTCGAGGCTCGGCTCTGGGCTCTGTGCTCGGCAGGGCTCTGGGCTCGGCTCGAGGCTCGGCTCTGGGTTCGGCTCTAGGCTGGGCTCGGGGCTCTGTGCTCGGCTGGGCTCGGGGCTCGTTTCGAGGCTCGGCTCTGTGCTCGGCTCTAGGATGTGCTCTGGGCTCGTTTCTGGGCTCGGGTCTGGACACGGATCTAGGCTGGGCTCGTGGCTCGGCTTTGGGCTTGTCTGCTCTCGGCTCCAGGCTGGGCTCGTGGCTCTGCTCTGGGCTCGTCTCTGGACTCGGTTCTAGGCTGGGCTCGAGGCTCGTCTCTGGGATCGGCTCGGCTCTAGGATGGACTCGGGGCTCGGATCTGGGTTCGGCTCTGGACTCGGCTCGCCTCGGTTCTAGGCTGGGCTTGGGGATTGTCTCGGGGCTCGTCTCGAGGCTCGGCTCTGGGCTCTGTGCTCGGCTGGGCTCGGGGCTCGGCTCGAGGCTCGGCTCTGGTCTCGGCTCTAGGCTGGGCTCGGGGCTCGTATCTGGGTTCGGCTCTGGACTAGGCTCGCCTCGGCTCTAGGCTGGGCTTGGGGATTGTCTCGGGGCTCGTCTCGAGGCTCGGCTCTGGGCTCTGTGCTCGGCTGGGCTCGGGGCTCGGCTCGCGCCTGAACCTGGGCTCGGCTCTGGACTCGGCTCGGCTCTAGGCTGTGCTCGTGTCTCGGATCTGAGTTCGGCTCTGGACTCGGCTCTCCTCGGCTCTAGGCTGGGCTTGGGGATTGTCTCGGGGCTCGTCTCGAGTCTCGGCTCTGGGCTCTGTGCTCGGCAGGGCTCGGGGGTCGGCTCGAGGCTCGGCTCTGGGCTCGGCTCTAGGCTGGGCTCGGGGCTCTGTGCTCGGCTGGGCTCGGGGCTCGGCTCGAGGCTCGGCTCTGTGCTCGGCTCTAGGATGTGCTCTGGGCTCGGCTCGGCTCTAGGCTGGGCTCGGGGCTCGGATCTGGGTTCGGCTCTGGACTCGGCTCGCCTCGGCTCTAGGCTGGGCTTGGGGATTGTCTCGGGGCTCGTCTCGAGGCTCGGCTCTGGGCTAAGTGCTCGGCTGGGCTCGGGGCTCGGCTCGAGGCTCGGCTCAATACTCGGCTCTGGGCTCGCCTCTAGACTGGGCTCTGGCTCGGCTCGGCTCTAGAGTGGGCTCGGGGCTCGGATCTGGCTTCGGCTCTGCACTCGGCTCGCCTCGGCTCTAGGCTGGGCTTGGGGATTGTCTCGGGGCTCGTCTTGAGCATCGGCTATGGGCTCTGTGCTCGGCTGGGCTCGGTTCTCGGCTCGAGGCTCGGCTCTGTGCTCGGCTCTGGACTCGGCTCTAGGCTGGGCTCGAGGCTCGGCTCTGGGCTTGTCTGCAATCGGCTTTGGGTTAGGCTCAGGTATCGGCTCTGCTCTTGGCTCGGCTCGAGGCTCAGATCGCGCCTGAACCTGGGCTCGGCTCTGGACTCGGCTCGGCTCTAGGCTGGGCTCGGGGCTATGATCTGGGTTCGGCTCTGGACTCGGCTCGCTTCGGCTCTAGGCTGGGCTTGGGGATTGTCTCGGGGCTCGTCTCGAGGCTCGGCTATGGGCTCTGTGCTCGGCTGGGCTCGGGGCTCGGCTCGAGGCTCGGCTCTGGGCTCGGCTCTGGACTCGGCTCGGCTCTAGGCTGGGCTCGGGGCTCGGATCTGGGTTCGGCTCTGGACTCGGCTCGCCTCGGCTCTAGGCTGGGCTTGGGGATTGTCTCGGGGCTCGTCTCGAGGCTCGGCTCTGGGCTCTGTGCTCGGCTGGGCTCGGGGCTCGGCTCGATGTTCGGCTCTGGGCTCGGCTCTAGGCTGGGCTCTAGCCTCGGCTCGGCTCTAGGCTGGGCTCGAGGTACGGCTCTGGGCTTGTCTGTAATCGGCTTTGGGTTGGGCTCAGGTATCGGCTCTGCTCTTGGCTCGGCTCGAGGCTCCGATCGCGCCCGACTCTGGGCTCTGCTCTGGACTCGGCTCGGCTCTAGGCTGCGCTTGGGGCTATGATCTGGGTTCGGCTCTGGACTCGGCTCGCCTCGGCTCTAGTCTGGGCTTGGGGATTGTCTCGGGGCTCGTCTCGAGGTTCGGCTCTGGGCTCTGTGCTCGGCTGGGCTCGGGGCTCGGCTCGATGCTCGGCTCTGGGCTCGGCTCTGGACTCGGCTCGGCTCTAGGCTGGGCTCGGATCTGGGTTCCGCTCTGGACTCGGCTCGCCTCGGCTCTAGGCTGGGCTTGGGTATTTTCTCGGGGCTCGTCTCGAGGCTCGGCTCTGGGCTCTGTGCTCGGCTGTGCTCGGGGCTCGTTTCGAGGCTCGGCTCTGGGCTCGGCTCTAGGCTGGGCTCTGGGCTCGGCTCGGCTCTAGGCTGGGCTCCGTGCTCGGATCTGGGTTCGGCTCTGGACTCGGCTCGCCTCGGCTCTAGGCTGGGCTTGGGGATTGTCTCGGGGCTCGTCTCGAGGCTCGGCTCTGGGCTCTGTGCTCGGCTGGGCTCGGGGCTCGGCTCGAGGCTCGGCTCTGGGCTCGGCTTTAGGCTGGGCTCTAGCCTCGGCTCGGCTCTAGGCTCTGCTCGTTGCTCGGCTCTGGGCTCGGGTCTGGACACGGATCTAGGCTGGGCTCGAGGCTCGGCTCTGGGATCGGTTCGGCTCTAGGCTGGGCTCGGGGCTCGGATCTGGTTTCGGCTCTGGACTCGGCTCGCCTCGGCTCTAGGCTGGGCTTGGGGATTGTCTCGGGGCTCGTCTCGAGGCTCGGCTCTGGGCTCTGTGCTCGGCTGGGCTCGGGGCTCGACTCGAGTCTCGGCTCTGGACTCGGCTCGCCTCGGCTCTAGGCTGGGCTCTAGCCTCGGCTCGCTCTAGGCTGGGCTAGGGGCTCGGCTCTGGGCTTGTCTGCATTCGGCTTTGTGGTGGGCTCAGGTATCGGCTCTGCTCTTGGTTCGGCTCGAGGCTCAGATCGCGCCTGAATCTGGGCTCGGCTCTGGACTCGGCTCGGCTCTAGGCTGGGCTCGGGGTTCGGATCTGGGTTCGGCTCGGGCCTCGAATCGCCTCGGCTCTAGGCTGGGCTTGGGGATTGTCTCGGGGCTCGTCTCGAGGCTCGGCTCTGGCTCTGTGCTCGGCTGGGCTCGGGGCTCGGCTCGAGGCTCGGCTCAGTACTCGGCTCTGGGCTCGCCTCTAGGCTGGGCTCTGGGCTCGATTCGGCGCTAGGCTGGGCTCGGGGCTCGGATCTGGGTTCGGCTCGGGCCTCGACTCGCCTCGGCTCTAGGCTGGGCTTGGGGATTGTCTCGGGGCTCGTCTCGAGGTTCGGCTCTTGGCTCTGTGCTCCGCTGGGCTCGGGGCTCGGCTCGAGGCTCGGCTCAGTACTCGGCTCTGGGCTCGCCTCTAGGCTGGGCTCTGGGCTCGGTTCGGCTCTAGGCTGGGCTCGGGGCTCGGATCTGGGTTCGGCTCTGGACTCGGCTCGCCTCGGCTCTAGGCTGGGCTTGGGGATTGTCTCGGGTCTCGTCTCGAGGCTCGGCTCTGGGCTCTGTGCTCGGCTGGGCTCGGGGCTCGGGTCGAGGCTCGGCTCTGGGCTCGGCTCTGGACTCGGCTCGGCTCTAGGCTGGGCTCCGGGCTCGGATCTGGGTTCGGCTCGGGCCTCGACTCGCCTCGGCTCTAGGCTGGGCTTGGGGATTGTCTCGGGGCTCGTCTCGAGGCTCGGCTCTGGGCTCTGTGCTCGGCTGGGCTCGGGGCTCGGCTCGAGGCTCGGCTCAGTACTCGTCTCTGGGCTCGCCTCTAGGCTGGGCTCTGGGTTCGGTTCGGCTCTAGGCTGGGCTCGGGGCTCGGATCTGGGTTCGGCTCTGGACTCGGCTCGCCTCGGCTCTAGGCTGGGCTTGGGGATTGTCTCGGGGCTCGTCTCGAGGCTCGGCTCTGGGCTCTGTGCTCGGCTGGGCTCGGGGCTCGGCTCGAGACTCGGCTCTGGGCTCGTCTCTGGACTCGGCTCGGCTCTAGGCTCGGCTCGGGGCTCGGATCTGGGTTCGGCTCTGGACTCGGCTCGCCTCGGCTCTAGGCTGGACTTGGGGATTTTCTCGGGCTCGTCTCGAGGCTCGGCTCTGGGCTCTGTGCTCGGCTGGGCTAGGGGCTCGGCTCGAGGCTCGGCTCTGGGCTCGGCTCTAGGCTGTGCTCTGGGCTCGGCTCGGCTCTAGGCTGGGCTCGGGGCTCGGATCTGGGTTCGGCTCTGGACTCGGCTCGCCTCGGCTCTAGGCTGGGCTTGGGGATTGTCTCGGGGCTCGTCTCGAGGCTCGGCTCTGGGCTCTGTGCTCGGCTGGGCTCGCGGCTCGGCTCGAGGCTCGGCTCTGGTTTCGGCTCTGGACTCGGCTCGCCTCGGCTCTAGGCTGGGCTTGGGGATTGTCTCGGCGCTCGTCTCGAGGCTCGGCTCTGGGCTCTGTGTTCGGCTGGCCTCGGGGCTCGGCTCGAGGTTCGGCTCTGGGCTCGGCTCTAGGCTGGTCTCTAGCCTCGGCTCGGCTCTAGGCTGGGCTCGGGGCTCGGATCTGGGTTCGGCTCTGGACTCGGCTCGCCTCGGCTCTAGGCTGGGCTTGGGGATTGTCTCGGGGCTCGTCTCGAGGCTCGGCTCTGGGCTCTGTGCTCGGCTGGGCTCGGGGCTCGGCTCGCGCCTGAACCTGGGCTCGGCTCTGGACTCGGCTCGGCTCTAGGCTGTGCTCGTGTCTCGGATCTGAGTTCGGCTCTGGACTCGGCTCTCCTCGGCTCTAGGCTGGGCTTGGGGATTGTCTCGGGGCTCGTCTCGAGGCTCGGCTCTGGGCTCTGTGCTCGGCAGGGCTCGGGGGTCGGCTCGAGGCTCGGCTCTGGGCTCGGCTCTAGGCTGGGCTCGGGGCTCTGTGCTCGGCTGGGCTCGGGGCTCGGCTCGAGGCTCGGCTCTGTGCTCGGCTCTAGGATGTGCTCTGGGCTCGGCTCGGCTCTAGGCTGGGCTCGGGGCTCGGATCTGGGTTCGGCTGGGGCCTCGACTCGCCTCGGCTCTAGGCTGGGCTTGGGGATTGTCTCGGGGCTCGTCTCGAGGCTCGGCTCTGGGCTCTGTGCTCGGCTGGGCTCGGGGCTCGGCTCGAGGCTCGGCTCTGGGCTCGGCTTTAGGCTGGGCTCTAGCCTCGGCTCGGCTCTAGGCTCTGCTCGTTGCTCGGCTCTGGGCTGGGGTCTGGACACGGATCTAGGCTGGGCTCGAGGCTCGGCTCTGGGATCGGCTCGGCTCTAGGCTGGGCTCGGGGCTCGGATCTGGTTTCGGCTCTGGACTCGGCTCGCCTCGGCTCTAGGCTGGGCTTGGGGATTGTCTCGGGGCTCGTCTCGAGGCTCGGATCTGGGCTCTGTGCTCGGCTGGGCTCGGGGCTCGGCTCGCGCCTGAACCTGGGCTCGGCTCTGGACTCGGCTCGGCTCTAGGCTGGGCTCGGGGCTCGGATCTGGGTTCGGCTCTGGACTCGGCTCGCCTCGGCTCTAGGCTGGGCTTGGGGATTGTCTCGGGGCTCGTCTCGAGGCTCGGCTCTGGGCTCTGTGCTCGGCTGGGATCGGGGCTCGGCTCGCGCCTGAACCTGGGCTCGGCTCTGGACTCGGCTCGGCTCTAGGCTGGGCTCGGGGCTCGGATCTGGGTTCGGCTCTGGACTCGGCTCGCCTCGGCTCTAGGCTGGGCTTGGGGATTGTCTCGGGGCTCGTCTCGAGGCTCGGCTCTGGGCTCTGTGCTCGGCTGGGCTCGGGGCTCGGCTCGAGGTTCGGCTCTGGGCTCGGCTCTAGGCTGGGCTCTAGCCTCGGCTCGGCTCTAGGCTGGGCTCGGGGCTCGGATCTGGGTTCGGCTCTGGACTCGGCTCACCTTGGCTCTAGGCAGGGCTTGGGGATTGTCTCGGGGCTCGTCTCGAGGCTCGGATCTGGGCTCTGTGCTCGGCTGGGCTCGGGGCTCGGCTCGAGCCTCGGCTCTGGGCTAGGCTCTAGGCTGGGCTCTAGACAGGGCTCTGGCTCGGCTCGCCTCTAGGCTGGGCTCGGGGCTCGGATCTGGGTTCGGCTCTGGACTCGGCTCGCCTCGGCTCTAGGCTGGGCTTGGGGATTGTCTCGGGGCTCGTCTCGATGCTCGGCTCTGTGCTCTGTGTTCGGCTGGGCTCGGGGCTCGACTCGAGGTTCGGCTCTGGGCTCGGCTCTAGGCTGGGCTCTAGCCTCGGCTCGGCTCTAGGCTGGGCTCGGGGCTCGGATCTGGGTTCGGCTCTGGACTCGGCTCGCCTCGGCTCTAGTCTGGGCTTGGGGATTGTCTCGGGGCTCGTCTCGAGGCTCGGCTCTGGGCTCTGTGCTCGGCTGGGCTCGGGGCTCGGCTCGAGGCTCGGCTCTGGGCTCGGCTCTGGACTCGGCTCGGCTTTGGGCTGGGCTCGGGGCTCGGATCTGGGTTCGGCTCTGGACTCGGCTCGCCTCGGCTCTAGGCTGGGCTTGGGGATTGTCTCGGGGCTCGTCTCGAGGCTCGGCTCTGGGCTCTGTGCTCGGCTGGGCTCGGGGCTCGGCTCGAGGTTCGGCTCTGGGCTCGGCTCTAGGCTGGGCGCTAGCCTCGGCTCGGCTCTAGGCTGGGCTCGGGGCTCGGATCTGGGTTCGGCTCTGGACATGGCTCGCCTCGGCTCTAGGCTGCGCTTGGGGCTATGATCTGGTTTCGGCTCTGGACTCGGCTCGCCTCGGCTCTAGGCTGGGCTTGGGGATTGTCTCGGGGCTCGTCTCGAGGCTCGGCTCTGGGCTCTGTGCTCGGCTGGGCTCGGGGCTCGGCTCGAGGTTCGGCTCTGGGCTCGGCTCTAGGCTGGGCTCTAGCCTCGGCTCGGCTCTAGTCTGGGCTCGGGGCTCGGATCTGGGTTCGGCTCTGGACTCGGCTCGCCTCGGCTCTAGGCTGGGCTTGGGGATTGTCTCGGGGCTCGTCTCGAGGCTCGGCTCTGGGCTCTGTGCTCGGCTGGGCTCGGGGCTCGGCTCGAGGTTCGGCTCTGGGCTCGGCTCTAGGCTGGGCGCTAGCCTCGGCTCGGCTCTAGGCTGGGCTCGGGGCTCGGATCTGGGTTCGGCTCTGGACTCGGCTCACCTTGGCTCTAGGCAGGGCTTGGGGATTGTCTCGGGGCTCGTCTCGAGGCTCGGATCTGGGCTCTGTGCTCGGCTGGGCTCGGGGCTCGGCTCGAGCCTCGGCTCTGGGCTAGGCTCTAGGCTGGGCTCTAGACAGGGCTCTGGCTCGGCTGCCTCTAGGCTGGGCTCGGGGCTCGGATCTGGGTTCGGCTCAGGACTCGGCTCGCCTCGGCTCTAGGCTGGGCTTGGGGATTGTCTCGGGGCTCGTCTCGAGGCTCGGCTCTGGGCTCTGTGCTCGGCTGGGCTCGGGCCTCGGCTCGAGGTTCAGCTCTGGGCTCGGCTCTAGGCTGGGCGCTAGCCTCGGCTCGGCTCTAGGCTGGGCTCATGGCTCGGATCTGGGTTCGGCTCTGGACTTGGCTCGCCTCGGCTCTAGGCTGCGCTTGGGGCTATGATCTGGGTTCGGCTCTGGACTCGGCTCGCCTCGGCTCTAGGCTGGGCTTGGGGATTGTCTCGGGGCTCGTCTCGAGGCTCGGCTCTGGGCTCTGTGCTCGGCTGGGCTCGGGGCTCGGCTCGAGGCTCGGCTCTGGGCTCGGCTCTGGACTAAGCTCGGCTTTGGGCTGGGCTCGGGGCTCGGATCTGGGTTCGGCTCTGGACTCGGCTCGCCTCGGCTCTAGGCTGGGCTTGGGGATTGTCTCGGGGCTCGTCTCGAGGATCGGTTCTGTGCTCTGTGGTCGGCTGGGCTCGGGGCTCGGCTCGAGGTTCGGCTCTGGGCTCGGCTCTAGGCTGGGCTCTAGCCTCGGCTCGGCTCTAGTCTGGGCTCGGGGCTCGGATCTGGGTTCGGCTCTGGACTCGGCTCGCCTCGGCTCTAGGCTGGGCTTGGGGATTGTCCCGGGGCTCGTCTCGAGGCTCGGCTCTGGGCTCTGTGCTCGGCTGGGCTCGGGGCTCGGCTCGAGGCTCGGCTCTGGGCTCGGCTCTGGACTCGGCTCGGCTTTGGGCTGGGCTCGGGGCTCGGTTCTGGGTTCGGCTCTGGACTCGGCTCGCCTCGGCTCTAGGCTGGGCTTGGGGATTGTCTCGGGTCTCGTCTCGAGGCTCGGCTCTGGGCTCTGTGCTCGGCTGGGCTCGGGGCTCTGCTCGAGGTTCGGCTCTGGGCTCGGCTTTAGGCTGGGCGCTAGCCTCGGCTCGGCTCTAGGCTGGGCTCGGGGCTCGGATCTGGGTTCGGCTCTGGACTCGGCTCGCCTCGGCTCTAGGCTGGGCTTGGGGATTGTATCGGGGCTCGTCTCGAGGCTCGGATCTGGGCTCAGTGCTCGGCTGGGCTCGGGGCTCGGCTCGAGGCTCGGCTCTTGGCTTGGCTCTAGGCTGGGCTCTAGACTGGGCTCTGGCTCGGCTCGCCTCTAGGCTGGGCTCGGGGCTCTGATCTGTGTTCGGCTCTGGACTCGGCTCGCCTCGGCTCAAGGCTGGGCTTCGGGATTGTCTCGGGGCTCGTCTCGAGGCTCGGTTCTGTGCTCTGTGTTCAGCTGGGCTCGGGGCTCGACTCGAGGTTCGGCTCTGGGCTCGGCTCTAGGCTGGGCTCTAGCCTCGGCTCGGCTCTAGGCTGGGCTCGGAGTTCGGATCTGGGTTCGGCTCTGGACTCGGCTCGCCTCGGCTCTAGGCTGGGCTTGGGGATTCTCTCGGGGCTCGTCTTGAGCTTCGGCTATGGGCTCTGTGCTCGGCTGGGCTCGGGGCTCGGCTCGAGGCTCGGCTCTGGGCTCTGCTCTGGACTCGGCTCTAGGCTGGGCTCGAGGCTCGGCTCTGGGCTTGTCTGCAATCGGCTTTGGGTTGGGCTCAGGTATCGGCTCTGCTCTTGGCTCGGCTCGAGGCTCCGATCGCGCCCGACTCTGGGCTCTGCTCTGGAATCGGCTCGGCTCTAGGTTGCGCTTGGGGCTATGATCTGGGTTCGGCTCTGGACTTGGCTCGCCTCGGCTCTAGGCTGGGCTTGGGGATTGTCTCGGGGCTCGTCTCGAGGCTCGGCTCTGGGCTCTGAGCTCGGCTGGGCTCGGGGCTCGGCTCGAGGCTCGGCTCTGGGCTCGGCTCTGGACTCGGCTCGGCTTTGGGCTGGGCTCGGGGCTCGGTTCTGGGTTCGGCTCTGGACTCGGCTCGCCTCGGCTCTAGGCTGGGCTTGGGGATTGTCTCGGGGCTCGTCTCGAGGCTCGGCTCTGGGCTCTGTGCTCGGCTGGGCTCGGGGCTCGGCTCGAGGTTCGGCTCTGGGCTCGGCTCTAGGCTGGGCGCTAGCCTCGGCTCGGCTCTAGGCTGGGCTCGGGGCTCGGATCTGGGTTCGGCTCTGGACTCCGCTCACCTTGGCTCTAGGCAGGGCTTGGGGATTGTCTCGGGGCTCGTCTCGAGGCTCGGATCTGGGCTCTGTGCTCGGCTGGGCTCGGGGCTCGGCTCGAGCCTCGGCTCTGGGCTAGGCTCTAGGCTGGGCTCTAGACAGGGCTCTGGCTCGGCTCGCCTCTAGGCTGGGCTCGGGGCTCAGATCTGGGTTCGGCTCTGGACTTGGCTCGCCTCGGCTCTAGGCTGCGCTTGGGGCTATGATCTGGGTTCGGCTCTGGACTCGGCTCGCCTCGGCTCTAGGCTGGGCTTGGGGATTGTTTCGGGGCTCGTCTCGAGGCTCGGCTCTGGGCTCTGTGCTCGGCTGGGCTCGGGGCTCGGCTCGAGGCTCGGCTCTGGGCTCGGCTCTGGACTAAGCTCGGCTTTGGGCTGGGCTCGGGGCTCGGATCTGGGTTCGGCTCTGGACTCGGCTCGCCTCGGCTCTAGGCTGGGCTTGGGGATTGTCTCGGGGCTCGTCTCGAGGATCGGTTCTGTGCTCTGTGGTCGGCTGGGCTCGGGGCTCGGCTCGAGGTTCGGCTCTGGGCTCGGCTCTAGGCTGGGCTCTAGCCTCGGCTCGGCTCTAGTCTGGGCTCGGGGCTCGGATCTGGGTTCGGCTCTGGACTCGGCTCGCCTCGGCTCTAGGCTGGGCTTGGGGATTGTCTCGGGGCTCGTCTCGAGGCTCGGCTCTGGGCTCTGTGCTCGGCTGGGCTCGGGGCTCGGCTCGAGGCTCGGCTCTGGGCTCGGCTCTGGACTCGGCTCGGCTTTGGGCTGGGCTCGGGGCTCGGTTGTGGGTTCGGCTCTGGACTCGGCTCGCCTCGGCTCTAGGCTGGGCTTGGGGATTGTCTCGGGGCTCGTCTCGAGGCTCGGCTCTGGGCTCTGTGCTCGGCTGGGCTCGGGGCTCGGCTCGAGGTTCGGCTCTGGGCTCGGCTCTAGGCTGGGCGCTAGCCTCGGCTCGGCTCTAGGCTGGGCTCGGGGCTCCGATCTGGGTTCGGCTCTGGACTCGGCTCGCCTCGGTTCTAGGCTGGGCTTGGGGATTGTCTCGGGGCTCGTCTCGAGGCTCGGATCTGGGCTCTGTGCTCGGCTGGGCTCGGGGCTCGGCTCGAGGCTCGGCTCTTGGCTTGGCTCTAGGCTGGGCTCTAGACTGGGCTCTGGCTCGGCTCGCCTCTAGGCTGGGCTCGGGGCTCTGATCTGTGTTCGGCTCTGGACTCGGCTCGCCTCGGCTCTAGGCTGGGCTTCGGGCTTGTCTCGGGGCTCGTCTCGAGGCTCGGTTCTGTGCTCTGTGTTCAGCTGGGCTCGGGGCTCGACTCGAGGTTCGGCTCTGGGCTCGGCTCTAGGCTGGGCTCTAGCCTCGGCTCGGCTCTAGGCTGGGCTCGGGGCTCGGATCTGGGTTCGGCTCTGGACTCGGCTCGCCTCGGCTCTAGGCTGGGCTTGGGGATTCTCTCGGGGCTCGTCTTGAGCTTCGGCTATGGGCTCTGTGCTCGGCTGGGCTCGGGGCTCGGCTCGAGGCTCGGCTCTGGGCTCTGCTCTGGACTCGGCTCTAGGCTGGGCTCGAGACTCGGCTCTGGGCTTGTCTGCAATCGGCTTTGTGTTGGGCTCAGGTATCGGCTCTGCTCTTGACTCGGCTCGAGGCTCCGATCGCGCCCGACTCTGGGCTCTGCTCTGGACTCGGCTCGGCTCTAGGTTGCGCTTGGGGCTATGATCTGGGTTCGGCTCTGGGCTCGGCTCGCCTCGGCTCTAGGCTGGGCTTGGGGATTGTCTCGGGGCTCGTCTCGAGGCTCGGCTCTGGGCTCTGTGCTCGGCTGGGCTCGGGGCTCGGCTCGAGGCTCGGCTCTGGGCTCGGCTCTGGACTCGGCTCGGCTCTAGGCTGGGCTCGGGGCTCGGATCTGGGTTCGGCTCTGGACTCGGCTCGCCTCGGCTCTAGGCTGGGCTTGGGGATTGTCTCGGGGCTCGTCTCGAGGCTCGGCTCTGGGCTCTGTGCTCGGCTGGGCTCGGGGCTCGGCTCGAGGCTCGTCTCTGGGCTCGGCTCTGGACTCGGCTCGGCTTTGGGCTGGGCTCGGGGCTCGGATCTGGGTTCGGCTCTGGACTCGGCTCGCCTCGGCTCTAGGCTGGGCTTGGGGATTGTCTCGGGGCTCGTCTCGAGGCTCGGCTCTGGGCTCTGTGCTCGGCTGGGCTCGGGGCTCGGCTCGAGGTTCGGCTCTGGGCTCGGCTCTAGGCTGGGCGCTAGCCTCGGCTCGGCTCTAGGCTGGGCTCGGGGCTCGGATCTGGGTTCGGCTCTGGACTCGGCTCGCCTCGGCTCTAGGCTGGGCTTGGGGATTGTCTCGGGGCTCGTCTCGAGGCTCGGATCTGGGCTCTGTGCTCGGTTGGGCTCGGGGCTCGGCTCGAGTCTCGGCTCTGGGCTCGGCTCTAGGCTGGGCTCTAGACTGGGCTCTGGCTCGGCTCGCCTCTAGGCTGGGCTCGGGGCTCGGATCTGGGTTCGGCTCTGCACTCGGCTCGCCTCGGCTCTAGGCTGGGCTTGGGGATTGTCTCGGGGCTCGTCTCGAGGCTCGGCTCTGTGCTCTGTGTTCAGCTGGGCTCGGGGCTCGACTCGAGGTTCGGCTCTGGGCTCGTCTCTAGGCTGGGCTCTAGCCTCGTTTCGGCTCTAGGCTGGGCTCGGGGCTCGGATCTGGGTTCGGCTCTGGACTCGGCTCGCCTCGGCTCTATTCTGGGCTTGGGGATTGTCTCGGGGCTCGTCTCGAGGCTCGGCTCTGGGCTCTGTGCTCGGCTGGGCTCGGGGCTCGGCTCGAGGCTCGGCTCTGGGCTCGGCTCTGGACTCGGCTCGGCTCTAGGCTGGGCTCGGTGCTCGGATCTGGGTTCGGCTCTGGACTCGGCTCGCCTCGGCTCTAGGCTGGGCTTGGTGATTGTCTCGGGGCTCGTCTCGAGGCTCGGCTCTGGGCTCTGTGCTCGGCTGTGCTCGGGGCTCGGCTCGAGGCTCGGCTCTGGGCTCGGCTCTAGGCTGGGCTCGGGGCTCGTATCTGGGTTCGGCTCTGGACTCGGCTCGCCTCGGCTCTAGGCTGGGCTTGGGGATTGTCTCGGGGCTCGTCTCGAGGCTCGGTTCTGTGCTCTGTGCTCGGCTGGGCTCGGGGCTCGGCTCTAGGCTGGCCTCGGGGCTCGTATCTGGGTTCGGCTCTGGACTCGGCTCGCCTCGGCTCTAGGCTGGGCTTGGGGATTGTCTCGGGGCTCGTCTCGAGGCTCGGTTCTGTGCTCTGTGCTCGGCTGGGCTCGGGGCTCGGCTCGAGGCTCGGCTCTGGGCTGGGCTCTAGGATGTGCTCTGGGCTCGGCTCGGCTGTAGGCTGGGCTCGGGGCTCGGATCTGGGTTCGACTCTGGACTCGGCTCGCCTCGGCTCTAGGCTGGGCTTGGGGATTGTCTCGGGGCTCGTCTCGAGGCTCGGCTCTGGGCTCTGTGCTCGGCTGGGCTCGGGGCTCGGCTCGAGGCTCGGCTCTGTGCTCGGCTCTGGACTCGGCTCTTGGCTCGGCTCGAGGCTCAGATCGCGCCTGAACCTGGGCTCGGCTCTGGACTCGGCTCGGCTCTAGGCTGGGCTCGGGGCTCGGATCTGGGTTCGGCTCTGGACTCGGCTCGCCTCGGCTCTAGGCTGGGCTTGGGGATTGTCTCGGGGCTCGTCTCGAGGCTCGGCTCTGGGCTCTGTGCTCGGCTGGGCTCGGGGCTCGGCTCGAGGTTCGTCTCTGGGCTCGGCTCTAGGCTGTGCTCTGGACTCGGCTCGGCTCTAGGCTGGGCTCGGGGCCCGGATCTGGGTTCGGCTGGGGCCTCGACTCGCCTCGGCTCTAGGCTGGGCTTGGGGATTGTCTCGGGGCTCGTCTCGAGGCTCGGCTCTGGGCTCTGGGCTCGGCTGGGCTCGGGGCTCGGCTCGAGGCTCGGCTCTAGGCTGTGCTCTGGACTCGGCTCGGCTCTAGGCTGGGCTCGGGGCCCGGATCTGGGTTCGGCTGGGGCCTCGACTCGCCTCGGCTCTAGGCTGGGCTTGGGGATTGTCTCGGGGCTCGGCTCGAGGCTCGGCTCTGGGCTCTGTGCTCGGCTGGGCTCGGGGCTCGGCTCGAGGCTCGTCTCTGGGCTCGGCTCTGGACTCGGCTCGGCTTTGGGCTGGGCTCGGGGCTCGGATCTGGTTTCGGATCTGGACTCGGCTCGCCTCGGCTCTAGGCTGGGCTTGGGATTTGTCTCGGGGCTCGTCTCGAGGCTCGGCTCTGGGCTCTGTGCTCGGCTGGGCTCGGGGCTCGGCTCGAGGCTCGGCTCTGGGCTCGCGTCTAACCTGGGCTCTGGGCTCGGCTCGGCTCTAGGCTGGGCTCGGGGCTCGGATCTGGGTTCGGCTCTGGACTCGGCTCGCCTCGGCTCTAGGCTGGGCTTGGGGATTGTCTCGGGGCTCGTCTCGAGGCTCGGCTCTGGGCTCTGTGCTCGGCTGGGCTCGGCGCTCGTCTCGAGGCTCGGCTCTGGGCTCGGCTCTAGGCTGGGCTCTAGCCTCGGCTCGGCTCTAGGCTCTGCTCGTTGCTCGGCTCTGGGCTCGGGTCTGGACACGGATCTAGGCTGGGCTCGAGGCTCGGCTTTGGGCTTGTCTGCTCTCGGCTCCAGGCTGGGCTCGTGGCTCTGCTCTGCGCTCGTCTCTGGACTCGGTTCTAGGCTGGGCTCGAGGCTCGGCTCTGGGATCGGCTCGGCTCTATGATGGCCTCGGGGCTCGGATCTAGGTTCGGCTCTGGACTCGGCTCGCCTCGGTTCTAGGCTGGGCTTGGGGATTGTCTCGGGGCTCGTCTCGAGGCTCGGCTCTGGGCACTGTGATCGGCTGGGCACGGGGCTCGGCTCGAGGCTCGGCTCTGGACTCGGCTCTAGGCTGGGCTCTAGACTGGGCTCTGGCTCGGCTCGCCTCTAGGCTGGGCTCGGGGCTCGGATCTGGGTTCGGCTCTGCACTCGGCTCGCCTCGGCTCTAGGCTGGGCTTGGGGATTGTCTCGGGGCTCGTCTCGAGGCTCGGCTCTGTGCTCTGTGTTCAGCTGGGCTCGGGGCTCGACTCGAGGTTCGGCTCTGGGCTCGTCTCTAGGCTGGGCTCTAGCCTCGTTTCGGCTCTAGGCTGGGCTCGGGGCTCGGATCTGGGTTCGGCTCTGGACTCGGCTCGCCTCGGCTCTATTCTGGGCTTGGGGATTGTCTCGGGGCTCGTCTCGAGGCTCGGCTCTGGGCTCTGTGCTCGGCTGGGCTCGGGGCTCGGCTCGAGGCTCGGCTCTGGGCTCGGCTCTGGACTCGGCTCGGCTCTAGGCTGGGCTCGGTGCTCGGATCTGGGTTCGGCTCTGGACTCGGCTCGCCTCGGCTCTAGGCTGGGCTTGGTGATTGTCTCGGGGCTCGTCTCGAGGCTCGGCTCTGGGCTCTGTGCTCGGCTGTGCTCGGGGCTCGGCTCGAGGCTCGGCTCTGGGCTCGGCTCTAGGCTGGGCTCGGGGCTCGTATCTGGGTTCGGCTCTGGACTCGGCTCGCCTCGGCTCTAGGCTGGGCTTGGGGATTGTCTCGGGGCTCGTCTCGAGGCTCGGTTCTGTGCTCTGTGCTCGGCTGGGCTCGGGGCTCGGCTCTAGGCTGGCCTCGGGGCTCGTATCTGGGTTCGGCTCTGGACTCGGCTCGCCTCGGCTCTAGGCTGGGCTTGGGGATTGTCTCGGGGCTCGTCTCGAGGCTCGGTTCTGTGCTCTGTGCTCGGCTGGGCTCGGGGCTCGGCTCGAGGCTCGGCTCTGGGCTCGGCTCTGAACTCGGCTCGGCTTTGGGCTGGGCTCGGGGCTCGGATCTGGGTTCGGCTCTGGACTCGGCTCGCCTCGGCTCTAGGCTGGGCTTGGGGATTGTCTCGGGGCTCGTTTCGAGGCTCGGCTCTGGGCTCTGTGCTCGGCTGGGCTCGGGGCTCGGCTCGAGGTTCGGCTCTGGGCTCGGCTCTAGTCTGGGCGCTAGCCTCGGCTCGGCTCTAGGCTGGGCTCGGGGCTCGGATCTGGGTTCGGCTCTGGACTCGGCTCGCCTCGGCTCTAGGCTGGGCTTGGGGATTGTCTCGGGGCTCGTCTCGAGGTTCGGATCTGGGCTCTGTGCTCGTCTGGGCTCGGGGCTCCGCTCGAGGCTCGGATCTGGGCTCGGCTCTAGGCTGGGCTCTAGACCGGGCTCTGGCTCGGCTCGCCTCCAGGCTGGGCTCGGGGCTCGGCTTGAGGCTCGGCTCTGGGCTCGGCTCTGGACTCGGATCTATGCTGGGCTCGAGGCTCGGCTCTGGGTTTGTCTGCAATCGGCTTTGGGTTGGGCTCAGGTATCGGCTCTGCTCTTGGCTCGGCTCGAGGCTCCGATCATGCCCGACTCTGGGCTCTGCTCTGGACTCGGCTCGGCTCTAGGCTGCGCTTGGGGCTATGATCTGGGTTCGGCTCTGGACTCGGCTCGCCTCGGCTCTAGGCTGGGCTTGGGGATTGTCTCGGGGCTCGTCTCGAGGCTCGGCTCTGGGCTCTGTGCTCGGCTGGGCTCGGGGCTCGGCTCGAGGCTCGGCTCTGGGCTGGGCTCTGGACTCTGCTCGGCTCTAGGCTGTGCTCGTGGCTCTGATCTGGGTTCGGCTCTGGACTCGGCTCACCTCGGGTGTACGCTGGGCTTGGGGATTGTCTCGGGGCTCGTCTGAAGGCTCGGCTCTGGGCTCTGTGCTCGGCAGGGCTCGGGGCTCGGCTCGAGGCTCGGCTCTGGGCTCGGCTCTAGGCTGGGCTCGGGGCTCTGTGCTCGGCTGGGCTCGGGGCTCGTTTCGAGGCTCGGCTCTGTGCTCGGCTCTAGGATGTGCTCTGGGCTCGGCTCGGCTGTAGGCTGGGCTCGGGGCTCGGATCTGGGTTCGACTCTGGACTCGGCTCGCCTCGGCTCTAGGCTGGGCTTGGGGATTGTCTCGGGGCTCGTCTCGAGGCTCGGCTCTGGGCTCTGTGCTCGGCTGGGCTCGGGGCTCGGCTCGAGGCTCGGCTCTGTGCTCGGCTCTGGACTCGGCTCTTGGCTCGGCTCGAGGCTCAGATCGCGCCTGAACCTGGGCTCGGCTCTGGACTCGGCTCGGCTCTAGGCTGGGCTCGGGGCTCGGATCTGGGTTCGGCTCTGGACTCGGCTCGCCTCGGCTCTAGGCTGGGCTTGGGGATTGTCTCGGGGCTCGTCTCGAGGCTCGGCTCTGGGCTCTGTGCTCGGCTGGGCTCGGGGCTCGGCTCGAGGTTCGTCTCTGGGCTCGGCTCTAGGCTGTGCTCTGGACTCGGCTCGGCTCTAGGCTGGGCTCGGGGCCCGGATCTGGGTTCGGCTGGGGCCTCGACTCGCCTCGGCTCTAGGCTGGGCTTGGGGATTGTCTCGGGGCTCGTCTCGAGGCTCGGCTCTGGGCTCTGTGCTCGGCTGGGCTCGGGGCTCGGCTCGAGGCTCGTCTCTGGGCTCGGCTCTGGACTCGGCTCGGCTTTGGTCTGGGCTCGGGGCTCGGATCTGGTTTCGGCTCTGGACTCGGCTCGCCTCGGCTTCAGGCTGGGCTTGGGATTTGTCTCGGGGCTCGTCTCGAGGCTCGGCTCTGGGCTCTGTGCTCGGCTGGGCTCGGGGCTCGGCTCGAGGCTCGGCTCTGGGCTCGCGTCTAACCTGGGCTCTGGGCTCGGCTCGGCTCTAGGCTGGGCTCGGGGCTCGGATCTGGGTTCGGCTCTGGACTCGGCTCGCCTCGGCTCTAGGCTGGGCTTGGGGATTGTCTCGGGGCTCGTCTCGAGGCTCGGCTCTGGGCTCTGTGCTCGGCTGGGCTCGGCGCTCGTCTCGAGGCTCGGCTCTGGGCTCGGCTCTAGGCTGGGCTCTAGCCTCGGCTCGGCTCTAGGCTCTGCTCGTTGCTCGGCTCTGGGCTCGGGTCTGGACACGGATCTAGGCTGGGCTCGAGGCTCGGCTTTGGGCTTGTCTGCTGTCGGCTCCAGGCTGGGCTCGTGGCTCTGCTCTGCGCTCGTCTCTGGACTCGGTTCTAGGCTGGGCTCGAGGCTCGGCTCTGGGATCGGCTCGGCTCTATGATGGCCTCGGGGCTCGGATCTAGGTTCGGCTCTGGACTCGGCTCGCCTCGGTTCTAGGCTGGGCTTGGGGATTGTCTCGGGGCTCGTCTCGAGGCTCGGCTCTGGGCACTGTGATCGGCTGGGCACGGGGCTCGGCTCGAGGCTCGGCTCTGGACTCGGCTCTGGACTCGGCTCGGCTCTAGGCTGAGCTCGGGGCTCGGATCTGGGTTCGGCTCTGGACTCGGCTCGCCTCGGCTCTAGGCTGCGCTTGGGGATTGTCTCGGGGCTCGTCTCGAGGCTCGGCTCTGGGCTCTGTGCTCGGCTGGGCTCGGGGCTCGGCTCGAGGCTCGGCTCTGGGCTCGGCTCTAGGCTGGGCTCTAGCCTCGGCTCGGCTCTAGGCTGTGCTCGTTGCTCGGCTCTGGGCTCGGTTCTGGACAAAGATCTAGGCTGGGCTCGAGGCTCTGCTCTGGGATCGGTTCGGCTCTAGGCTGGGCTCGGGGCTTGGATCTGGGTTCGGCTCTGGACTCGGCTCGCCTCGGCTCTAGGCTGGGCTTGGGGATTGTCTCGGGGCTCGTGTCAGGGCTCGGATCTGGGCTCTGTGTTCGGCTGGGCTCGGGGCTCGATTCGAGGTTCGGATCTCGGCTCGGCTCTAGGCTGGGCTCTAGCCTCGGCTCGGCTCTAGGCTAGGCTCGGGGCTCGGCTCTGGGCTTGTCTGCAATCGGCTTTGTGTTGGTCTCAGGTATCGGCTCTGCTCTTGGCTCGGCTCGAGGCTCAGATCGCGCCTGAATCTGGGCTCGGCTCTGGACTCGGCTCGGCTCTAGGCTGGGCTCGGGGCTCGGATCTGGGTTCGGCTCGGGCCTCGACTCGCCTCGGCTCTAGGCTGGGCTTGGGGATTGTCTCGGGTCTCGTCTCGAGGCTCGGCTCTGGGCTGGGCTCTAGCCTCGGCTCGGCTCTAGGCTGGGCTCGGGGCTCGGATCTGGGTTCGGCTCTGGACTCGGCTCGCCTCGGCTCTAGGCTGGGCATGGTGATTGTCTCGGGGTTCGTCTCGAGGCTCGGCTCTGGGCTCTGTGCTCGGCTGGGCTTGGGGCTCGGCTCGAACTCGGCTATGGGCTCGGCTCTAGGCTGGGCTCGGGGCTCGTATCTGGGTTCGACTCTGGACTCGGCTCGCCTCGGCTCTAGGTTGGGCTTGGGGATTGTCTCGGGGCTCGTCTCGAGGCTCGGCTCTGGGCTCGGCTCTAGGCTAGGCTCTAGCCTCGGTTCGGCTCTAGAGTGGGCTCGGGGCTCAGATCGCGCCTGAACCTGGGCTCGGCTCTGGACTCGGCTCGGCTCTAGGCTGGGCTCGGGGCTCGGATCTGGGTTCGGCTCTGGACTCGGCTCGCCTCGGCTCTAGGCTGGGCTTGGGGATTGTCTCGGGGCTCGTCTCGAGGCTCGGCTCTGGGCTCGGCTTTACGCTGGGCTCTAGCCTCGGCTCGGCTCTAGGCTCTGCTCGTTGCTCGGCTCTGGGCTGGGGTCTGGACACGGATCTAGGCTGGGCTCGAGGCTCGGCTCTGGGATCGGCTCGGCTCTAGGCTGGGCTCGGGGCTCGGATCTGGTTTCGGCTCTGGACTCGGCTCGCCTCGGCTCTAGGCTGGGCTTGGGGATTGTCTCGGGGCTCGTCTCGAGGCTCGGATCTGGGCTCTGTGCTCGGCTGGGCTCGGGGCTCGGCTCGCGCCTGAACCTGGGCTCGGCTCTGGACTCGGCTCGGCTCTAGGCTGGGCTCGGGGCTCGGATCTGGGTTCGGCTCTGGACTCGGCTCGCCTCGGCTCTAGGCTGGGCTTGGGGATTGTCTCGGGGCTCGTCTCGAGGCTCGGCTCTGGGCTCTGTGCTCGGCTGGGCTCGGGGCTCGGCTCGCGCCTGAACCTGGGCTCGGCTCTGGACTCGGCTCGGCTCTAGGCTGGGCTCGGGGCTCGGATCTGGGTTCGGCTCTGGACTCGGCTCGCCTCGGCTCTAGGCTGGGCTTGGGGATTGTCTCGGGGCTCGTCTCGAGGCTCGGCTCTGGGCTCTGTGCTCGGCTGGGCTCGGGGCTCGGCTCGAGGTTCGGCTCTGGGCTCGGCTCTAGGCTGGGCTCTAGCCTCGGCTCGGCTCTAGGCTGGGCTCGGGGCTCGGATCTGGGTTCGGCTCTGTACTCGGCTCACCTTGGCTCTAGGCAGGGCTTGGGGATTGTCTCGGGGCTCGTCTCGAGGCTCGGATCTGGGCTCTGTGCTCGGCTGGGCTCGGGGCTCGGCTCGAGCCTCGGCTCTGGGCTAGGCTCTAGGCTGGGCTCTAGACAGGGCTCTGGCTCGGCTCGCCTCTAGGCTGGGCTCGGGGCTCGGATCTGGGTTCGGCTCTGGACTCGGCTCGCCTCGGCTCTAGGCTGGGCTTGGGGATTGTCTCGGGGCTCGTCTCGATGCTCGGCTCTGTGCTCTGTGTTCGGCTGGGCTCGGGGCTCGACTCGAGGTTCGGCTCTGGGCTCGGCTCTAGGCTGGGCTCGGGGCTCGGATCTGGGTTCGGCTCTGGACTCGGCTCGCCTCGGCTCTAGGCTGGGCTTGGGGATTGTCTCGGGGCTCGTCTCGAGGCTCGGCTCTGGGCTCTGTGCTCGGCTGGGCTCGGGGCTCGGCTCGAGGCTCGGCTCTGGGCTCGGCTCTGGACTCGGCTCGGCTTTGGGCTGGGCTCGGGGCTCGGATCTGGGTTCGGCTCTGGACTCGGCTCGCCTCGGCTCTAGGCTGGGCTTGGGGATTGTCTCGGGGCTCGTCTCGAGGCTCGGCTCTGGGCTCTGTGCTCGGCTGGGCTCGGGGCTCGGCTCGAGGTTCGGCTCTGGGCTCGGCTCTAGGCTGGGCGCTAGCCTCGGATCGGGTCTAGGCTGGGCTCGGGGCTCGGATCTGGGTTCGGCTCTGGACTTGGCTCGGCTCGGCTCTAGGCTGGGCTCGGGGCTCGGTTCTGGGTTCGGCTCTGGACTCGGCTCGCCTCGGCTCTAGGCTGGGCTTGGGGATTGTCTCGGGGCTCGTCTCGAGGCTCGGCTCTGGGCTCTGTGCTCGGCTGGGCTCGGGGCTCTGCTCGAGGTTCGGCTCTGGGATCGGCTTTAGGCTGGGCGCTAGCCTCGGCTCGGCTCTAGGCTGGGCTCGGGGCTCGGATCTGGGTTCGGCTCTGGACTCGGCTCGCCTCGGCTCTAGGCTGGGCTTGGGGATTGTATCGGGGCTCGTCTCGAGGCTCGGATCTGGGCTCAGTGCTCGGCTGGGCTCGGGGCTCGGCTCGAGGCTCGGCTCTTGGCTTGGCTCTAGGCTGGGCTCTAGACTGGGCTCTGGCTCGGCTCGCCTCTAGGCTGGGCTCGGGGCTCTGATCTGTGTTCGGCTCTGGACTCGGCTCGCCTCGGCTCAAGGCTGGGCTTCGGGATTGTCTCGGGGCTCGTCTCGAGGCTCGGTTCTGTGCTCTGTGTTCAGCTGGGCTCGGGGCTCGACTCGAGGTTCGGCTCTGGGCTCGGCTCTAGGCTGGGCTCTAGCCTCGGCTCGGCTCTAGGCTGGGCTCGGAGTTCGGATCTGGGTTCGGCTCTGGACTCGGCTCGCCTCGGCTCTAGGCTGGGCTTGGGGATTCTCTCGGGGCTCGTCTTGAGCTTCGGCTATGGGCTCTGTGCTCGGCTGGGCTCGGGGCTCGGCTCGAGGCTCGGCTCTGGGCTCTGCTCTGGACTCGGCTCTAGGCTGGGCTCGAGGCTCGGCTCTGGGCTTGTCTGCAATCGGCTTTGGGTTGGGCTCAGGTATCGGCTCTGCTCTTGGCTCGGCTCGAGGCTCCGATCGCGCCCGACTCTGGGCTCTGCTCTGGAATCGGCTCGGCTCTAGGTTGCGCTTGGGGCTATGATCTGGGTTCGGCTCTGGACTCGGCTCGCCTCGGCTCTAGGCTGGGCTTGGGGATTGTCTCGGGGCTCGTCTCGAGGCTCGGCTCTGGGCTCTGAGCTCGGCTGGGCTCGGGGCTCGGCTCGAGGCTCGGCTCTGGGCTCGGCTCTGGACTCGGCTCGGCTTTGGGCTGGGCTCGGGGCTCGGTTCTGGGTTCGGCTCTGGACTCGGCTCGCCTCGGCTCTAGGCTGGGCTTGGGGATTGTCTCGGGGCTCGTCTCGAGGCTCGGCTCTGGGCTCTGTGCTCGGCTGGGCTCGGGGCTCGGCTCGAGGTTCGGCTCTGGGCTCGGCTCTAGGCTGGGCGCTAGCCTCGGCTCGGCTCTAGGCTGGGCTCGGGGCTCGGATCTGGGTTCGGCTCTGGACTCGGCTCACCTTGGCTCTAGGCAGGGCTTGGGGATTGTCTCGGGGCTCGTCTCGAGGCTCGGATCTGGGCTCTGTGCTCGGCTGGGCTCGGGGCTCGGCTCGAGCCTCGGCTCTGGGCTAGGCTCTAGGCTGGGCTCTAGACAGGGCTCTGGCTCGGCTCGCCTCTAGGCTGGGCTCGGGGCTCAGATCTGGGTTCGGCTCTGGACTTGGCTCGCCTCGGCTCTAGGCTGCGCTTGGGGCTATGATCTGGGTTCGGCTCTGGACTCGGCTCGCCTCGGCTCTAGGCTGGGCTTGGGGATTGTTTCGGGGCTCGTCTCGAGGCTCGGCTCTGGGCTCTGTGCTCGGCTGGGCTCGGGGCTCGGCTCGAGGCTCGGCTCTGGGCTCGGCTCTGGACTAAGCTCGGCTTTGGGCTGGGCTCGGGGCTCGGATCTGGGTTCGGCTCTGGACTCGGCTCGCCTCGGCTCTAGGCTGGGCTTGGGGATTGTCTCGGGGCTCGTCTCGAGGATCGGTTCTGTGCTCTGTGGTCGGCTGGGCTCGGGGCTCGGCTCGAGGTTCGGCTCTGGGCTCGGCTCTAGGCTGGGCTCTAGCCTCGGCTCGGCTCTAGTCTGGGCTCGGGGCTCGGATCTGGGTTCGGCTCTGGACTCGGCTCGCCTCGGCTCTAGGCTGGGCTTGGGGATTGTCTCGGGGCTCGTCTCGAGGCTCGGCTCTGGGCTCTGTGCTCGGCTGGGCTCGGGGCTCGGCTCGAGGCTCGGCTCTGGGCTCGGCTCTGGACTCGGCTCGGCTTTGGGCTGGGCTCGGGGCTCGGTTGTGGGTTCGGCTCTGGACTCGGCTCGCCTCGGCTCTAGGCTGGGCTTGGGGATTGTCTCGGGGCTCGTCTCGAGGCTCGGCTCTGGGCTCTGTGCTCGGCTGGGCTCGGGGCTCGGCTCGAGGTTCGGCTCTGGGCTCGGCTCTAGGCTGGGCGCTAGCCTCGGCTCGGCTCTAGGCTGGGCTCGGGGCTCCGATCTGGGTTCGGCTCTGGACTCGGCTCGCCTCGGTTCTAGGCTGGGCTTGGGGATTGTCTCGGGGCTCGTCTCGAGGCTCGGATCTGGGCTCTGTGCTCGGCTGGGCTCGGGGCTCGGCTCGAGGCTCGGCTCTTGGCTTGGCTCTAGGCTGGGCTCTAGACTGGGCTCTGGCTCGGCTCGCCTCTAGGCTGGGCTCGGGGCTCTGATCTGTGTTCGGCTCTGGACTCGGCTCGCCTCGGCTCTAGGCTGGGCTTCGGGCTTGTCTCGGGGCTCGTCTCGAGGCTCGGTTCTGTGCTCTGTGTTCAGCTGGGCTCGGGGCTCGACTCGAGGTTCGGCTCTGGGCTCGGCTCTAGGCTGGGCTCTAGCCTCGGCTCGGCTCTAGGCTGGGCTCGGGGCTCGGATCTGGGTTCGGCTCTGGACTCGGCTCGCCTCGGCTCTAGGCTGGGCTTGGGGATTCTCTCGGGGCTCGTCTTGAGCTTCGGCTATGGGCTCTGTGCTCGGCTGGGCTCGGGGCTCGGCTCGAGGCTCGGCTCTGGGCTCTGCTCTGGACTCGGCTCTAGGCTGGGCTCGAGACTCGGCTCTGGGCTTGTCTGCAATCGGCTTTGGGTTGGGCTCAGGTATCGGCTCTGCTCTTGACTCGGCTCGAGGCTCCGATCGCGCCCGACTCTGGGCTCTGCTCTGGACTCGGCTCGGCTCTAGGTTGCGCTTGGGGCTATGATCTGGGTTCGGCTCTGGGCTCGGCTCGCCTCGGCTCTAGGCTGGGCTTGGGGATTGTCTCGGGGCTCGTCTCGAGGCTCGGCTCTGGGCTCTGTGCTCGGCTGGGCTCGGGGCTCGGCTCGAGGCTCGGCTCTGGGCTCGGCTCTGGACTCGGCTCGGCTCTAGGCTGGGCTCGGGGCTCGGATCTGGGTTCGGCTCTGGACTCGGCTCGCCTCGGCTCTAGGCTGGGCTTGGGGATTGTCTCGGGGCTCGTCTCGAGGCTCGGCTCTGGGCTCTGTGCTCGGCTGGGCTCGGGGCTCGGCTCGAGGCTCGTCTCTGGGCTCGGCTCTGGACTCGGCTCGGCTTTGGGCTGGGCTCGGGGCTCGGATCTGGGTTCGGCTCTGGACTCGGCTCGCCTCGGCTCTAGGCTGGGCTTGGGGATTGTCTCGGGGCTCGTCTCGAGGCTCGGCTCTGGGCTCTGTGCTCGGCTGGGCTCGGGGCTCGGCTCGAGGTTCGGCTCTGGGCTCGGCTCTAGGCTGGGCGCTAGCCTCGGCTCGGCTCTAGGCTGGGCTCGGGGCTCGGATCTGGGTTCGGCTCTGGACTCGGCTCGCCTCGGCTCTAGGCTGGGCTTGGGGATTGTCTCGGGGCTCGTCTCGAGGCTCGGATCTGGGCTCTGTGCTCGGTTGGGCTCGGGGCTCGGCTCGAGTCTCGGCTCTGGGCTCGGCTCTAGGCTGGGCTCTAGACTGGGCTCTGGCTCGGCTCGCCTCTAGGCTGGGCTCGGGGCTCGGATCTGGGTTCGGCTCTGCACTCGGCTCGCCTCGGCTCTAGGCTGGGCTTGGGGATTGTCTCGGGGCTCGTCTCGAGGCTCGGCTCTGTGCTCTGTGTTCAGCTGGGCTCGGGGCTCGACTCGAGGTTCGGCTCTGGGCTCGTCTCTAGGCTGGGCTCTAGCCTCGTTTCGGCTCTAGGCTGGGCTCGGGGCTCGGATCTGGGTTCGGCTCTGGACTCGGCTCGCCTCGGCTCTATTCTGGGCTTGGGGATTGTCTCGGGGCTCGTCTCGAGGCTCGGCTCTGGGCTCTGTGCTCGGCTGGGCTCGGGGCTCGGCTCGAGGCTCGGCTCTGGGCTCGGCTCTGGACTCGGCTCGGCTCTAGGCTGGGCTCGGTGCTCGGATCTGGGTTCGGCTCTGGACTCGGCTCGCCTCGGCTCTAGGCTGGGCTTGGTGATTGTCTCGGGGCTCGTCTCGAGGCTCGGCTCTGGGCTCTGTGCTCGGCTGTGCTCGGGGCTCGGCTCGAGGCTCGGCTCTGGGCTCGGCTCTAGGCTGGGCTCGGGGCTCGTATCTGGGTTCGGCTCTGGACTCGGCTCGCCTCGGCTCTAGGCTGGGCTTGGGGATTGTCTCGGGGCTCGTCTCGAGGCTCGGTTCTGTGCTCTGTGCTCGGCTGGGCTCGGGGCTCGGCTCTAGGCTGGCCTCGGGGCTCGTATCTGGGTTCGGCTCTGGACTCGGCTCGCCTCGGCTCTAGGCTGGGCTTGGGGATTGTCTCGGGGCTCGTCTCGAGGCTCGGTTCTGTGCTCTGTGCTCGGCTGGGCTCGGGGCTCGGCTCGAGGCTCGGCTCTGGGCTGGGCTCTAGGATGTGCTCTGGGCTCGGCTCGGCTGTAGGCTGGGCTCGGGGCTCGGATCTGGGTTCGACTCTGGACTCGGCTCGCCTCGGCTCTAGGCTGGGCTTGGGGATTGTCTCGGGGCTCGTCTCGAGGCTCGGCTCTGGGCTCTGTGCTCGGCTGGGCTCGGGGCTCGGCTCGAGGCTCGGCTCTGTGCTCGGCTCTGGACTCGGCTCTTGGCTCGGCTCGAGGCTCAGATCGCGCCTGAACCTGGGCTCGGCTCTGGACTCGGCTCGGCTCTAGGCTGGGCTCGGGGCTCGGATCTGGGTTCGGCTCTGGACTCGGCTCGCCTCGGCTCTAGGCTGGGCTTGGGGATTGTCTCGGGGCTCGTCTCGAGGCTCGGCTCTGGGCTCTGTGCTCGGCTGGGCTCGGGGCTCGGCTCGAGGTTCGTCTCTGGGCTCGGCTCTAGGCTGTGCTCTGGACTCGGCTCGGCTCTAGGCTGGGCTCGGGGCCCGGATCTGGGTTCGGCTGGGGCCTCGACTCGCCTCGGCTCTAGGCTGGGCTTGGGGATTGTCTCGGGGCTCGTCTCGAGGCTCGGCTCTGGGCTCTGGGCTCGGCTGGGCTCGGGGCTCGGCTCGAGGCTCGGCTCTAGGCTGTGCTCTGGACTCGGCTCGGCTCTAGGCTGGGCTCGGGGCCCGGATCTGGGTTCGGCTGGGGCCTCGACTCGCCTCGGCTCTAGGCTGGGCTTGGGGATTGTCTCGGGGCTCGGCTCGAGGCTCGGCTCTGGGCTCTGTGCTCGGCTGGGCTCGGGGCTCGGCTCGAGGCTCGTCTCTGGGCTCGGCTCTGGACTCGGCTCGGCTTTGGGCTGGGCTCGGGGCTCGGATCTGGTTTCGGCTCTGGACTCGGCTCGCCTCGGCTCTAGGCTGGGCTTGGGATTTGTCTCGGGGCTCGTCTCGAGGCTCGGCTCTGGGCTCTGTGCTCGGCTGGGCTCGGGGCTCGGCTCGAGGCTCGGCTCTGGGCTCGCGTCTAACCTGGGCTCTGGGCTCGGCTCGGCTCTAGGCTGGGCTCGGGGCTCGGATCTGGGTTCGGCTCTGGACTCGGCTCGCCTCGGCTCTAGGCTGGGCTTGGGGATTGTCTCGGGGCTCGTCTCGAGGCTCGGCTCTGGGCTCTGTGCTCGGCTGGGCTCGGCGCTCGTCTCGAGGCTCGGCTCTGGGCTCGGCTCTAGGCTGGGCTCTAGCCTCGGCTCGGCTCTAGGCTCTGCTCGTTGCTCGGCTCTGGGCTCGGGTCTGGACACGGATCTAGGCTGGGCTCGAGGCTCGGCTTTGGGCTTGTCTGCTCTCGGCTCCAGGCTGGGCTCGTGGCTCTGCTCTGCGCTCGTCTCTGGACTCGGTTCTAGGCTGGGCTCGAGGCTCGGCTCTGGGATCGGCTCGGCTCTATGATGGCCTCGGGGCTCGGATCTAGGTTCGGCTCTGGACTCGGCTCGCCTCGGTTCTAGGCTGGGCTTGGGGATTGTCTCGGGGCTCGTCTCGAGGCTCGGCTCTGGGCACTGTGATCGGCTGGGCACGGGGCTCGGCTCGAGGCTCGGCTCTGGACTCGGCTCTAGGCTGGGCTCTAGACTGGGCTCTGGCTCGGCTCGCCTCTAGGCTGGGCTCGGGGCTCGGATCTGGGTTCGGCTCTGCACTCGGCTCGCCTCGGCTCTAGGCTGGGCTTGGGGATTGTCTCGGGGCTCGTCTCGAGGCTCGGCTCTGTGCTCTGTGTTCAGCTGGGCTCGGGGCTCGACTCGAGGTTCGGCTCTGGGCTCGTCTCTAGGCTGGGCTCTAGCCTCGTTTCGGCTCTAGGCTGGGCTCGGGGCTCGGATCTGGGTTCGGCTCTGGACTCGGCTCGCCTCGGCTCTATTCTGGGCTTGGGGATTGTCTCGGGGCTCGTCTCGAGGCTCGGCTCTGGGCTCTGTGCTCGGCTGGGCTCGGGGCTCGGCTCGAGGCTCGGCTCTGGGCTCGGCTCTGGACTCGGCTCGGCTCTAGGCTGGGCTCGGTGCTCGGATCTGGGTTCGGCTCTGGACTCGGCTCGCCTCGGCTCTAGGCTGGGCTTGGTGATTGTCTCGGGGCTCGTCTCGAGGCTCGGCTCTGGGCTCTGTGCTCGGCTGTGCTCGGGGCTCGGCTCGAGGCTCGGCTCTGGGCTCGGCTCTAGGCTGGGCTCGGGGCTCGTATCTGGGTTCGGCTCTGGACTCGGCTCGCCTCGGCTCTAGGCTGGGCTTGGGGATTGTCTCGGGGCTCGTCTCGAGGCTCGGTTCTGTGCTCTGTGCTCGGCTGGGCTCGGGGCTCGGCTCTAGGCTGGCCTCGGGGCTCGTATCTGGGTTCGGCTCTGGACTCGGCTCGCCTCGGCTCTAGGCTGGGCTTGGGGATTGTCTCGGGGCTCGTCTCGAGGCTCGGTTCTGTGCTCTGTGCTCGGCTGGGCTCGGGGCTCGGCTCGAGGCTCGGCTCTGGGCTCGGCTCTGAACTCGGCTCGGCTTTGGGCTGGGCTCGGGGCTCGGATCTGGGTTCGGCTCTGGACTCGGCTCGCCTCGGCTCTAGGCTGGGCTTGGGGATTGTCTCGGGGCTCGTTTCGAGGCTCGGCTCTGGGCTCTGTGCTCGGCTGGGCTCGGGGCTCGGCTCGAGGTTCGGCTCTGGGCTCGGCTCTAGTCTGGGCGCTAGCCTCGGCTCGGCTCTAGGCTGGGCTCGGGGCTCGGATCTGGGTTCGGCTCTGGACTCGGCTCGCCTCGGCTCTAGGCTGGGCTTGGGGATTGTCTCGGGGCTCGTCTCGAGGTTCGGATCTGGGCTCTGTGCTCGTCTGGGCTCGGGGCTCCGCTCGAGGCTCGGATCTGGGCTCGGCTCTAGGCTGGGCTCTAGACCGGGCTCTGGCTCGGCTCGCCTCCAGGCTGGGCTCGGGGCTCGGCTTGAGGCTCGGCTCTGGGCTCGGCTCTGGACTCGGATCTATGCTGGGCTCGAGGCTCGGCTCTGGGTTTGTCTGCAATCGGCTTTGGGTTGGGCTCAGGTATCGGCTCTGCTCTTGGCTCGGCTCGAGGCTCCGATCATGCCCGACTCTGGGCTCTGCTCTGGACTCGGCTCGGCTCTAGGCTGCGCTTGGGGCTATGATCTGGGTTCGGCTCTGGACTCGGCTCGCCTCGGCTCTAGGCTGGGCTTGGGGATTGTCTCGGGGCTCGTCTCGAGGCTCGGCTCTGGGCTCTGTGCTCGGCTGGGCTCGGGGCTCGGCTCGAGGCTCGGCTCTGGGCTGGGCTCTGGACTCTGCTCGGCTCTAGGCTGTGCTCGTGGCTCTGATCTGGGTTCGGCTCTGGACTCGGCTCACCTCGGGTGTACGCTGGGCTTGGGGATTGTCTCGGGGCTCGTCTGAAGGCTCGGCTCTGGGCTCTGTGCTCGGCAGGGCTCGGGGCTCGGCTCGAGGCTCGGCTCTGGGCTCGGCTCTAGGCTGGGCTCGGGGCTCTGTGCTCGGCTGGGCTCGGGGCTCGTTTCGAGGCTCGGCTCTGTGCTCGGCTCTAGGATGTGCTCTGGGCTCGGCTCGGCTGTAGGCTGGGCTCGGGGCTCGGATCTGGGTTCGACTCTGGACTCGGCTCGCCTCGGCTCTAGGCTGGGCTTGGGGATTGTCTCGGGGCTCGTCTCGAGGCTCGGCTCTGGGCTCTGTGCTCGGCTGGGCTCGGGGCTCGGCTCGAGGCTCGGCTCTGTGCTCGGCTCTGGACTCGGCTCTTGGCTCGGCTCGAGGCTCAGATCGCGCCTGAACCTGGGCTCGGCTCTGGACTCGGCTCGGCTCTAGGCTGGGCTCGGGGCTCGGATCTGGGTTCGGCTCTGGACTCGGCTCGCCTCGGCTCTAGGCTGGGCTTGGGGATTGTCTCGGGGCTCGTCTCGAGGCTCGGCTCTGGGCTCTGTGCTCGGCTGGGCTCGGGGCTCGGCTCGAGGTTCGTCTCTGGGCTCGGCTCTAGGCTGTGCTCTGGACTCGGCTCGGCTCTAGGCTGGGCTCGGGGCCCGGATCTGGGTTCGGCTGGGGCCTCGACTCGCCTCGGCTCTAGGATGGGCTTGGGGATTGTCTCGGGGCTCGGCTCGAGGCTCGGCTCTGGGCTCTGTGCTCGGCTGGGCTCGGGGCTCGGCTCGAGGCTCGTCTCTGGGCTCGGCTCTGGACTCGGCTCGGCTTTGGTCTGGGCTCGGGGCTCGGATCTGGTTTCGGCTCTGGACTCGGCTCGCCTCGGCTCTAGGCTGGGCTTGGGATTTGTCTCGGGGCTCGTCTCGAGGCTCGGCTCTGGGCTCTGTGCTCGGCTGGGCTCGGGGCTCGGCTCGAGGCTCGGCTCTGGGCTCGCGTCTAACCTGGGCTCTGGGCTCGGCTCGGCTCTAGGCTGGGCTCGGGGCTCGGATCTGGGTTCGGCTCTGGACTCGGCTCGCCTCGGCTCTAGGCTGGGCTTGGGGATTGTCTCGGGGCTCGTCTCGAGGCTCGGCTCTGGGCTCTGTGCTCGGCTGGGCTCGGCGCTCGTCTCGAGGCTCGGCTCTGGGCTCGGCTCTAGGCTGGGCTCTAGCCTCGGCTCGGCTCTAGGCTCTGCTCGTTGCTCGGCTCTGGGCTCGGGTCTGGACACGGATCTAGGCTGGGCTCGAGGCTCGGCTTTGGGCTTGTCTGCTGTCGGCTCCAGGCTGGGCTCGTGGCTCTGCTCTGCGCTCGTCTCTGGACTCGGTTCTAGGCTGGGCTCGAGGCTCGGCTCTGGGATCGGCTCGGCTCTATGATGGCCTCGGGGCTCGGATCTAGGTTCGGCTCTGGACTCGGCTCGCCTCGGTTCTAGGCTGGGCTTGGGGATTGTCTCGGGGCTCGTCTCGAGGCTCGGCTCTGGGCACTGTGATCGGCTGGGCACGGGGCTCGGCTCGAGGCTCGGCTCTGGACTCGGCTCTGGACTCGGCTCGGCTCTAGGCTGAGCTCGGGGCTCGGATCTGGGTTCGGCTCTGGACTCGGCTCGCCTCGGCTCTAGGCTGGGCTTGGGGATTGTCTCGGGGCTCGTCTCGAGGCTCGGCTCTGGGCTCTGTGCTCGGCTGGGCTCGGGGCTCGGCTCGAGGCTCGGCTCTGGGCTCGGCTCTAGGCTGGGCTCTAGCCTCGGCTCGGCTCTAGGCTCTGCTCGTTGCTCGGCTCTGGGTTCGGTTCTGGACAAAGATCTAGGCTGGGCTCGAGGCTCTGCTCTGGGATCGGTTCGGCTCTAGGCTGGGCTCGGGGCTTGGATCTGGGTTCGGCTCTGGACTCGGCTCGCCTCGGCTCTAGGCTGGGCTTGGGGATTGTCTCGGGGCTCGTGTCAGGGCTCGGATCTGGGCTCTGTGTTCGGCTGGGCTCGGGGCTCGATTCGAGGTTCGGATCTCGGCTCGGCTCTAGGCTGGGCTCTAGCCTCGGCTCGGCTCTAGGCTAGGCTCGGGGCTCGGCTCTGGGCTTGTCTGCAATCGGCTTTGTGTTGGTCTCAGGTATCGGCTCTGCTCTTGGCTCGGCTCGAGGCTCAGATCGCGCCTGAATCTGGGCTCGGCTCTGGACTCGGCTCGGCTCTAGGCTGGGCTCGGGGCTCGGATCTGGGTTCGGCTCGGGCCTCGACTCGCCTCGGCTCTAGGCTGGGCTTGGGGATTGTCTCGGGTCTCGTCTCGAGGCTCGGCTCTGGGCTGGGCTCTAGCCTCGGCTCGGCTCTAGGCTGGGCTCGGGGCTCGGATCTGGGTTCGGCTCTGGACTCGGCTCGCCTCGGCTCTAGGCTGGGCATGGTGATTGTCTCGGGGTTCGTCTCGAGGCTCGGCTCTGGGCTCTGTGCTCGGCTGGGCTCGGGGCTCGGCTCGAGGCTCGGCTATGGGCTCGGCTCTAGGCTGGGCTCGGGGCTCGTATCTGGGTTCGACTCTGGACTCGGCTCGCCTCGGCTCTAGGCTGGGCTTGGGGATTGTCTCGGGGCTCGTCTCGAGGCTCGGCTCTGGGCTCGGCTCTAGGCTGGGCTCTAGCCTCGGCTCGGCTCTAGGCTGGGCTCGGGGCTCGGATCTGGGTTCGGCTCTGGACTCGGCTCGCCTCGGCTCTAGACTGGGCTTGGGGATTGTCTCGGGGCTCGTCTCGAGGCTCGGCTCTGAGCTCTGTGCTCGGCTGGGCTCGGGGCTCGGCTCGAGGTTCGTCTCTGGGCTCGGCTCTAGGCTGTGCTCTGGACTCGGCTCGGCTCTAGGCCGGGCTCGGGGCCCGGATGTGGGTTCGGCTGGGGCCTCGACTCGCCTCGGCTCTAGGCTGGGCTTGGGGATTGTCTCGGGGCTCGTCTCGAGGCTCGGCTCTGGGCTCTGGGCTCGGCTGGGCTCGGGGCTCGGCTCGAGGCTCGGCTCTGGGCTCGGCTCTGGACTCGGCTCGGCTCTAGGCTGGGCTCGGGGCTCGGATCTGGGTTCGGCTCTGGACTCGGCTCGCCTCGGCTCTAGGCTGGGCTTGGGGATTGTCTCGGGGCTCGTCTCGAGGCTCGGCTCTGGGCTCTGTGCTCGGCTGGGCTCGGGGCTCGGCTCGAGGCTCGGCTCTGGCCTCGGTTCTAGGCTGGGCTCGGGGCTCGTATCTGGGTTCGGCTCTGGACTCGGCTGGCCTCGGCTCTAGGCTGGGCTTGAGGATTGTCTCGGGGCTCGTCTCGAGGCTCGGCTCTGGGCTCTGTGCTCGGCTGGGCTCGGGGCTCGTTTCGAGGCTCGGCTCTGTGCTCGGCTCTAGGCTGTGCTCTGGGCTCGGCTCGGCTCTAGGCTGGGCTCGGGGCTCGGATCTGGGTTCGGCTCTGGACTCGGCTCGCCTCGGCTCTAGGCTGGGCTTGGGGATTGTCTCGGGGCTCGTCTCGAGGCTCGGCTCTGGGCTCTGTGCTCGGCTGGGCTCGGGGCTCGGCTCGAGGCTCGTCTCTGGGCTCGGCTCTGGACTCGGCTCGGCTTTGGGCTGGGCTCGGGGCTCGGATCTGGGTTCGGCTCTGGACTCGGCTCGCCTCGGCTCTAGGCTGGGCTTGGGGATTGTCTCAGGGCTCGTCTCGAGGCTCGGTTCTGTGCTCTGTGTTCGGCTGGGCTCGGGGCTCGGCTCGAGGTTCGGCTCTGGGCTCGGCTCTAGGCTGGGCTCTAGCCTCGGCTCGGCTCTAGGCTGGGCTCGGGGCTCGGATCTGGGTTCGGCTCTGGACTCGGCTCGCCTCGGCTCTAGGCTGGGCTTGGGGATTGTCTCGGGGCTCGTCTCGAGGCTCGGCTCTGGGCTCTGTGCTCGGCTGGGCTCGGGGCTCGGCTCGAGGCTCGTCTCTGGGCTCGGCTCTGGACTCGGCTCGGCTTTGGGCTGGGCTCGGGGCTCGGATCTGGGTTCGGCTCTGGACTCGGCTCGCCTCGGCTCTAGGCTGGGCTTGGGGATTGTCTCGGGGCTCGTCTCGAGGCTCGGCTCTGGGCTCTGTGCTCGGCTGGGCTCGGGGCTCGGCTCGAGGTTCGGCTCTGGGCTCGGCTCTAGGCTGGGCGCTAGCCTCGGCTCGCCTCTAGGCTGGGCTCGGGGCTCGGATCTGGGTTCGGCTCTGGACTCGGCTCGCCTCGGCTCTAGGCTGGGCTTGGGGATTGTCTCGGGGCTCGTCTCGAGGCTCGGCTCTGGGCTCTGTGCTCGGCTGGGCTCGGGGCTCGGCTCGAGGCTCGGCTCTGGGCTCGGCTCTAGGCTGGGCTCTAGACTGGGCTCTGGCTCGGCTCGCCTCTAGGCTGGGCTCGGGGCTCGGATCTGGGTTCGGCTCTGCACTCGGCTCGCCTCGGCTCTAGGCTGGGCTTGCGGATTGTCTCGGGGCTCGTCTCGAGGCTCGGCTCTGTGCTCTGTGTTCAGCTGGGCTCGGGGCTCGACTCGAGGTTCGGCTCTGGGCTCGTCTCTAGGCTGGGCTCTAGCCTCGTTTCGGCTCTAGGCTGGGCTCGGGGCTCGGATCTGGGTTCGGCTCTGGACTCGGCTCGCCTCGGCTCTATTCTGGGCTTGGGGATTGTCTCGGGGCTCGTCTCGAGGCTCGGCTCTGGGCTCTGTGCTCGGCTGGGCTCGGGGCTCGGCTCGAGGCTCGGCTCTGGGCTCGGCTCTGGACTCGGCTCGGCTCTAGGCTGGGCTCGGTGCTCGGATCTGGGTTCGGCTCTGGACTCGGCTCGCCTCGGCTCTAGGCTGGGCTTGGTGATTGTCTCGGGGCTCGTCTCGAGGCTCGGCTCTGGGCTCTGTGCTCGGCTGTGCTCGGGGCTCGGCTCGAGGCTCGGCTCTAGGCTCGGCTCTAGGCTGGGCTCGGGGCTCGTATCTGGGTTCGGCTCTGGACTCGGCTCGCCTCGGCTCTAGGCTGGGCTTGGGGATTGTCTCGGGGCTCGTCTCGAGGCTCGGTTCTGTGCTCTGTGCTCGGCTGGGCTCGGGGCTCGGCTCTAGGCTGGCCTCGGGGCTCGTATCTGGGTTCGGCTCTGGACTCGGCTCGCCTCGGCTCTAGGCTGGGCTTGGGGATTGTCTCGGGGCTCGTCTCGAGGCTCGGTTCTGTGCTCTGTGCTCGGCTGGGCTCGGGGCTCGGCTCGAGGCTCGGCTGTGGGCTCGGCTCTGGACTCGGCTCGGCTTTGGGCTGGGCTCGGGGCTCGGATCTGGGTTCGGCTCTGGACTCGGCTCGCCTCGGCTCTAGGCTGGGCTTGGGGATTGTCTCGGGGCTCGTTTCGAGGCTCGGCTCTGGGCTCTGTGCTCGGCTGGGCTCGGGGCTCGGCTCGAGGTTCGGCTCTGGGCTCGGCTCTAGTCTGGGCGCTAGCCTCGGCTCGGCTCTAGGCTGGGCTCGGGGCTCGGATCTGGGTTCGGCTCTGGACTCGGCTCGCCTCGGCTCTAGGCTGGGCTTGGGGATTGTCTCGGGGCTCGTCTCGAGGTTCGGATCTGGGCTCTGTGCTCGTCTGGGCTCGGGGCTCCGCTCGAGGCTCGGATCTGGGCTCGGCTCTAGGCTGGGCTCTAGACTGGGCTCTGGCTCGGCTCGCCTCTAGGCTGGGCTCGAGGCTCGGCTTGAGGCTCGGCTCTGGGCTCGGCTCTGGACTCGGATCTAGGCTGGGCTCGAGGCTCGGCTCTGGGTTTGTCTGCAATCGGCTTTGGGTTGGGCTCAGGTATCGGCTCTGCTCTTGGCTCGGCTCGAGGCTCCGATCGTGCCCGACTCTGGGCTCTGCTCTGGACTCGGCTCGGCTCTAGGCTGCGCTTGGGGCTATGATCTGGGTTCGGCTCTGGACTCGGCTCGCCTCGGCTCTAGGCTGGGCTTGGGGATTGTCTCGGGGCTCGTCTCGAGGCTCGGCTCTGGGCTCTGTGCTCGGCTGGGCTCGGGGCTCGGCTCGAGGCTCGGTTCTGGGCTGGGCTCTGGACTCGGCTCGGCTCTAGGCTGTACTCGTGGCTCTGATCTGGGTTCGGCTCTGGACTCGGCTCGCCTCGGGTCTAGGCTGGGCTTGGGGATTGTCTCGGGGCTCGTCTCGAGGCTCGGCTCTGGGCTCTGTGCTCGGCAGGGCTCGGGGCTCGGCTCGAGGCTCGGCTCTGGGCTCGGCTCTAGGCTGGGCTCGGGGCTCTGTGCTCGGCTGGGCTCGGGGCTCGTTTCGAGGCTCGGCTCTGTGCTCGGCTCTAGGATGTGCTCTGGGCTCGGCTCGGCTGTAGGCTGGGCTCGGGGCTCGGATCTGGGTTCGACTCTGGACTCGGCTCGCCTCGGCTCTAGGCTGGGCTTGGGGATTGTCTCGGGGCTCGTCTCGAGGCTCGGCTCTGGGCTCTGTGCTCGGCTGGGCTCGGGGCTCGGCTCGAGGCTCGGCTCTGTGCTCGGCTCTGGACTCGGCTCTTGGCTCGGCTCGAGGCTCAGATCGCGCCTGAACCTGGGCTCGGCTCTGGACTCGGCTCGGCTCTAGGCTGGGCTCGGGGCTCGGATCTGGGTTCGGCTCTGGACTCGGCTCGCCTCGGCTCTAGGTTGGGCTTGGGGATTGTCTCGGGGCTCGTCTCGAGGCTCGGCTCTGGGCTCTGTGCTCGGCTGGGCTCGGGGCTCGGCTCGAGGTTCGTCTCTGGGCTCGGCTCTAGGCTGTGCTCTGGACTCGGCTCGGCTCTAGGCTGGGCTCGGGGCCCGGATCTGGGTTCGGCTGGGGCCTCGACTCGCCTCGGCTCTAGGCTGGGCTTGGGGATTGTCTCAGGGCTCGTCTCGAGGCTCGGCTCTGGGCTCTGGGCTCGGCTGGGCTCGGGGCTCGGCTCGAGGCTCGTCTCTGGGCTCGGCTCTGGACTCGGCTCGGCTTTGGGCTGGGCTCGGGGCTCGGATCTGGGTTCGGCTCTGGACTCGGCTCGCCTCGGCTCTAGGCTGGGCTTGGGGATTGTCTCGGGGCTCGTCTCGAGGCTCGGCTCTGGGCTCTGTGCTCGGCTGGGCTCGGCGCTCGTCTCGAGGCTCGGCTCTGGGCTCGGCTCTAGGCTGGGCTCTAGCCTCGGCTCGGCTCTAGGCTCTGCTCGTTGCTCGGCTCTGGGCTCGGGTCTGGACACGGATCTAGGCTGGGCTCGAGGCTCGGCTTTGGGCTTGTCTGCTCTCGGCTCCAGGCTGGGCTCGTGGCTCTGCTCTGCGCTCGTCTCTGGACTCGGTTCTAGGCTGGGCTCGAGGCTCGGCTCTGGGATCGGCTCGGCTCTATGATGGCCTCGGGGCTCGGATCTAGGTTCGGCTCTGGACTCGGCTCGCCTCGGTTCTAGGCTGGGCTTGGGGATTGTCTCGGGGCTCGTCTCGAGGCTCGGCTCTGGGCACTGTGATCGGCTGGGCACGGGGCTCGGCTCGAGGCTCGGCTCTGGACTCGGCTCTGGACTCGGCTCGGCTCTAGGCTGAGCTCGGGTCTCGGATCTGGGTTCGGCTCTGGACTCGGCTCGCCTCGGCTCTAGGCTGGGCTTGGGGATTGTCTCGGGGCTCGTCTCGAGGCTCGGCTCTGGGCTCTGTGCTCGGCTGGGCTCGGGGCTCGGCTCGAGGCTCGGCTCTGGGCTCGGCTCTAGGCTGGGCTCTAGCCTCGGCTCGGCTCTAGGCTCTGCTCGTTGCTCGGCTCTGGGCTCGGTTCTGGACAAAGATCTAGGCTGGGCTCGAGGCTCTGCTCTGGGATCGGTTCGGCTCTAGGCTGGGCTCGGGGCTCGGATCTGGGTTCGGCTCTGGACTCGGCTCGCCTCGGCTCTAGGCTGGGCTTGGGGATTGTCTCGGGGCTCGTGTCAGGGCTCGGATCTGGGCTCTGTGTTCGGCTGGGCTCGGGGCTCGATTCGAGGTTCGGATCTCGGCTCGGCTCTAGGCTGGGCTCTAGCCTCGGCTCGGCTCTAGGCTAGGCTCGGGGCTCGGCTCTGGGCTTGTCTGCAATCGGCTTTGTGTTGGTCTCAGGTATCGTCTCTGCTCTTGGCTCGGCTCGAGGCTCAGATCGCGCCTGCATCTGGGCTCGGCTCTGGACTCGGCTCGGCTCTAGGCTGGGCTCGGGGCTCGGATCTGGGTTCGGCTCGGGCCTCGACTCGCCTCGGCTCTAGGCTGGGCTTGGGGATTGTCTCGGGGCTCGTCTCGAGGCTCGGCTCTGGGCTCTGTGCTCGGATGGGCTCGGGGCTCGGCTCGAGGTTCGGCTCTGGGCTCGGCTCTAGGCTGGGCTCTAGCCTCGGCTCGGCTCTAGGCTGGGCTCGGGGCTCGGATCTGGGTTCGGCTCTGGACTCGGCTCGCCTCGGCTCTAGGCTGGGCTTGGGGATTGTCTCGGGGCTCGTCTCGAGGCTCGGCTCTGGGCTCTGTGCTCGGCAGGGCTCGGGGCTCGGCTCGAGGCTCGGCTCTGGGCTCGGCTCTAGGCTGGGCTCGGGGCTCTGTGCTCGGCTGGGCTCGGGGCTCGTTTCGAGGCTCGGCTCTGTGCTCGGCTCTAGGATGTGCTCTGGGCTCGGCTCGGCTGTAGGCTGGGCTCGGGGCTCGGATCTGGGTTCGACTCTGGACTCGGCTCGCCTCGGCTCTAGGCTGGGCTTGGGGATTGTCTCGGGGCTCGTCTCGAGGCTCGGCTCTGGGCTCTGTGCTCGGCTGGGCTCGGGGCTCGGCTCGAGGCTCGGCTCTGTGCTCGGCTCTGGACTCGGCTCTTTGCTCGGCTCGAGGCTCAGATCGCGCCTGAACCTGGGCTCGGCTCTGGACTCGGCTCGGCTCTAGGCTGGGCTCGGGGCTCGGATCTGGGTTCGGCTCTGGACTCGGCTCGCCTCGGCTCTAGGCTGGGCTTGGGGATTGTCTCGGGGCTCGTCTCGAGGCTCGGCTCTGAGCTCTGTGCTCGGCTGGGCTCGGGGCTCGGCTCGAGGTTCGTCTCTGGGCTCGGCTCTAGGCTGTGCTCTGGACTCGGCTCGGCTCTAGGCTGGGCTCGGGGCCCGGATGTGGGTTCGGCTGGGGCCTCGACTCGCCTCGGCTCTAGGCTGGGCTTGGGGATTGTCTCGGGGCTCGTCTCGAGGCTCGGGTCTGGGCTCTGGGCTCGGCTGGGCTCGGGGCTCGGCAGGAGGCTCGGCTCTGGGCTCGGCTCTGGACTCGGCTCGGCTCTAGGCTGGGCTCGGGGCTCGGATCTGGGTTCGGCTCTGGACTCGGCTCGCCTCGGCTCTAGGCTGGGCTTGGGGATTGTCTCGGGGCTCGTCTCGAGGCTCGGCTCTGGGCTCTGTGCTCGGCTGGGCTCGGGGCTCGGCTCGAGGCTCGGCTCTGGCCTCGGTTCTAGGCTGGGCTCGGGGCTCGTATCTGGGTTCGGCTCTGGACTCGGCTGGCCTCGGCTCTAGGCTGGGCTTGAGGATTGTCTCGGGGCTCGTCTCGAGGCTCGGCTCTGGGCTCTGTGCTCGGCTGGGCTCGGGGCTCGTTTCGAGGCTCGGCTCTGTGCTCGGCTCTAGGCTGTGCTCTGGGCTCGGCTCGGCTCTAGGCTGGGCTCGGGGCTCGGATCTGGGTTCGGCTCTGGACTCGGCTCGCCTCGGCTCTAGGCTGGGCTTGGGGATTGTCTCGGGGCTCGTCTCGAGGCTCGGCTCTGGGCTCTGTGCTCGGCTGGGCTCGGGGCTCGGCTCGAGGCTCGGCTCTGGGCTCGGCTCTGGACTCGGCTCGGCTTTGGGCTGGGCTCGGGGCTCGGATCTGGGTTCGGCTCTGGACTCGGCTCGCCTCGGCTCTAGGCTGGGCTTGGGGATTGTCTCAGGGCTCGTCTCGAGGCTCGGTTCTGTGCTCTGTGTTCGGCTGGGCTCGGGGCTCGGCTCGAGGTTCGGCTCTGGGCTCGGCTCTAGGCTGGGCTCTAGCCTCGGCTCGGCTCTAGGCTGGGCTCGGGGCTCGTATCTGGGTTCGGCTCTGGACTCGGCTCGCCTCGGCTCTAGGCTGGGCTTGGGGATTGTCTCGGGGCTCGTCTCGAGGCTCGGCTCTGGGCTCTGTGCTCGGCTGGGCTCGGGGCTCGGCTCGAGGCTCGTCTCTGGGCTCGGCTCTGGACTCGGCTCGGCTTTGGGCTGGGCTCGGGGCTCGGATCTGGGTTCGGCTCTGGACTCGGCTCGCCTCGGCTCTAGGCTGGGCTTGGGGATTGTCTCGGGGCTCGTCTCGAGGCTCGGCTCTGGGCTCTGTGCTCGGCTGGGCTCGGGGCTCGGCTCGAGGTTCGGCTCTGGGCTCGGCTCTAGGCTGGGCGCTAGCCTCGGCTCGCCTCTAGGCTGGGCTCGGGGCTCGGATCTGGGTTCGGCTCTGGACTCGGCTCGCCTCGGCTCTAGGCTGGGCTTGGGGATTGTCTCGGGGCTCGTCTCGAGGCTCGGATCTGGGCTCTGTGCTCGGCTGGGCTCGGGGCTCGGCTCGAGGCTCGGCTCTGGGCTCGGCTCTAGGCTGGGCTCTAGACTGGGCTCTGGCTCGGCTCGCCTCTAGGCTGGGCTCGGGGCTCGGATCTGGGTTCGGCTCTGCACTCGGCTCGCCTCGGCTCTAGGCTGGGCTTGCGGATTGTCTCGGGGCTCGTCTCGAGGCTCGGCTCTGTGCTCTGTGTTCAGCTGGGCTCGGGGCTCGACTCGAGGTTCGGCTCTGGGCTCGTCTCTAGGCTGGGCTCTAGCCTCGTTTCGGCTCTAGGCTGGGCTCGGGGCTCGGATCTGGGTTCGGCTCTGGACTCGGCTCGCCTCGGCTCTATTCTGGACTTGGGGATTGTCTCGGGGCTCGTCTCGAGGCTCGGCTCTGGGCTCTGTGCTCGGCTGGGCTCGGGGCTCGGCTCGAGGCTCGGCTCTGGGCTCGGCTCTGGACTCGGCTCGGCTCTAGGCTGGGCTCGGTGCTCGGATCTGGGTTCGGCTCTGGACTCGGCTCGCCTCGGCTCTAGGCTGGGCTTGGTGATTGTCTCGGGGCTCGTCTCGAGGCTCGGCTCTGGGCTCTGTGCTCGGCTGTGCTCGGGGCTCGGCTCGAGGCTCGGCTCTGGGCTCGGCTCTAGGCTGGGCTCGGGGATCGTATCTGGGTTCGGCTCTGGACTCGGCTCGCCTCGGCTCTAGGCTGGGCTTGGGGATTGTCTCGGGGCTCGTCTCGAGGCTCGGTTCTGTGCTCTGTGCTCGGCTGGGCTCGGGGCTCGGCTCGAGGCTCGGCTCTGGGCTCGGCTCTGGACTCGGCTCGGCTTTGGGCTGGGCTCGGGGCTCGGATCTGGGTTCGGCTCTGGACTCGGCTCGCCTCGGCTCTAGGCTGGGCTTGGGGATTGTCTCGGGGCTCGTCTCGAGGTTCGGATCTGGGCTCTGTGCTCGGCTGGGCTCGGGGCTCGGCTCGAGGTTCGGCTCTGGGCTCGGCTCTAGTCTGGGCGCTAGCCTCGGCTCGGCTCTAGGCTGGGCTCGGGGCTCGGATCTGGGTTCGGCTCTGGACTCGGCTCGCCTGGGCTCTAGGCTGGGCTTGGGGATTGTCTCGGGGCTCGTCTCGAGGTTCGGATCTGGGCTCTGTGCTCGTCTGGGCTCGGGGCTCGGCTCGAGGTTCGGCTCTGGGCTCGGCTCTAGGCTGGGCTCTAGACTGGGCTCTGGCTCGGCTCGCCTCTAGGCTGGGCTCGGGGCTCGGCTTGAGGCTCGGCTCTGGGCTCGACTCTGGACTCGGCTCTAGGCTGGGCTCGAGGCTCGGCTCTGGGTTTGTCTGCAATCGGCTTTGTGTTGGGCACAGGTATCGGCTCTGCTCTTGGCTCGGCTCGAGGCTCCGATCGTGCCCGACTCTGGGCTCTGCTCTGGACTCGGCTCGCCTCGGCTCTAGGCTGGGCTTGGGGATTGTCTCGGGGCTCGTCTCGAGGCTCGGCTCTGGGCTCTGTGCTCGGCTGGGCTCGGGGCTCGGCTCGAGGCTCGGCTCTGGGCTGGGCTCTGGACTCGGCTCGGCTCTAGGCTGTGCTCGTGGCTCTGATCTGGGTTCGGCTCTGGACTCGGCTCGCCTCGGGTCTAGGCTGGGCTTGGGGATTGTCTCGGGGCTCGTCTCGAGGCTCGGCTCTGGGCTCTGTGCTCGGCTGGGCTCGGGGCTCGGCTCGAGGCTCGGCTCTGGGCTCGGCTCTAGGCTGGGCTCGGGGCTCTGTGCTCGGCTGGGCTCGGGGCTCGTTTCGAGGCTCGGCTCTGTGCTCGTCTCTAGGATGTGCTCTGGGCTCGGCTCGGCTGTAGGCTGGGCTCGGGGCTCGGATCTGGGTTCGACTCTGGACTCGGCTCGCCTCGGCTCTAGGCTGGGCTTGGGGATTGTCTCGGGGCTCGTCTCGAGGCTCGGCTCTGGGCTCTGTGCTCGGCTGGGCTCGGGGCTCGGCTCGAGGCTCGGCTCTGTGCTCGGCTCTGGACTCGGCTCTTGGCTCGGCTCGAGGCTCAGATCGCGCCTGAACCTGGGCTCGGCTCTGGACTCGGCTCGGCTCTAGGCTGGGCTCGGGGCTCGGATCTGGGTTCGGCTCTGGACTCGGCTCGCCTCGGCTCTAGGTTGGGCTTGGGGATTGTCTCGGGGCTCGTCTCGAGGCTCGGCTCTGGGCTCTGTGCTCGGCTGGGCTCGGGGCTCGGCTCGAGGTTCGTCTCTGGGCTCGGCTCTAGGCTGTGCTCTGGACTCGGCTCGGCTCTAGGCTGGGCTCGGGGCCCGGATCTGGGTTCCTGCTGGGGCCTCGACTCGCCTCGGCTCTAGGCTGGGCTTGGGGATTGTCTCGGGGCTCGTATCGAGGCTCGGCTCTGGGCTCTGGGCTCGGCTGGGCTCGGGGCTCGGCTCGAGGCTCGGCTCTGGGCTCGGCTCTGGACTCGGCTCGGCTTTGGGCTGGGCTCGGGGCTCGGATCTGGGTTCGGCTCTGGACTCGGCTCGCCTCGGCTCTAGGCTGGGCTTGGGATTTGTCTCGGGGCTCGTCTCGAGGCTCGGCTCTGGGCTCTGTGCTCGGCTGGGCTCGGGGCTCGGCTCGAGGCTCGGCTCTGGGCTCGCGTCTAACCTGGGCTCTGGGCTCGGCTCGGCTCTAGGCTGGGCTCGGGGCTCGGATCTGGGTTCGGCTCTGGACTCGGCTCGCCTCGGCTCTAGGCTGGGCTTGGGGATTGTCTCGGTGCTCGTCTCGAGGCTCGGCTCTGGGCTCTGTGCTCGGCTGGGCTCGGCGCTCGTCTCGAGGCTCGGCTCTGGGCTCGGCTCTAGGCTGGGCTCTAGCCTCGGCTCGGCTCTAGGCTCTGCTCGTTGCTCGGCTCTGGGCTCGGGTCTGGACACGGATCTAGGCTGGGCTCGAGGCTCGGCTTTGGGCTTGTCTGCTCTCGGCTCCAGGCTGGGCTCGTGGCTCTGCTCTGGGCTCGTCTCTGGACTCGGTTCTAGGCTGGGCTCGAGGCTCGGCTCTGGGATCGGCTCGGCTCTATGATGGCCTCGGGGCTCGGATCTAGGTTCGGCTCTGGACTCGGCTCGCCTCGGTTCTAGGCTGGGCTTGGGGATTGTCTCGGGGCTCGTCTCGAGGCTCGTCTCTGGGCACTGTGCTCGGCTGGGCTCGGGGCTCGGCTCGAGGCTCGGCTCTGGGCTCGGCTCTAGGCTGGGCTCTAGCCTCGGCTCGGCTCTAGGCTCTGCTCGTTGCTCGGCTCTGGGCTCGGTTCTGGACAAAGATCTAGGCTGGGCTCGAGGCTCTGCTCTGGGATCGGTTCGGCTCTAGGCTGGGCTCGGGGCTCGGATCTGGGTTCGGCTCTGGACTCGGCTCGCCTCGGCTCTAGGCTGGGCTTGGTGATTGTCTCGGGGTTCGTCTCGAGGCTCGGCTCTGGGCTCTGTGCTCGGCTGGGCTCGGGGCTCGGCTCGAGGCTCGGCTATGGGCTCGGCTCTAGGCTGGGCTCGGGGCTCGTATCTGGGTTCGACTCTGGACTCGGCTCGCCTCGGCTCTAGGCTGGGCTTGGGGATTGTCTCGGGGCTCGTCTCGAGGCTCGGCTCTGGGCTCTGTGCTCGGCTGGGCTCGGGGCTCGGCTCGAGGCTCGGCTCTGGGCTCGGCTCTGGACTCGGCTCGGCTTTGGGCTGGGCTCGGGGCTCGGATCTGGGTTCGGCTCTGGACTCGGCTCGCCTCGGCTCTAGGCTGGGCTTGGGGATTGTCTCGGGGCTCGTCTCGAGGCTCGGCTCTGGGCTCTGTGCTCGGCTGGGCTCGGGGCTCGGCTCGAGGTTCGGCTCTGGGCTCGGCTCTAGTCTGGGCGCTAGCCTCGGCTCGGCTCTAGGCTGGGCTCGGGGCTCGGATCTGGGTTCGGCTCTGGACTCGGCTGGCCTCGGCTCTAGGCTGGGCTTGGGGATTGTCTCGGGGCTCGTCTCGAGGTTCGGATCTGGGCTCTGTGCTCGTCTGGGCTCGGGGCTCGGCTCGAGGTTCGACTCTGGGCTCGGCTCTAGGCTGGGCTCTAGACTGGGCTCTGGCTCGGCTCGCCTCTAGGCTGGGCTCGGGGCTCGGCTTGAGGCTCGGCTCTGGGCTCGGCTCTGGACTCGGCTCTAGGCTGGGCTCGAGGCTCGGCTCTTGGCTTGTCTGAAATCGGCTTTGGGTTGGGCTCAGGTATCGGCTCTGCTCTTGGCTCGGCTCGAGGCTCAGATCGCGCCTGAACCTGGGCTCGGCTCTGGAGTCGGCTCGGCTCTAGGCTGGGCTCGGGGCTCGGATCTGGGTTCGGCTCTGGACTCGGCTCGCCTCGGCTCTAGGCTGGGCTTGGGATTTGTCTCGGGGCTCGTCTCGAGGCTCGGCTGTGGGCTCTGTGCTCGGCTGGGCTCGGGGCTCGGCTCGAGGCTCGGCTCTGTGCTCGCCTCTAACCTGGGCTCTGGGCTCGGCTCGGCTCTAGGCTGGGCTCGGGGCTCGGATCTGGGTTCGGCTCTGGACTCGGCTCGCCTCGGCTCTAGGCTGGGCTTGGTGATTGTCTCGGGGCTCGTCTCGAGGCTCGGCTCTGGGCTCTGTGCTCGGCTGGGCTCGGGTCTCGGCTCGAGGCTCGGCTCTGGGCTCGGCTCTAGGCTGGCCTCTAGCCTCGGCTCGGCTCTAGGCTCTGCTCGTTGCTCGGCTCTGGGCTCGGGTCTGGACAAGGATCTAGGCTGGGCTCGAGGCTCGGCTCTGGGATCGGCTCGGCTCTAGGCTGGGCTCGGGGCTCGGATCTGGGTTCGGCTCTGGACTCGGCTCGCCTCGGCTCTATGCTGGGCTTGGGGATTGTCTCGGGGCTCGTCTCGAGGCTCGGCTCTGTGCTCTGTGTTCGGCTGGGCTCGGGGCTCGATTCGAGGTTCGGCTCTGGGCTCGGCTCTAGGCTGGGCTCTAGCCTCGGCTCGGCTCTAGGCTGGGCTCGGGGCTCGGATCTGGGTTCGGCTCTGGACTCGGCTCGCCTCGGCTCTAGGCTGGGCTTCGGGATTGTCTCGGGGCTCGTCTCGAGGCTCGGCTCTGTGCTCTGTGTTCAGCTGGGCTCGGGGCTCGACTCGAGGTTCGGCTCTGGGCTCGGCTCTAGGCTGGGCTCTAGCCTCGGCTCGGCTCTAGGCTGGGCTCGGGGCTCGGATCTGGGTTCAGCTCTGGACTCGGCTCGCCTCGGCTCTAGGCTGGGCTTGGGGATTGTCTCGGGGCTCGTCTCGAGGCTCGTCTCTGGGCTCTGTGCTCGGCTGGGCTCGGGGCTCGGCTCGAGGCTCGGCTCTGGGCTCGGCTCTGGACTCGGCTCGGCTTTGGGCTGGGCTCGGGGCTCGGATCTGGGTTCGGCTCTGGACTCGGCTCGCCTCGGCTCTATGCTGGGCTTGGGGATTGTCTCGGGGCTCGTCTCGAGGCTCGGCTCTGTGCTCTGTGTTCGGCTGGGCTCGGGGCTCGGCTCGAGGTTCGGCTCTGGGCTCGGCTCTAGGCTGGGCTCTAGCCTCGGCTCGGCTCTAGGCTGGGCTCGGGGCTCGGATCTGGGTTCGGCTCTGGACTCGGCTCGCCTCGGCTCTAGGCTGGGCTTGGGGATTGTCTCGGGGCTCGTCTCGAGGCTCGGCTCTGGGCTCTGTGCTCGGCTGGGCTCGGGGCTCGGCTCGCGCCTGAACCTGGGCTCGGCTCTGGACTCGGCTCGGCTCTCGGCCGGGCTCGGGGCTCGGATCTGGGTTCGGCTCTGGACTCGGCTCGCCTCGGCTCTAGGCTGGGCTTGGGGATTGTCTCGGGGCTCGTCTCGAGGCTCGGCTCTGGGCTCTGTGCTCGGCTGGGCTCGGGGCTCGGCTCGAGGTTCGGCTCTGGGCTCGGCTCTAGGCTGGGCTCTAGCCTCGGCTCGGCTCTAGGCTGGGCTCGGGGCTCGGATCTGGGTTCGGCTCTGGACTCGGCTCACCTTGGCTCTAGGCTGGGCTTGGGGATTGTCTCGGGGCTCGTCTCGAGGCTCGGATCTGGGCTCTGTGCTCGGCTTGGCTCGGGGCTCGGCTCGAGCCTCGGCTCTGGGCTAGGCTCTAGGCTGGGCTCTAGACAGGGCTCTGGCTCGGCTCGCCTCTAGGCTGGGCTCGGGGCTCGGATCTGGGTTCGGCTCTGGACTCGGCTCGCCTCGGCTCTAGGCTGGGCTTGGGGATTGTCTCGGGGCTCGTCTCGAGGCTCGGCTCTGGGCTCTGTGCTCGGCTGGGCTCGGGGCTCGGCTCGAGGCTCGGCTCTGGGCTCGGCTCTGGACTCGGCTCGGCTCTCGGCTGGGCTCGGGTCTCGGATCTGGGTTCGGCTCTGGACTCGGCTCGCCTCGGCTCTAGGCTCAGCTTGGGGATTGTCTAGGGGCTCGTCTCGAGGCTCGGCTCTGGGCTCTGTGCTCGGCTGGGCTCGAGGCTCGGCTCGAGGCTCGGCTCTGGGCTCGGCTCTAGGCTGGGCTCGGGGCTCGGATCTGGGTTCGGCTCTGGACTCGGCTCGCCTCGGCTCTAGGCTGGGCTTGAGGATTGTCTCGGGGCTCGTTTCGAGGCTCGGCTCTGTGGTCGGCTCTAGGCTGTGCTCTGGGCTCGGCTCGGCTCTAGGCTGGGCTCGGGGCTCCGATCTGGGTTCGGCTCTGGACTCGGCTCGCCTCGGCTCTAGGCTGGGCTTGGGGATTGTCTCGGGGCTCGTCTCGAGGCTCGGCTCTGGGCTCTGTGCTCGGCTGGGCTCGGGGCTCGGCTCGAGGCTCGGCTCTGGGCTCGGCTCTAGGCTGGGCTCGGGGCTCGTATCTGGGTTCGGCTCTGGACTCGGCTCGCCTCAGCTCTAGGCTGGGCTTGAGGATTGTCTCGGGGCTCGTCTCGAGGCTCGGCTCTGGGCACTGTGCTCGGCTGGGCTCGGGGCTCGTTTCGAGGCTCGGCTCTGTGCTCGGCTCTAGGCTGTGCTCTGGGCACGGCTCGGCTCTAGTCTGGGCTCGGGGCTCGGATCTGGGTTCGGCTCTGGACTCGGCTCGCCTCGGCTCTAGGCTGGGCTTGGGGATTGTCTCGGGGCTCGTCTCGAGGCTCGGCTCTGGGCTCTGGGCTCGGCTGGGCTCGGGGCTCGGCTCGAGGCTCGGCTCTGGGCTCGGCTCTGGACTCGGCTCGGCTTTGGGCTGGGCTCGGGGCTCGGATCTGGTTTCGGCTCTGGACTCGGCTCGCCTCGGCTCTAGGCTGGGCTTGGGGATTGTCTCGGGGCTCGTCTCGAGGCTCGGCTCTGTGCTCTGTGTTCGGCTGGGCTCGGGGCTCGGCTCGAGGTTCGGCTCTGGGCTCGGCTCTAGGCTGGGCTCTAGCCTCGGCTCGGCTCTAGGCTGGGCTCGGGGCTCGGATCTGGGTTCGGCTCTGGACTCGGCTCGCCTCGGCTCTAGGCTGGGCTTGGGGATTGTCTCGGGGCTCGTCTCGAGGCTCGGCTCTGGGCTCTGTGCTCGGCTGGGCTCGGGGCTCGGCTCGAGGCTCGTCTCTGGGCTCGGCTCTGGACTCGGCTCGGCTTTGGGCTGGGCTCGGGGCTCGGATCTGGTTTCGGCTCTGGACTCGGCTCGCCTCGGCTCTAGGCTGGGCTTGGGATTTGTCTCGGGGCTCGTCTCGAGGCTCGGCTCTGGGCTCTGTGCTCGGCTGGGCTCGGGGCTCGGCTCGAGGCTCGGCTCTGGGCTCGGCTCTGCACACGGCTCGGCTTTGGGCTGGGCTCGGGGCTCGGATCTGGGTTCGGCTCTGGACTCGGCTCGCCTCGGCTCTAGGCTGGGCTTGGGGATTGTCTCGGGGCTCGTCTCGAGGCTCGGTTCTGTGCTCTGTGTTCAGCTGGGCTCGGGGCTCGACTCGAATTTCGGCTCTGGGCTCGGCTCTAGGCTGGGCTCTAGCCTCGGCTCGGCTCTAGGCTGGGCTCGGGGCTCGGATCTGGGTTCGGCTCTGGACTCGGCTCGCCTCGGCTCTAGGCTGGGCTTGTGGATTCTCTCGGGGCTCGTCTTGAGCATCGGCTATGGGCTCTGTGCTCGGCTGGGCTCGGGGCTCGGCTCGAGGCTCGGCTCTGGGCTCTGCTCTGGACTCGGCTCTAGGCTGGGCTCGAGGCTCGGCTCTGGGCTTGTCTGCAATCGCCTTTGGGTTGGGCTCAGGTATCGGCTCTGCTCTTGGCTCGGCTCGAGGCTCCGATCGCGCCCGACTCTGGGCTCTGCTCTGGAATCGGCTCGGCTCTAGGTTGCGCTTGGGGCTATGATCTGGGTTCGGCTCTGGACTCGGCTCGCCTCGGCTCTAGGCTGGGATTGGGGATTGTCTCGGGGCTCGTCTCGAGGCTCGGCTCTGGGCTCTGTGCTCGGCTGGGCTCGGGGCTCGGCTCGAGGCTCGGCTCTGGGCTCGGCTCTGGACTCGGCTCGGCTCTAGGCTGGGCTCGGGTCTCGGATCTGGGTTCGGCTCTGGACTCGGCTCGCCTCGGCTCTAGGCTCAGCTTGGGGATTGTCTCGGGGCTCGTCTCGAGGCTCGGCTCTGGGCTCTGTGCTCGGCTGGGCTCGAGGCTCGGCTCGAGGCTCGGCTCTGGGCTCGGCTCTAGGCTGGGCTCGGGGCTCGGATCTGGGTTCGGCTCTGGACTCGGCTCGCCTCGGCTCTAGGCTGGGCTTGAGGATTGTCTCGGGGCTCGTCTCGAGGCTCGGCTCTGGGCTCTGTGCTCGGCTGGGCTCGGGGCTCGTTTCGAGGCTCGGCTCTGTGGTCGGCTCTAGGCTGTTCTCTGGGCTCGGCTCGGCTCTAGGCTGGGCTCGGGGCTCCGATCTGGGTTCGGCTCTGGACTCGGCTCGCCTCGGCTCTAGGCTGGGCTTGGGGATTGTCTCGGGGCTCGTCTCGAGGCTCGGCTCTGGGCTCTGTGCTCGGCTGGGCTCGGGGCTCGGCTCGAGGCTCGGCTCTGGGCTCGGCTCTAGGCTGGGCTCGGGGCTCGTATCTGGGTTCGGCTCTGGACTCGGCTCGCCTCAGCTCTAGGCTGGGCTTGAGGATTGTCTCGGGGCTCGTCTCGAGGCTCGGCTCTGGGCACTGTGCTCGGCTGGGCTCGGGGCTCGTTTCGAGGCTCGGCTCTGTGCTCGGCTCTAGGCTGTGCTCTGGGCACGGCTCGGCTCTAGTCTGGGCTCGGGGCTCGGATCTGGGTTCGGCTCTGGACTCGGCTCGCCTCGGCTCTAGGCTGGGCTTGGGGATTGTCTCGGGGCTCGTCTCGAGGCTCGGCTCTGCGCTCTGTGCTCGGCTGGGCTCGGGGCTCGGCTCGAGGCTCGGCTCTGGGCTCGGCTCTGGACTCGGCTCGGCTTTGGGCTGGGCTCGGGGCTCGGATCTGGGTTCGGCTCTGGACTCGGCTCGCCTCGGCTCTAGGCTGGGCTTGGGGATTGTCTCGGGGCTCGTCTCGAGGCTCGGCTCTGTGCTCTGTGTTCGGCTGGGCTCGGGGCTCGGCTCGAGGTTCGGCTCTGGGCTCGGCTCTAGGCTGGGCTCTAGCCTCGGCTCGGCTCTAGGCTGGGCTCGGGGCTCGGATCTGGGTTCGGCTCTGGACTCGGCTCGCCTCGGCTCTAGGCTGGGCTTGGGGATTGTCTCGGGGATCGTCTCGAGGCTCGGCTCTGGGCTCTGTGCTCGGCTGGGCTCGGGGCTCGGCTCGAGGCTCGTCTCTGGGCTCGGCTCTGGACTCGGCTCGGCTTTGGGCTGGGCTCGGGGCTCGGATCTGGTTTCGGCTCTGGACTCGGCTCGCCTCGGCTCTAGGCTGGGCTTGGGATTTGTCTCGGGGCTCGTCTCGAGGCTCGGCTCTGGGCTCTGTGCTCGGCTGGGCTCGGGGCTCGGCTCGAGGCTCGGCTCTGTGCTCGACTCTAGCCTGGGCTCTGGGCTCGGCTCGGCTCTAGGCTGGGCTCGGGGCTCGGATCTGGGTTCGGCTCTGGACTCGGCTCGCCTCGGCTCTAGGCTGGGCTTGGGGATTGTCTCGGGGCTCGTCTCGAGGCTCGGCTCTGGGCTCTGTGCTCGGCTGGGCTCGGGGCTCGGCTCGAGGCTCGGCTCTGGGCTCGGCTCTAGGCTGGGCTCTAGCCTCGGCTCGGCTATAGGCTCTGCTCGTTCCTCGGCTCTGGGCTCAGGTCTGGACAAGGATCAAGGCTGGGCTCGAGGCTCGGCTCTGGGATCGGCTCGGCTCTAGGCTGGGCTCGGGGCTCGGATCTGGGTTCGGCTCTGGACTCGGCTCGCCTCGGCTCTAGGCTGGGCTTGGGGATTGTCTCGGGGCTCGTCTCGAGGCTCGGCTCTGTGCTCTGTGTTCAGCTGGGCTCGGGGCTCGGCTCGAGGCTCGGCTCTGGGCTCGGCTCTGGACTCGGCTAGGCTTTGGGCTGGGCTCGGGGCTCGGATCTGGGTTCGGCTCTGGACACGGCTCGCCTCGGCTCTAGGCTGGGCTTGGGATTTGTCTCGGGGCTCGTCTCGAGGCTTGGCTCTGGGCTCTGTGCTCGGCTGGGCTCGGGGCTCGGCTCGGGGTTCGGATCTGGGCTCGGCTCTAGGCTGGGCTCTAGACTGGGCTCTGGCTCGGCTCGCCTCTAGGCTGGGCTCGGGGCTCGGATCTGTATCGGCTCTGTACTCGGCTCGCCTCGGCTCTATGCTGGGCTTGGGGATTGTCTCGGGGCTCGTCTCGAGGCTCGTCTCTGTGCTCTGTGTTCGTCTGGGCTCGGGGCTCGATTCGAGGTTCGGCTCTGGGCTCGGCTCTAGGCTGGGCTCTAGCCTCGGCTCGGCTCTAGGCTGGGCACGGGGCTCGGCTCTGGGCTTGTCTGCAATCGGCTTTGTGTTGGGCTTAGGTATCGGCTCTGCTCTTGGCTCGGCTCGAGGCTCAGATCGCGCCTGTATCTGGGCTCTGCTCTGGATTCGGCTCGGCTCTAGACTGGGCTCGGGGCTCGGATCTGGTTTCGGCTCTGGACTCGGCTCGCCTCGGCTCTAGGCTGGGCTTGGGGATTGTCTCGGGGCTCGTCTCGAGGCTCGGCTCTGGGCTCTGTGCTCGGCTGGGGTCGGGGCTCGGCTCGAGGCTCTGCTCTGTGCTCGGCTCTGGACTCGGCTCTAGGCTGGGCTCGAGGGTCGGCTCTGGGCTTGTCTGCAATCGGCTTTGGGTTAGGCTCAGGTATCGGCTCTGCTCTTAGCTCGGCTCGAGGCTCAGATCGCGCCTGAACCTGGGCTCGGCTATGGACTCGGCTCGGCTCTAGGCTGGGCTCGGGGCTCGGATCTGGTTTCGGCTCTGGACTCGGCTCGCCTCGGCTCTAGGCTGGGCTTGGGGATTGTCTCGGGGCTCGTCTCGAGGCTCGGCTCTGGGCTCTGTGCTCGGCTGGGCTCGGGGCTCGGCTCGAGGCTCGTCTCTGGGCTCGGCTCTGGACTCGGCTCGGCTTTGGGCTGGGCTCGGGGCTCGGATCTGGTTTCGGCTCTGGACTCGGCTCGCCTCGGCTCTAGGCTGGGCTTGGGATTTGTCTCGGGGCTCGTCTCGAGGCTCGGCTCTGGGCTCTGTGCTCGGCTGGGCTCGGGGCTCGGCTCGAGGCTCGGCTCTGTGCTCGACTCTAGCCTGGGCTCTGGGCTCGGCTCGGCTCTAGGCTGGGCTCGGGGCTCGGATCTGGGTTCGGCTCTGGACTCGGCTCGCCTCGGCTCTAGGCTGGGCTTGGGGATTGTCTCGGGGCTCGTCTCGAGGCTCGGCTCTGGGCTCTGTGCTCGGCTGGGCTCGGGGCTCGGCTCGAGGCTCGGCTCTGGGCTCGGCTCTAGGCTGGGCTCTATCCTCGGCTCGGCTATAGGCTCTGCTCGTTGCTCGGCTCTGGGCTCAGGTCTGGACAAGGATCAAGGCTGGGCTCGAGGCTCGGCTCTGGGATCGGCTCGGCTCTAGGCTGGGCTCGGGGCTCGGATCTGGGTTCGGCTCTGGACTCGGCTCGCCTCGGCTCTAGGCTGGGCTTGGGGATTGTCTCGGGGCTCGTCTCGAGGCTCGCCTCTGTGCTCTGTGTTCAGCTGGGCTCGGGGCTCGGCTCGAGGCTCGGCTCTGGGCTCGGCTCTGGACTCGGCTAGGCTTTGGGCTGGGCTCGGGGCTCGGATCTGGGTTCGGCTCTGGACACGGCTCGCCTCGGCTCTAGGCTGGGCTTGGGATTTGTCTCGGGGCTCGTCTCGAGGCTTGTCTCTGGGCTCTGTGCTCGGCTGGGCTCGGGGCTCGGCTCGGGGTTCGGATCTGGGCTCGGCTCTAGGCTGGGCTCTAGACTGGGCTCTGGCTCGGCTCGCCTCTAGGCTGGGCTCGGGGCTCGGATCTGTATCGGCTCTGTACTCGGCTCGCCTCGGCTCTATGCTGGGCTTGGGGATTGTCTCGGGGCTCGTCTCGAGGCTCGGCTCTGTGCTCTGTGTTCGTCTGGGCTCGGGGCTCGATTCGAGGTTCGGCTCTGGGCTCGGCTCTAGGCTGGGCTCTAGCCTCGGCTCGGCTCTAGGCTGGGCACGGGGCTCGGCTCTGGGCTTGTCTGCAATCGGCTTTGTGTTGGGCTTAGGTATCGGCTCTGCTCTTGGCTCGGCTCGAGGCTCAGATCGCGCCTGTATCTGGGCTCTGCTCTGGATTCGGCTCGGCTCTAGACTGGGCTCGGGGCTCGGATCTGGTTTCGGCTCTGGACTCGGCTCGCCTCGGCTCTAGGCTGGGCTTGGGGATTGTCTCGGGGCTCGTCTCGAGGCTCGGCTCTGGGCTCTGTGCTCGGCTGGGGTCGGGGCTCGGCTCGAGGCTCTGCTCTGTGCTCGGCTCTGGACTCGGCTCTAGGCTGGGCTCGAGGGTCGGCTCTGGGCTTGTCTGCAATCGGCTTTGGGTTAGGCTCAGGTATCGGCTCTGCTCTTAGCTCGGCTCGAGGCTCAGATCGCGCCTGAACCTGGGCTCGGCTATGGACTCTGCTCGGCTCTAGGCTGGGCTCGGGGCTCGGATCTGGTTTCGGCTCTGGACTCGGCTCGCCTCGGCTCTAGGCTGGGCTTGGGGATTGTCTCGGGGCTCGTCTCGAGGCTCGGCTCTGGGCTCTGTGCTCGGCTGGGCTCGGGGCTCGGCTCGAGGCTCGGCTCTGGGCTCGTCTCTGGGCTCGGCTCTGGACTCGGCTCGGCTTTGGGCTGGGCTCGCGGCTGTGATCTGGGTTCGGCTCTGGACTCGGCTCGCCTCGGCTCCATTCTGGGCTTGGGGATTGTCTCGGGGCTCTTCTCGAGGCTCGGCTCTGGGCTCTGTGCTCGGCTGGGCTCGGGGCTCGGCTCGTTGTTCGGCTCGAGGCTCGGCTCTAGGCTGGGCTCTAGCCTCGGCTCGGCTCTAGGCTGGGCTCGGTGCTCGGATCTGGGTTCGGCTCTGGACTCGGCTCGCCTCGGCTCTAGGCTGGGCTTGGGGATTGTCTCGGGGCTCGTTTCGAGGCTCGGCTCTGGGCTCTGTGCTCGGCTGGGCTCGGGGCTCGGCTCGAGGTTCGGCTCTGGGCTCGGCTCTAGTCTGGGCGCTAGCCTCGGCTCGGCTCTAGGCTGGGCTCGGGGCTCGGATCTGGGTTCGGCTCTGGACTCGGCTGGCCTCGGCTCTAGGCTTGGCTTGGGGATTGTCTCGGGGCTCGTCTCGAGGTTCGGATCTGGGCTCTGTGCTCGTCTGGGCTCGGGGCTCCGCTCGAGGCTCGGATCTGGGCTCGGCTCTAGGCTGGGCTCTAGACTGGGCTCTGGCTCGGCTCGCCTCTAGGCTGGGCTCGGGGCTCGGCTTGAGGCTCGGCTCTGGGCTCGGCTCTGTACTCGGCTCTAGGCTGAGCTCGAGGCTCGGCTCTGGGCTTGTCTGCAATCGGCTTTGGGTCGGGCTCAGGTATCGGTTCTGCTCTTGGCTCGGCTCGAGGCTCCGATCGCGCCCGACTCTGGGTTCTGCTCTGGACTCGGCTCGGTTCTAGGCTGCGCTTGGGGCTATGATCAGGGTTCGGCTCTGGACTCGGCTCGCCTCGGTTCTAGGCTGGGCTTGGGGATTGTCTCGGGGCTCGTCTCGAGGCTCGGCTCTGGGCACTGTGCTCGGCTGGGCTCGGGGCTCGGCTCGAGGCTCGGCTCTGGGCTCGGCTCTGGACTCGGCTCGGCTCTAGGCTGAGCTCGGGGCTCGGATCTGGGTTCGGCTCTGGACTCGGCACGCCTCGGCTCTAGGCTGGGCTTGGGGATTGTCTCGGGCTCGTCTCGAGGCTCGGCTCTGGGCTCTGTGCTCGGATGGGCTCGGGGCTCGGCTCGGGGCTCGGATCTGGGCTCGGCTCTAGGCTGGGCTCTAGACTGGGCTCTGGCTCGGCTCGCCTCTAGGCTGGGCTCGGGGCTCGGATCTGGGTTCGGCTCTGGACTCAGCTCGCCTCGGCTCTAGGCTGGTCTTGGGGATTGTCTCGGGGCTCGTCTCGAGGCTCGGCTCTGGGCTCTGTGCTCGGCTGGGCTCGGGGCTCGGCTCGAGGCTCGGCTCTGGGCTGGGCTCTGGACTCGGCTCGGCTCTAGGCTGTGCTCGTGGCTCGGATCTGGGTTCGGCTCTGGACTCGGCTCGCCTCGGCTCTAGGCTGGGCTTGGGGATTGTCTCGGGGCTCGTCTCGAGGCTCGGCTCTGGGCTCTGTGCTCGGCTGTGCTCGGGGCTCGGCTCGAGGCTCGGCTCTGGTCTCGGCTCTAGGCTGGGCTCGAGGCTCGGCTCTGGGCTTGTCTGCAATCGGCTTTGGGTTGGGCTCAGGTATCGGCTCTGCTCTTGGCTCGGCTCGAGGCTCCGATCGCGCCCGACTCTGGGCTCTGCTCTGGACTCGGCTCAGCTCTAGGCTGCGCTTGGGGCTATGATCAGGGTTCGGCTCTGGACTCGGCTCGCCTCGGCTCTAGTCTGGGCTTGGGGATTGTCTCGGGGCTCGTCTCGAGGCTCGGCTCTGGGCTCTGTGCTCGGCAGGGCTCGGGGCTCTGCCTCGAGGCTCGGCTCTGTGCTCGGCTCTAGGATGTGCTCTGGGCTCGGCTCGGCTCTAGGCTGGGCTCGGGGCTCGGATCTGGGTTCGGCTCTGGACTCGGCTCGCCTCGGCTCTAGGCTGGGCTTGGGGATTGTCTCGGGGCTCGTCTCGAGGCTCGGCTCTGGGCTCTGTGCTCGGCTCTGGGCTCTGTGCTCGGCTCGAGGCTCGGCTCTGTGCTCGGCTCTGGACTCGGCTCTAGGCTGGGCTCGAGGCTCGGCTCTGGGCTTGTCTGCAATAGGCTTTGGGTTAGGCTCAGGTATCGGCTCTGCTCTTGGCTCGGCTCGAGGCTCAGATCGCGCCTGAACCTGGTCTCGGCTCTGGACTCGGCTCGGCTCTAGGCTGGGCTCGGGGCTCGGATCTGGGTTCGGCTCTGGACTCGGCTCGCCTCGGCTCTAGGCTGGGCTTGGGGATTGTCTCGGGGCTCGTCTCGAGGCTCGGCTCTGGGCTCTGTGCTCGGCTGGGCTCGGGGCTCGGCTCGAGGTTCATCTCTGGGCTCGGCTCTAGGCTGTGCTCTGGACTCGGCTCGGCTCTAGGCTGGGCTCGGGGCTCTGATCTGGGTTCGGCTGGGGCCTCGACTCGCCTCGGCTCTAGGCTGGGCTTGGGGATTGTCTCGGGGCTCGTCTCGAGGCTCGGCTCTGGGCTCTGTGCTCGGCTGGGCTCGGGGCTCGGCTCGAGGCTCGGCTCTGGCTCGGTTCTGGACTCGGCTCGGCTTTGGGCTGGGCTAGGGCTCGGATCTGGGTTCGGCTCTGGACTCGGCTCGCCTCGGCTCTAGGCTGGGCTTGGGATTTGTCTCGGGGCTCGTCTCGAGGCTCGGCTCTGGGCTCTGTGCTCGGCTGGGCTCGGGGCTCGGCTCGAGGCTCGGCTCTGGGCTCGCCTCTAACCTGGGCTCTGGGCTCGGCTCGGCTCTAGTCTGGGCTCGGGGCTCGGATCTGGGTTAGGCTCTGGACTCGGCTCGCCTCGGCTCTAGGCTGGGCTTGGGGATTGTCTCGGGGCTCGGCTCGAGGCTCGGCTCTGGGCTCGGCTCTAAGCTGGGCTCTAGCCTCGGCTCGGCTCTAGGCTCTGCTCGTTGCTCGGCTCTGGGCTCGGGTCTGGACACGGATCTAGGCTGGGCTCGAGGCTCGGCTTTGGGCTTGTCTGCTCTCGGCTCCAGGCTGGGCTCGTGGCTCTGCTCTGGGCTCGTCTCTGGACTCGGTTCTAGGCTGGGCTCGAGGCTCGGCTCTGGGATCGGCTCGGCTCTAGGATGGCCTCGGGGCTCGGATCTGGGTTCGGCTCTGGACTCGGCTCGCCTCGGTTCTAGGCTGGGCTTGGGGATTGTCTCGGGGCTCGTCTCGAGGCTCGGCTCTGGGCATTGTGCTCGGCTGGGCTCGGGGCTCGGCTCGAGGCTCGGCTCTGGGCTCGGCTCTGGACTCGGCTCGGCTCTAGGCTGAGCTCGGGGCTCGGATCTGGGTTCGGCTCTGGACTCGGCTCGCCTCGGCTCTAGGCTGGGCTTGGGGATTGTCTCGGGGCTCGTCTCGAGGCTCGGCTCTGGGCTCTGTGCTCGGCTGGGCTCGGGACTCGGCTCGGGGCTCGGATCTGGGCTCGGCTCTAGGCTGGGCTCTAGACTGGGCTCTGGCTCGGCTCGCCTCTAGGCTGGGCTCGGGGCTCGGATCTGGGTTCGGCTCTGGACTCAGCTCGCCTCGACTCTAGGCTGGGCTTGGGGATTGTCTCGGGGCTCGTCTCGAGGCTCGGCTCTGGGCTCTGTGCTCGGCTGGGCTCGGGGCTCGGCTCGAGGCTCGGCTCTGGGCTTGGCTCTGGACTCGGCTCGGCTCTAGGCTGTGCTCGTGGCTCGGATCTGGGTTCGGCTCTGGACTCGGCTCGCCTCGGCTCTAGGCTGGGCTTGGGGATTGTCTCGGGGCTCGTCTCGAGGCTCGGCTCTGGGCTCTGTGCTCGGCAGGGCTCGGGGCTCGGCTTGAGGCTCGGCTCTGGGCTCGGCTCTAGGCTGGGTCGGGGCTCTGTGCTCGGCTGGGCTCGGGGCTCGTTTCGAGGTTCGGCTCTGGGCTCGTCTCTAGGCTGGGCTCTAGACTGGGCTCTGGCTCGGCTCGCCTCTAGGCTGGGCTCGGGGCTCGGATCTGGGTTCGGCTCTGGACTCGGCTCGCCTCGGCTCTAGGCTGGGCTTGGGGATTGTCTCGGGGCTCGTCTCGAGGCTCGGCTCTGGGCTCTGTGCTCGGCTGGGCTCGGGGCTCGGCTCGAGGCTCGGCTCTGGGCTCGGCTCTAGGCTGGGCTCTAGACTGGGCTCTGGCTCGGCTCGCCTCTAGGCTGGGCTCGGGGCTCGGATCTGGGTTCGGCTCTGGACTCGGCTCGCCTCGGCTCTAGGCTGGGCTTGGGGATTGTCTCGGAGCTCGTCTCGAGGCTCGGCTCTGTGCTCTGTGTTCAGCTGGGCTCGGGGCTCGACTCGAGGTTCGGCTCTGGGCTCGTCTCTAGGCTGGGCTCTAGCCTCGGCTCGGCTCTAGTCTGGGCTCGGGGCTCGGATCTGGGTTCGGCTCTGGACTCGGCTCGCCTCGGCTCTATTCTGGCTTGGGGATTGTCTCGGGGCTCGTCTCGAGGCTCGGCTCTGGGCTCTGTGCTCGGCTGGGCTCGGGGCTCGGCTCGAGGCTCGGCTCTGGGCTCGTCTCTGGACTCGGCTCGGCTCTAGGCTGGGCTCGGTGCTCGGATCTGGGTTCGGCTCTGGACTCGGCTCGCCTCGGCTCTAGGCTGGGCTTGGTGATTGTCTCGGGGCTCGTCTCGAGGCTCGGCTCTGGGCTCGGCTCTGGACTCGGCTCGGCGCTAGGCTGGGCTCGGGGCTCGTATCTGGGTTCGGCTCTGGACTCGGCTCGCCTCGGCTCTAGGCTGGGCTTGGGGATTGTCTCGGGGCTCGTCTCGAGGATCGGTTCTGTGCTCTGTGGTCGGCTGGGCTCGGGGCTCGGCTCGAGGTTCGGCTCTGGGCTCGGCTCTAGGCTGGGCTCGAGCCTCGGCTCGGCTCTAGGCTGGGCTCGGGGCTCGGATCTGGGTTCGGCTCTGGACTCGGCTCGCCTCGGCTCTAGGCTGGGCTTGGGGATTGTCTCGGGGCTCGGCTCTGGGCTCGGCTCTGGACTCGGCTCGGCTTTGGGCTGGGCTCGGGGCTCGGATCTGGGTTCGGCTCTTGACTCGGCTCGCCTCGGCTCTAGGCTGTGCTTGGGGATTGTCTCGGGGCTCGTCTCGAGGCTCGGCTCTGGGCTCTGTGCTCGGCTGGGCTCGGGGCTCGGCTCGAGGTTCGGCTCTGGGCTCGGCTCTAGGCTGGGCACTAGCCTCGGCTCGGATCTAGGCTGGGCTCGGGGCTCGGATCTGGGTTCGGCTCTGGACTCGGCTCGCCTCGACTCTAGGCTGGGCTTGGGGATTGTCTCGGGGCTCGTCTCGAGGCTCGGCTCTGGGCTCTGTGCTCGGCTGGGCTCGGGGCTCGGCTCGAGGCTCGGCTCTTGGCTCGGCTCTAGGCTGGGCTCTAGACTGGGCTCTGGCTCGGCTCGCCCCTAGGCTGGGCTCGGGGCTCGGATCTGGGTTCGGCTCTGGACTCGGCTCGCCTCGGCTCTAGGCTGGGCTTGGGGTTTGTCTCGGGGCTCGTCTCGAGGCTCGGCTCTGGGCTCTGTGCTCGGCTGGGCTCGGGGATCGGCTCGAGGTTCGGCTCTGGGTTCGGCTCTAGGCTGGGCTCTGGGATCGGCTCGGCTCTAGGCTGGGCTCGGGACTCGGATCTGGGTTCGGCTCTGGACTCGGCTCGCCTCGGCTCTAGGCTGGGCTTGGGGATTGTCTCGGGGCTCGTCTCGAGGCTCGGCTCTGTGCTCTGTGCTCGGCTGGGCTCGGTGCTCGGCTCGGGGTTCGGATCTGGGCTCGGCTCTAGGCTGGGCTCTAGACTGGGCTCTGGCTCGGCTCGAGGCTCAGATCGCGCCTGTATCTGGGCTCGGCTCTGGACTCGGCTCGGCTCTAGACTGGGCTCGGGGCTCGGATCTGGGTTCGGCTCTGGACTCGGCTCGCCTCGGCTCTAGGCTGGGCTTGGGGATTGTCTCGGGGCTCGTCTCGAGGCTCGGCTCTGGGCTCTGTGCTCGGCTGGGCTCGGGGCTCGGCTCGAGGCTCTGCTCTGTGCTCGGCTCTGGACTCGGCTCTAGGCTGGGCTCGAGCGTCGGCTCTGGGCTTGACTGCAATCGGCTTTGGGTTAGGCTCAGGTATCGGCTCTGCTCTTAGCTCGGCTCGAGGCTCAGATCGCGCCTGAACCTGGGCTCGGCTCTGGACTCGGCTCGGCTCTAGGCTGGGCTCGGGGCTCGGATCTGGGTTCGGCTCTGGACTCGGCTCGCCTCGGCTCTAGGCTGGGCTTGGGGATTGTCTCGGGGCTCGTCTCGAGGCTCGGCTCTGGGCTCTGTGCTCGGCTGGGCTCGGGGCTCGGCTCGAGGCTCGGCTCTGTGCTCGGCTCTGGACTCGGCTCGGCTTTGGGCTGGGCTCGCGGCTGGGATCTGGGTTCGGCTCTGGACTCGGCTCGCCTCGGCTCTAGGCTGGGCTTGGGGATTGTCTCGGGGCTCTTCTCGAGGCTCGGCTCTGGGCTCTGTGCTCGGCTGGGCTCGGGGCTCGGCTCGATGTTCGGCTCGAGGCTCGGCTCTAGGCTGGGCTCTAGCCTCGGCTCGGCTCTAGGCTGGGCTCGGGGCTCGGATCTGGGTTCGGCTCTGGACTCGGCTCGCCTCGGCTCTAGGCTGGGCTTGGGGATTGTCTCGGGGCTCGTCTCGAGGCTCGGCTCTGGGCTCTGTGCTCGGCTGGGCTCGGGGCTCGGCTCGAGGCTCGGCTCTGGGTTCGGCTCTGGACTCGGCTCGGCTCTAGGCTGGGCTCGGGGCTCGGATCTGGGTTCGGCTCTGGACTCGGCTCTAGGCTGGGCTCTAGCCTCGGCTCGGCTCTAGGCTGGGCTCGGGGCTCGGCTCTGGGCTTGTGTGCAATCGGCTTTGTGTTGGGCTCAGGTATCGGCTCTGCTCTTGGCTCGGCTCGAGGCTCAGATCGCGCCTGAATCTGGGATCGGCTCTGGACTCGGCTCGGCTCTAGACTGGGCTCGGGGCTCTGATCTGGGTTCGGCTCTGGACTAGGCTCGCCTCGGCTCTAGGCTGGGCTTGGGGATTGTCTCGGGGCTCGTCTCGAGGCTCGGCTCTGGGCTCTGTGCTCGGCTGGGCTCGGGGCTCGGCTCGAGGCTCGGCTCTGTGCTCGGCTCTGGACTCGGCTCGGCTTTGGGCTGGGCTCGGGGCTGGTATCTGGGTTCGGCTCTGGACTCGGCTCGCCTCGGCTCTAGGCTGGGCTTGGGGATTGTCTCGGGGCTCTTCTCGAGGCTCGGCTCTGGGCTCTGTGCTCGGCTGGGCTCGGGGCTCGGCTCGATGTTCGGCTCAGGGCTCGGCTCTAGGCTGGGCTCTAGCCTCGGCTCGGCTCTAGGCTGGGCTCGGGGCTCGGATCTGGGTTCGGCTCTGGACTCGGCTCGCCTCGGCTCTAGGCTGGGCTTGGGGATTGTCTCGGGGCTCGTCTCGAGGCTCGGCTCTGGGCTCTGTGCTCGGCTGGGCTCGGGGCTCGGCACGAGGCTCGGCTCTGGGCTCGGCTCTGGACTCGGCTCGGCTCTAGGCTTGGCTCGGGGCTCGGATCTGGGTTCGGCTCTGGACTCGGCTCGCCTCGGCTCTAGGCTGGGCTTGGGGATTGTCTCGGGGCTCGTCTCGAGGCTCGGCTCTGTGCTCTGTGTTCGGCTGGGCTCGGGGCTCGATTCGAGGTTCGGCTCTGGGCTCGGCTCTAGTCTGGGCTCTAGCCTCGGCTCGGCTCTAGGCTGGGCTCGGGGCTCGGCTCTGGGCTTGTCTGCAATCGGCTTTGTGTTGGGCTCAGGTATCGGCTCTGCTCTTGGCTCGGCTCGAGGCTCAGATCGCGCCTGAATCTGGGCTCGGCTCTGGACTCGACTCGGCTCTAGACTGGGCTCGGGGCTCGGATCTGGGTTCGGCTCTGGACTCGGCTCGCCTCGGCTCTAGGCTGGGCTTGGGGATTGTCTCGGGGCTCGTCTCGAGGCTCGGCTCTGGGCTCTGTGCTCGGCTGGGCTCGGGGCTCGGCTCGAGGCTCGGCTCTGGGCTCGTCTCTGGACTCGGCTCGGCTTTGGGCTGGGCTCGGGGCTGGGATCTGGGTTCGGCTCTGGACTCGGCTCGCCTCGGCTCTAGGCTGGGCTTGGGGATTGTATCGGGGCTCTTCTCGAGGCTCGGCTCTGGGCTCTGTGCTCGTCTGGGCTCGGGGCTCGGCTCGATGTTCGGCTCAGGGCTCGGCTCTAGGCTGGGCTCTAGCCTCGGCTCGGCTCTAGGCTGGGCTCGGGGCTCGGATCTGGGTTCGGCTCTGGACTCGGCTCGCCTCGGCTCTAGGCTGGGCTTGGGGATTGTCTCGGGGCTCGTCTCGAGGCTCGGCTCTGGGCTCTGTGCTCGGCTGCGCTCGGGGCTCGGCTCGAGGCTCGGCTATGGGCTCGGCTCTAGGCTGGGCTCTAGCCTCGGCTCGGCTCTAGACTGGTCTCGGGGCTCGGATCTGTGTTCGGCTCTGGACTCGGCTCGCCTCGGCTCTAGGCTGGGCTTGGGGATTGTCTCGGGGCTCGTCTCGAGGCTCGGCTCTGTGCTCTGTGTTCGGCTGGGCTGGGGGCTCGATTCGAGGTTCGGCTCTGGGCTCGGCTCTAGGCTGGGCTCTAGCCTCGGCTCGGCTCTAGGCTGGGCTCGGGGCTCGGCTCTGGGCTTGTCTGCAATCGGCTTTGTGTTGGGCTCAGGTATCGGCTCTGCTCTTGGCTCGGCTCGAGGCTCAGATCGCGCCTGAATCTGGGCTCGGCTCTGGACTCGGCTCGGCTCTAGACTGGGCTCGGGGCTCGGATCTGGGTTCGGCTCTGGACTCGGCTCGCCTCGGCTCTAGGCTGGGCTTGGGGATTGTCTCGGGGCTCGTCTCGAGGCTCGGCTCTGGGCTCTGTGCTCGGCTGGGCTCGGGGCTCGGCTCGAGGCTCGGCTCTGGGCTCGGCTCTAGGCTGGGCTCTAGCCTCGGCTCGGCTCTAGGCTCTGCTCGTTGCTCGGCTCTGGGCTCGGGTCTGGACAAGGATCTAGGCTGGGCTCGAGGCTCGGCTCTGGGATCGGCTCGGATCTAGGCTGGGCTCGGGGCTCGGATCAGGGTTCGGCTATGGACTCGGCTCGCCTCGGCTCTAGGCTGGGCTTGGGGATTTTCTCGGGGCTCGTCTCGAGGCTCGGCTCTGGGCTCTGTGCTCGGCTGGGCTCGGGGCTCGTCTCGAGGCTCGGCTCTGGGCTCTGTCCTCGGCTGGGCTCGGGGCTCGGCTCGAGGCTCGGCTCTGGCTCGGCTCGCCTCTAGGCTGGGCTTGGGGCTCGGATCTGGGTTCGGCTCTGGACTCGGCTCGCCTCGGCTCTAGGCTGGGCTTGGGGATTGTCTCGGGGCTCGTCTCGATGCTCGGCTCTGTGCTCTGTGTTCGGCTGGGCTCGGGGCTCGACTCGAGGTTCGGCTCTGGGCTCGGCTCTAGGCTGGACTCTAGCCTCGGCTCGGCTCTAGGCTGGGCTCGGGGCTCGGATCTGGGTTCGGCTCTGGACTCGGCTCGCCTCGGCTCTAGGCTGGGCTTGGGGATTGTCTCGGGGCTCGTCTCGAGGCTCGGCTCTGGGCTCTGTGCTCGGCTGGGCTCGGGGCTCGGCTCGAGGCTCGGCTCTGGGCTCGGCTCTAGGCTGGGCTCTAGCCTCGGCTCGGCTCTAGGCTGGGCTCGGGGCTCGGCTCTGGGCTTGTCTGCAATCGGCTTTGTGTTGGGCTCAGGTATCGGCTCTGCTCTTGGCTCGGCTCGAGGCTCAGATCGCGCCTGAATCTGGGATCAGCTCTGGACTCGGCTCGGCTCTAGGCTTGGCTCGGGGCTCGGATCTCGGTTCGGCTCTGGACTCGGCTCGCCTCGGCTCTAGGCTGGGCTTGGGGATTGTCTCGGGGCTCGTCTCGAGGCTCGGCTCTGGGCTCTGTGCTCGCCTGGGCTCGGGGCTCGGCTCGAGGCTCTGCTCTGTGCTCGGCTCTGGACTCGGCTCGGCTTTGGGCTGGGCTCGGGGCTCGGATCTGGGTTCGGCTCTGGACTCGGCTCGCCTCGGCTCTAGGCTGTGCTTGGGGATTGTCTCGGGGCTCGTCTCGAGTCTCGGCTCTGCGCTCTGTGCTCGGCTGGGCTCGGGGCTCGGCTCGAGGTTCGGCTCTGGGCTCGGCTCAAGGCTGGGCTCTGGGATCGGCTCGGCTCTAGGCTGGGCTTGGGGATTGTCTCGGGGCTCGTCTCGAGGCTCGGCTCTGGGCTCTGTGCTCGGCTGGGCTCGGGGCTCGTCTCGAGGCTCGGCTCTGGGCTCTGTCCTCGGCTGGGCTCGGGGCTCGGCTCGAGGCTCGGCTCTGGGCTCGGCTCTGGGCTTGTCTGCAATCGGCTTTGGGTTGGGCTCAGGTATCTGCTCTGCTCTTGGCTCGGCTCGAGGCTCAGATCGCGCCTGAACCTGGGCTCGGCTCTGGAATCGTCTCGGCTCTAGGCTGGGCTCGGGGCTCGGATCTGGGTTCGGCTCTGGACTCGGCTCGCCTCGGCTCTAGGCTGGGCTTGGGGATTGTCTCGGGGCTCGTCTCGAGGCTCGGCTCTGGGCTCTGTGCTCGGCTGGGCTCGGGGCTCGGCTCGAGGCTCGGCTCTGGGCTCGGCTCTGGACTCGGCTCGGCTTTGGGCTGGGCTCGGGGCTCTGATCTGGGTTCGGCTCTGGACTCGGCTCGCCTCGGCTCTAGGCTGGGCTTGGGGATTGTCTCGGGGCTCGTCTCGAGGCTCGGCTCTGGGCTCTGTGCTCGGCTGGGCTCGGGGTTCGGATCTGGGCTCGGCTCTAGGCTGGGCTCTAGACTGGGCTCTGGCTCGGCTCGCCTCTAGGCTCGTCTCGAGGCTCGGCTCTGTGCTCTGTGTTCGGCTGGGCTCGGGGCTCGATTCGAGGTTCGGCTCTGGGCTCGGCTCTAGGCTGGGCTCTAGCCTCGGCTCGGCTCTAGGCTGGTCTCGGGGCTCGGCTCTGGGCTTGTCTGCAATCGGCTTTGTGTTGGGCTCAGGTATCGGCTCTGCTCTTGGCTCGGCTCGAGGCTCAGATCGCGCCTGTATCTGGGCTCGGCTCTGGACTCGGCTCGGCTCTAGACTGGGCTCGGGGCTCGGATCTGGGTTCGGCTCTGGACTCGGCTCGCCTCGGCTCTAGGCTGGGCTTGGGGATTGTCTCTGGGCTCGGCTCGAGGCTCGGCTCTGGGCTCTGTGCTCGGCTGGGCTCGGGGCTCGGCTCGAGGCTCTGCTCTGTGCTCGGCTCTGGACTCGGCTCTAGGCTGGGCTCGAGGGTCGGCTCTGGGCTTGTCTGCAATCGGCTTTGGGTTAGGCTCAGGTATCGGCTCTGCTCTTAGCTCGGCTCGATGCTCAGATCGCGCCTGAACCTGGGCTCGGCTCTGGACTCGGCTCGGCTCTAGGCTGGGCTCGGGGCTCGGATCTGGGTTCGGCTCTGGACTCGGCTCGCCTCGGCTCTAGGCTGTGCTTGGGGATTGTCTCGGGGCTCGTCTCGAGGCTCGGCTCTGGGCTCTGTGCTCGGCTGGGCTCGGGGCTCGGCTCGAGGCTCGGCTATGGGCTCGGCTCTAGGCTGGGCTCTGGGATCGGCTCGGCTCTAGGCTGGGCTCGGGGCTCGGATCTGTGTTCGGCTCTGGACTCGGCTCGCCTCGGCTCTAGGCTGGGCTTGGGGATTGTCTCGGGGCTCGTCTCGAGGCTCGGCTCTGGGCTCTGTGCTCGGCTGGGCTCGGGGCTCGATTCGAGGTTCGGCTCTGGGCTCGGCTCTAGGCTGGGCTCTAGCCTCGGCTCGGCTCTAGGCTGGGCTCGGGGCTCGGCTCTGGGCTTGTCTGCAATCGGCTTTGTGTTGGGCTCAGGTATCGGCTCTGCTCTTGGCTCGGCTCGAGGCTCAGATCGCGCCTGAATCTGGGATCGGCTCTGGACTCGGCTCGGCTCTAGACTGGGCTCGGGGCTCGGATCTGGGTTCGGCTCTGGACTCGGCTCGCCTCGGCTCTAGGCTGGGCTTGGGGATTGTCTCGGGGCTCGTCTCGAGGCTCGGCTCTGGGCTCTGTGCTCGGCTGGGCTCGGGGCTCGGCTCGAGGCTCGGATCTGGGCTCGGCTCTGGACTCGGCTCGGCTCTAGGCTGGGCTCGGGGCTCGGATCTGGGTTCGGCTCTGGACTCGGCTCGCCTCGGCTCTAGGCTGGGCTTGGAGATTGTCTCGTGGCTCGTCTCGAGGCTCGGCTCTGGGCTCTGTGCTCGGCTGGGCTCGGGGCTCGATTCGAGGTTCGGATCTGGGCTCGGCTCTAGGCTGGGCTCTAGACTGGGCTCTGGCTCGGCTCGCCTCTAGGCTGGGCTCGGGGCTCGGATCTGTGTTCGGCTCTGTACTCGGCTCGCCTCGGCTCTATGCTGGGCTTGGGGATTGTCTCGGGGCTCGTCTCGAGGCTCGGTTCTGTGCTCTGTGTTCGGCTGGGCTCGGGGCTCGATTCGAGGTTCGGCTCTGGGCTCGGCTCTAGGCTGGGCTCTAGCCTCGGCTCGGCTCTAGGCTGGGCTCGGGGCTCGGCTCTGGGCTTGTCTGCAATCGGCTTTGTGTTGGGCTCAGGTATCGGCTCTGCTCTTGGCTCGGCTCGAGGCTCAGATCGCGCCTGAATCTGGGATCGGCTCTGGACTCGGCTCGGCTCTAGACTGGGCTCGGGGCTCGGATCTGGGTTCGGCTCTGGACTCGGCTCGCCTCGGCTCTAGGCTGGGCTTGGGGATTGTCTCGGGGCTCGTCTCGAGGCTCGGCTCTGGGCTCTGTGCTCGGCTGGGCTCGGGGCTCGGCTCGAGGCTCGGCTCTGGGCTCGGCTCTGGACTCGGCTCGGCTCTAGGCTGGGCTCGGGGCTCGGATCTGGGTTCGGCTCTGGACTCGGCTCGCCTCGGCTCTAGGCTGGGCTTGGAGATTTTCTCGTGGCTCGTCTCGAGGCTCGGCTCTGTGCTCTGTGTTCGGCTGGGCTCGGGGCTCGATTCGAGGTTCGGCTCTGGGCTCGGCTCTAGGCTGGGCTCTAGCCTCGGCTCGGCTCTAGGCTGGGCTCGGGGCTCGGATCTGGGTTCGGCTCTGGACTCGGCTCGCCTCGGCTCTAGGCTGGGCTTGGAGATTGTCTCGTGGCTCGTCTCGAGGCTCGGCTCTGGGCTCTGTGCTCGGCTGCGCTCGGGGCTCGGCTCGAGGCTCGGCTATGGGCTCGGCTCTAGGCTGGTCTCCAGCCTCGGCTCGGCTCTAGACTGGGCTCGGGGCTCGGATCTGTGTTCGGCTCTGGACTCGGCTCGCCTCGGCTCTAGGCTGGGCTTGGGGATTGTCTCGGGGCTCGTCTCGAGGCTCGGCTCTGTGCTCTGTGTTCGGCTGGGCTGGGGGCTCGATTCGAGGTTCGGCTCTGGGCTCGGCTCTAGGCTGGGCTCTAGCCTCGGCTCGGCTCTAGGCTGGGCTCGGGGCTCGGCTCTGGGCTTGTCTGCAATCGGCTTTGTGTTGGGCTCAGGTATCGGATCTGCTCTTGGCTCGGCTCGAGGATCAGATCGCGCCTGAATCTGGGCTCGGCTCTGGACTCGGCTCGGCTCTAGACTGGGCTCGGGGCTCGGATCTGGGTTCGGCTCTGGACTCGGCTCGCCTCGGCTCTAGGCTGGGCTTGGGGATTGTCTCGGGGCTCGTCTCGAGGCTCGGCTCTGGGCTCTGTGCTCGGCTGGGCTCGGGGCTCGGCTCGAGGCTCTGCTCTGTGCTCGGCTCTGGACTCGGCTCGGCTTTGGGCTGGGCTCGGGGCTCGGATCTGGGTTCGGCTCTGGACTCGGCTCGCCTCGGCTCTAGGCTGTGCTTGGGGATTGTCTCGGGGCTCGTCTCGAGTCTCGGCTCTGCGCTCTGTGCTCGGCTGGGCTCGGGGCTCGGCTCGAGGTTCGGCTCTGGGCTCGGCTCAAGGCTGGGCTCTGGGATCGGCTCGGCTCTAGGCTGGGCTCGGGGCTCGGATCTGGGTTCGGCTCTGGACTCGGCTCGCCTCGGCTCTAGGCTGGGCTTTGGGATTGTCTCGGGGCTCGTCTCGAGGCTCGGCTCTGGGCTCTGTGCTCGGCTGGGCTCGGGGCTCGGCTCGGGGTTCGGATCTGGGCTCGGCTCTAGGCTGGGCTCTAGACTGGGCTCTGGCTCGGCTCGCCTCTAGGCTGGGCTCGGGGCTCGGATCTGTGTTCGGCTCTGTACTCGGCTCGCCTCGGCTCTATGCTGGGCTTGGGGATTGTCTCGGGGCTCGTCTCGAGGCTCGGTTCTGTGCTCTGTGTTCGGCTGGGCTCGGGGCTCGATTCGAGGTTCGGCTCTGGGCTCGGCTCTAGGCTGGGCTCTAGCCTCGGCTCGGCTCTAGGCTGGGCTCGGGGCTCGGCTCTGGGCTTGTCTGCAATCGGCTTTGTGTTGGGCTTCAGGTATCGGCTCTGCTCTTGGCTCGGCTCGAGGCTCAGATCGCGCCTGAATATGGGATCGGCTCTGGACTCGGCTCGGCTCTAGACTGGGCTCGGGGCTCGGATCTGGGTTCGGCTCTGGACTCGGCTCGCCTCGGCTCTAGGCTGGGCTTGGGGATTGTCTCGGGGCTCGTCTCGAGGCTCGGCTCTGGGCTCTGTGCTCGGCTGGGTTCGGGGCTCGGCTCGAGGCTCGGCTCTGGGCTCGGCTCTGGACTCGGCTCGGCTTTGGGCTGGGCTCGCGGCTGGGATCTGGGTTCGGCTCTGGACTCGGCTCGCCTCGGCTCTAGGCTGGGCTTGGGGATTGTCTCGGGGCTCTTCTCGAGGCTCGGCTCTGGGCTCTGTGCTCGGCTGGGCTCGGGGCTCGGCTCGATGTTCGGCTCAGGGCTCGGCTCTAGGCTGGGCTCTAGCCTCGGCTCGGCTCTAGGCTGGGCTCGGGGCTCGGATCTGGGTTCGGCTCTGGACTCGGCTCGCCTCGGCTCTAGGCTGGGCTTGGGGATTGCCTCGGGGCTCGTCTCGAGGCTCGGCTCTGGGCTCTGTGCTCGGCTGGGCTCGGGGCTCGGCTCGAGGCTCGGCTCTGGGCTCGGCTCTGGACTCGGCTCGGCTCTAGGCTGGGCTCGGGGCTCGGATCTGGGTTCGGCTCTGGACTCGGCTCGCCTCGGCTCTAGGCTGGGCTTGGGGATTGTCTCGGGGCTCGTCTCGAGGCTCGGCTCTGTGCTCTGTGTTCGGCTGGGCTGGGGGCTCGATTCGAGGTTCGGCTCTGGGCTCGGCTCTAGGCTGGGTTCTAGCCTCGGCTCGGCTCTAGGCTGGGCTCGGGGCTCGGCTCTGGGCTTGTCTGCAATCGGCTTTGTGTTGGGCTCAGGTATCGGCTCTGCTCTTGGCTCGGCTCGAGGCTCAGATCGCGCCTGAATCTGGGCTCGGCTCTGGACTCGGCTCGGCTCTAGACTGGGCTCGGGGCTCGGATCTGGGTTCGGCTCTGGACTCGGCTCGCCTCGGCTCTAGGCTGGCCTTGGGGATTGTCTCGGGGCTCGTCTCGAGGCTCGGCTCTGGGCTCTGTGCTCGGCTGGGCTCGGGGCTCGGCTCGAGGCTCGGTTCTGTGCTCGGCTCTGGACTCGGCTCGGCTTTGGGCTGGGCTCGGGGCTCGGATCTGGGTTCGGCTCTGGACTCGGCTCGCCTCGGCTCTAGGCTGGGCTTGGGGATTGTCTCGGGGCTCGTCTCGAGGCTCGGCTCTGCGCTCTGTGCTCGGCTGGGCTCGGGGCTCGGCTCGAGGTTCGGCTCTGGGCTCGGCTTTAGGCCGGGCTCTGGGATCGGCTCGGCTCTAGGCTGGGCTCGGGGCTCGGATCTGGGTTCGGCTCTGGACTCGGCTCGCCTCGGCTCTAGGCTGGGCTTGGGGATTGTCTCGGGGCTCGTCTCGAGGCTCGGCTCTGGGCTCGTCTCTGGACTCGGCTCGGCTTTGGGCTGGGCTCGCGGCTGGGATCTGGGTTCGGATCTGGACTCGGCTCGCCTCGGCTCTAGGCTGGGCTTGGGGATTGTCTCGGGGCTCTTCTCGAGGCTCGGCTCTGGGCTCTGTGCTCGGCTGGGCTCGGGGCTCGGCTCGATGTTCGGCTCGAGGCTCGGCTCTAGGCTGGGCTCTAGCCTCGGCTCGGCTCTAGGCTGGGCTCGGGGCTCGGATCTGGGTTCGGCTCTGGACTCGGCTCGCCTCGGCTCTAGGCTGGGCTTGGGGATTGTCTCGGGGCTCGTCTCGAGGCTCGGCTCTTGGCTCTGTGCTCGGCTGGGCTCGGGGCTCGGCTCGAGGCTCGGCTCTGGGCTCGGCTCTGGACTCGGCTCGGCTCTAGGCTGGGCTCGGGGCTCGGATCTGGGTTCGGCTCTGGACTCGGCTCGCCTCGGCTCTAGGCTGGGCTTGGGGATTGTCTCGGGGCTCGTCTCGAGGCTCGGCTCTGGGCTCTGTGCTCGGCTGGGCTCGGGGCTCGATTCGAGGTTCGGCTCTGGGCTCGGCTCTAGGCTGGGCTCTAGCCTCGGCTCGGCTCTAGGCTGGGCTCGGGGCTCGGCTCTGGGCTTGTCTGCAATCGGCTTTGTGTTGGGCTCAGGTATCGGCTCTGCTCTTGGCTCGGCTCGAGGCTCAGATCGCGCCTGAATCTGGGATCGGCTCTGGACTCGGCTCGGCTCTAGACTGGGCTCGGGGCTCGGATCTGGGTTCGGCTCTGGACTCGGCTCGCCTCGGCTCTAGGCTGGGCTTGGGGATTGTCTCGGGGCTCGTCTCGAGGCTCGGCTCTGGGCTCTGTGCTCGGCTGGGCTCGGGGCTCGGCTCGAGGCTCTGCTCTGTGCTCGGCTCTGGACTCGGCTCGGCTTTGGGCTGGGCTCGGGGCTCGGATCTGGGTTCGGCTCTGGACTCGGCTCGCCTCGGCTCTAGGCTGTGCTTGGGGATTGTCTCGGGGCTCGTCTCGAGTCTCGGCTCTGCGCTCTGTGCTCGGCTGGGCTCGGGGCTCGGCTCGAGGATCGGCTCTGGGCTCGGCTCAAGGCTGGGCTCTGGGATCGGCTCGGCTCTAGGCTGGGCTCGGGGCTCGGATCTGGGTTCGGCTCTGGACTCGGCTCGCCTCGGCTCTAGGCTGGGCTTGGGGATTGTCTCGGGGCTCGTCTCGAGGCTCGGCTCTGGGCTCTGTGCTCGGCTGGGCTCGGGGCTCGGCTCGGGGTTCGGATCTGGGCTCGGCTCTAGGCTGGGCTCTAGACTGGGCTCTGGCTCGGCTCGCCTCTAGGCTGGGCTCGGGGCTCGGATCTGTGTTCGGCTCTGTACTCGGCTCGCCTCGGCTCTATGCTGGGCTTGGGGATTGTCTCGGGGCTCGTCTCGAGGCTCGGTTCTGTGCTCTGTGTTCGGCTGGGCTCGGGGCTCGATTCGAGGTTCGGCTCTGGGCTCGGCTCTAGGCTGGGCTCTAGCCTCGGCTCGGCTCGAGGCTGGGCTCGGGGCTCGGCTCTGGGCTTGTCTGCAATCGGCTTTGTGTTGGGCTCAGGTATCGGCTCTGCTCTTGGCTCGGCTCGAGGCTCAGATCGCGCCTGTATCTGGGCTCGGCTCTGGACTCGGCTCGGCTCTAGACTGGGCTCGGGGCTCGGATCTGGGTTCGGCTCTGGACTCGGCTCGCCTCGGCTCTAGGCTGGGCTTGGGGATTGTCTCGGGGCTCGTCTCGAGGCTCGGCTCTGGGCTCTGTGCTCGGCTGGGCTCGGGGCTCGGCTCGAGGCTCGGTTCTGTGCTCGGCTCTGGACTCGGCTCGGCTTTGGGCTGGGCTCGGGGCTCGGATCTGGGTTCGGCTCTGGACTCGGCTCGCCTCGGCTCTAGGCTGGGCTTGGGGATTGTCTCGGGGCTCGTCTCGAGGCTCGGCTCTGCGCTCTGTGCTCGGCTGGGCTCGGGGCTCGGCTCGAGGTTCGGCTCTGGGCTCGGCTTTAGGCCGGGCTCTGGGATCGGCTCGGCTCTAGGCTGGGCTCGGGGCTCGGATCTGGGTTCGGCTCTGGACTCGGCTCGCCTCGGCTCTAGGCTGGGCTTGGGGATTGTCTCGGGGCTCGTCTCGAGGCTCGGCTCTGGGCTCGTCTCTGGACTCGGCTCGGCTTTGGGCTGGGCTCGCGGCTGGGATCTGGGTTCGGATCTGGACTCGGCTCGCCTCGGCTCTAGGCTGGGCTTGGGGATTGTCTCGGGGCTCTTCTCGAGGCTCGGCTCTGGGCTCTGTGCTCGGCTGGGCTCGGGGCTCGGCTCGATGTTCGGCTCGAGGCTCGGCTCTAGGCTGGGCTCTAGCCTCGGCTCGGCTCTAGGCTGGGCTCGGGGCTCGGATCTGGGTTCGGCTCTGGACTCGGCTCGCCTCGGCTCTAGGCTGGGCTTGGGGATTGTCTCGGGGCTCGTCTCGAGGCTCGGCTCTTGGCTCTGTGCTCGGCTGGGCTCGGGGCTCGGCTCGAGGCTCGGCTCTGGGCTCGGCTCTGGACTCGGCTCGGCTCTAGGCTGGGCTCGGGGCTCGGATCTGGGTTCGGCTCTGGACTCGGCTCGCCTCGGCTCTAGGCTGGGCTTGGGGATTGTCTCGGGGCTCGTCTCGAGGCTCGGCTCTGGGCTCTGTGCTCGGCTGGTCTCGGGGCTCGGCTCGAGGCTCGGCTATGGGCTCGGCTCTAGGCTGGGCTCTAGCATCGGCTCGGCTCTAGGCTGGGCTCGGGGCTCGGATCTGTGTTCGGCTCTGGACTCGGCTCGCCTCGGCTCTAGGCTGGGCTTGGGGATTGTCTCGGGGCTCGTCTCGAGGCTCGGCTCTGGGCTCTGTGCTCGGCTGGGCTCGGGGCTCGATTCGAGGTTCGGCTCTGGGCTCGGCTCTAGGCTGGGCTCTAGCCTCGGCTCGGCTCTAGGCTGGGCTCGGGGCTCGGCTCTGGGCTTGTCTGCAATCGGCTTTGTGTTGGGCTCAGGTATCGGCTCTGCTCTTGGCTCGGCTCGAGGCTCAGATCGCGCCTGAATCTGGGATCGGCTCTGGACTCGGCTCGGCTCTAGACTGGGCTCGGGGCTCGGATCTGGGTTCGGCTCTGGACTCGGCTCGCCTCGGCTCTAGGCTGGGCTTGGGGATTGTCTCGGGGCTCGTCTCGAGGCTCGGCTCTGGGCTCTGTGCTCGGCTGGGCTCGGGGCTCGGCTCGAGGCTCTGCTCTGTGCTCGGCTCTGGACTCGGCTCGGCTTTGGGCTGGGCTCGGGGCTCGGATCTGGGTTCGGCTCTGGACTCGGCTCGCCTCGGCTCTAGGCTGTGCTTGGGGATTGTCTCGGGGCTCGTCTCGAGTCTCGGCTCTGCGCTCTGTGCTCGGCTGGGCTCGGGGCTCGGCTCGAGGTTCGGCTCTGGGCTCGGCTCAAGGCTGGGCTCTGGGATCGGCTCGGCTCTAGGCTGGGCTCGGGGCTCGGATCTGGGTTCGGCTCTGGACTCGGCTCGCCTCGGCTCTAGGCTGGGCTTGGGGATTGTCTCGGGGCTCGTCTCGAGGCTCGGCTCTGGGCTCTGTGCTCGGCTGGGCTCGGGGCTCGGCTCGGGGTTCGGATCTGGGCTCGGCTCTAGGCTGGGCTCTAGACTGGGCTCTGGCTCGGCTCGCCTCTAGGCTGGGCTCGGGGCTCGGATCTGTGTTCGGCTCTGTACTCGGCTCGCCTCGGCTCTATGCTGGGCTTGGGGATTGTCTCGGGGCTCGTCTCGAGGCTCGGTTCTGTGCTCTGTGTTCGGCTGGGCTCGGGGCTCGATTCGAGGTTCGGCTCTGGGCTCGGCTCTAGGCTGGGCTCTAGCCTCGGCTCGGCTCGAGGCTGGGCTCGGGGCTCGGCTCTGGGCTTGTCTGCAATAGGCTTTGTGTTGGGCTCAGGTATCGGCTCTGCTCTTGGCTCGGCTCGAGGCTCAGATCGCGCCTGTATCTGGGCTCGGCTCTGGACTCGGCTCGGCTCTAGACTGGGCTCGGGGCTCGGATCTGGGTTCGGCTCTGGACTCGGCTCGCCTCGGCTCTAGGCTGGGCTTGGGGATTGTCTCGGGGCTCGTCTCGAGGCTCGGCTCTGGGCTCTGTGCTCGGCTGGGCTCGGGGCTCGGCTCGAGGCTCGGCTCTGGGCTCGTCTCTGGACTCGGCTCGGCTTTGGGCTGGGCTCGGGGCTGGGATCTGGGTTCGGCTCTGGACTCGGCTCGCCTCGGCTCTAGGCTGGGCTTGGGGATTGTCTCGGGGCTCTTCTCGAGGCTCGGCTCTGGGCTCTGTGCTCGGCTGGGCTCGGGGCTCGGCTCGATGTTCGGCTCAGGGCTCGGCTCTAGGCTGGGCTCTAGCCTCGGCTCGGCTCTAGGCTGGGCTCGGGGCTCGGATCTGGGTTCGGCTCTGGACTCGGCTCGCCTCGGCTCTAGGCTGGGCTTGGGGATTGTCTCGGGGCTCGTCTCGAGGCTCGGCTCTGGGCTCTGTGCTCGGCTGGGCTCGGGGCTCGGCTCGAGGCTCGGCTCTGGGCTCGGCTCTGGACTCGGCTCGGCTCTAGGCTGGGCTCGGGGCTCGGATCTGGGTTCGGCTCTGGACTCGGCTCGCCTCGGCTCTAGGCTGGGCTTGGAGATTGTCTCGTGGCTCGTCTCGAGGCTCGGCTCTGGGATCTGTGCTCGGCTGCGCTCGGGTCTCGGCTCGAGGCTCGGCTATGGGCTCGGCTCTAGGCTGGGCTCTGGGATCGGCTCGGCTCTAGGCTGGGCTCGGGGCTCGGATCTGGGTTCGGCTCTGGACTCGGCTCGCCTCGGCTCTAGGCTGGGCTTGGGGATTGTCTCGGGGCTCGTCTCGAGGCTCGGCTCTGGGCTCTGTGCTCGGCTGGGCTCGGGGCTCGGCTCGAGGCTCGGCTCTGTGCTCGGCTCTGGACTCGGCTCGGCTTTGGGCTGGGCTCGGGGCTCGGATCTGGGTTCGGCTCTGGACTCGGCTCGCCTCGGCTCTAGGCTGGGCTTGGGGATTGTCTCGGGGCTTGTCTCGAGGCTCGGCTCTGCGCTCTGTGCTCGGCTGGGCTCGGGGCTCGGCTCGAGGTTCGGCTCTGGGCTCGGCTTTAGGCCGGGCTCTGGGATCGGCTCGGCTCTAGGCTGGGCTCGGGGCTCGGATCTGGGTTCGGCTCTGGACTCGGCTCGCCTCGGCTCTAGGCTGGGCTTGGGGATTGTCTCGGGGCTCGTCTCGAGGCTCGGATCTGGGCTCTGTGCTCGGCTGGGCTCGGGGCTCGGCTCGGGGTTCGGATCTGGGCTCGGCTCTAGGCTGGGCTCTAGACTGGGCTCTGGCTCAGCTCGCCTCTAGGCTGGGCTCGGGGCTCGGATCTGGGTTCGGCTCTGTACTCGGCTCGCCTCGGCTCTATGCTGGGCTTGGGGATTGTCTCGGGGCTCGTCTCGAGGCTCGGCTCTGGGCTCTGTGTTCGGCTGGGCTCGGGGCTCGATTCGAGGTTCGGCTCTGGGCTCGGCTCTAGGCTGGGCTCTAGCCTCGGCTCGGCTCTAGGCTGGGCTCGGGGCTCGGCTCTGGGCTTGTCTGCAATCGGCTTTGGGTTGGGCTCAGGTATCGTCTCTGCTCTAGGCTCGGCTCGAGGCTCAGATCGCGCCTGTATCTGGGCTCGGCTCTGGACTCGGCTCGGCTCTAGACTGGGCTCGGGGCTCGGATCTGGGTTCGGCTCTGGACTCGGCTCGCCTCGGCTCTAGGCTGGGCTTGGGGATTGTCTCGGGGCTCGTCTTGAGCATCGGCTCTGGGCTCTGTGCTCGGCTGGGCTCGGGGCTCGGCTCGAGGCTCGGCTCTGTGCTCGGCTCTGGACTCGGCTCTAGGCTGGGCTCGAGGCTCGGCTCTGGGCTTGTCTGCAATCGGCTTTGGGTTAGGCTCAGGTATCGGCTCTGCTCTTGGCTCGGCTCGAGGCTCATATCGCGCCTGAACCTTGGCTCGGCTCTGGACTCGTCTCGGCTCTAGGCTGGGCTTGGGATTTGTCTCGGGGCTCGTCTCGAGGCTCGGCTCTGGGCTCTGTGCTCGGCTGGGCTCGGGGCTCGGCTCGAGGCTCGGCTCTGTGCTCGCCTCTAACCTGGGCTTTGGGCTCGGCTCGGCTCTAGGCTGGGCTCTAGCCTCGGCTCGGCTCTAGGCTCTGCTCGTTGCTCGGCTCTGGGCTCGGGTCTGGACAAGGATCTAGGCTGGGCTCGAGGCTCGGCTCTGGGATCGGCTCGGCTCTAGGCTGGGCTCGGGGCTCGGATCTGGGTTCGGCTCTGGACTCGGCTCGCCTCGGCTCTAGGCTGGGCTTGGGGATTTTCTCGGGGCTCGTCTCGAGGCTCGGCTCTGGGCTCTGTGCTCGGCTGGGCTCGGGGCTCGGCTCGAGGCTCGGCTCTGGGCTCTGTCCTCGGCTGGGCTCGGGGCTCGGCTCGAGGCTCGGCTCTGGGCTCGGCTCTGGGCTTGTCTGCAATCGGCTTTGTGTTGGGCTCAGGTATCGGCTCTGCTCTTGGCTCGGCTCGAGGCTCAGATCGCGCCTGTATCTGGGCTCGGCTCTGGACTCGGCTCGGCTCTAGACTGGGCTCGGGGCTCGGATCTGGGTTCGGCTCTGGACTCGGCTCGCCTCGGCTCTAGGCTGGGCTTGGGGATTGTCTCGGGGCTCGTCTCGAGGCTCGGATCTGGGCTCTGTGCTCGACTGGGCTCGGGGCTCGGCTCGAGGCTCGGCTCTGGGCTCGTCTCTGGACTCGGCTCGGCTTTGGGCTGGGCTCGGGGCTGGGATCTGGGTTCGGCTCTGGACTCGGCTCGCCTCGGCTCTAGGCTGGGCTTGGGGATTGTCTCGGGGCTCTTCTCGAGGCTCGGCTCTGGGCTCTGTGCTCGGCTGGGCTCGGGGCTCGGCTCGATGTTCGGCTCAGGGCTCGGCTCTAGGCTGGGCTCTAGCCTCGGCTCGGCTCTAGGCTGGGCTCGGGGCTCGGATCTGGGTTCGGCTCTGGACTCGGCTCGCCTCGGCTCTAGGCTGGGCTTGGGGATTGTCTCGGGGCTCGTCTCGAGGCTCGGCTCTGGGCTCTGTGCTCGGCTGGGCTCGGGGCTCGGCTCGAGGCTCGGCTCTGGGCTCGGCTCTGGACTCGGCTCGGCTCTAGGCTGGGCTCGGGGCTCGGATCTGGGTTCGGCTCTGGACTCGGCTCGCCTCGGCTCTAGGCTGGGCTTGGAGATTGTCTCGTGGCTCGTCTCGAGGCTCGGCTCTGGGATCTGTGCTCGGCTGCGCTCGGGTCTCGGCTCGAGGCTCGGCTATGGGCTCGGCTCTAGGCTGGGCTCTGGGATCGGCTCGGCTCTAGGCTGGGCTCTGGGCTCGGATCTGGGTTCGGCTCTGGACTCGGCTCGCCTCGGCTCTAGGCTGGGCTTGGGGATTGTCTCGGGGCTCGTCTCGAGGCTCGGCTCTGGGCTCTGTGCTCGGCTGGGCTCGGGGCTCGGCTCGAGGCTCGGCTCTGTGCTCGGCTCTGGACTCGGCTCGGCTTTGGGCTGGGCTCGGGGCTCGGATCTGGGTTCGGCTCTGGACTCGGCTCGCCTCGGCTCTAGGCTGGGCTTGGGGATTGTCTCGGGGCTTGTCTCGAGGCTCGGCTCTGCGCTCTGTGCTCGGCTGGGCTCGGGGCTCGGCTCGAGGTTCGGCTCTGGGCTCGGCTTTAGGCCGGGCTCTGGGATCGGCTCGGCTCTAGGCTGGGCTCGGGGCTCGGATCTGGGTTCGGCTCTGGACTCGGCTCGCCTCGGCTCTAGGCTGGGCTTGGGGATTGTCTCGGGGCTCGTCTCGAGGCTCGGATCTGGGCTCTGTGCTCGGCTGGGCTCGGGGCTCGGCTCGGGGTTCGGATCTGGGCTCGGCTCTAGGCTGGGCTCTAGACTGGGCTCTGGCTCAGCTCGCCTCTAGGCTGGGCTCGGGGCTCGGATCTGGGTTCGGCTCTGTACTCGGCTCGCCTCGGCTCTATGCTGGGCTTGGGGATTGTCTCGGGGCTCGTCTCGAGGCTCGGCTCTGGGCTCTGTGTTCGGCTGGGCTCGGGGCTCGATTCGAGGTTCGGCTCTGGGCTCGGCTCTAGGCTGGGCACTAGCCTCGGCTCGGCTCTAGGCTGGGCTCGGGGCTCGGCTCTGGGCTTGTCTGCAATCGGCTTTGGGTTGGGCTCAGGTATCGTCTCTGCTCTAGGCTCGGCTCGAGGCTCAGATCGCGCCTGTATCTGGGCTCGGCTCTGGACTCGGCTCGGCTCTAGACTGGGCTCGGGGCTCGGATCTGGGTTCGGCTCTGGACTCGGCTCGCCTCGGCTCTAGGCTGGGCTTGGGGATTGTCTCGGGGCTCGTCTTGAGCATCGGCTCTGGGCTCTGTGCTCGGCTGGGCTCGGGGCTCGGCTCGAGGCTCGGCTCTGTGCTCGGCTCTGGACTCGGCTCTAGGCTGGGCTCGAGGCTCGGCTCTGGGCTTGTCTGCAATCGGCTTTGGGTTAGGCTCAGGTATCGGCTCTGCTCTTGGCTCGGCTCGAGGCTCATATCGCGCCTGAACCTTGGCTCGGCTCTGGACTCGTCTCGGCTCTAGGCTGGGCTTGGGATTTGTCTCGGGGCTCGTCTCGAGGCTCGGCTCTGGGCTCTGTGCTCGGCTGGGCTCGGGGCTCGGCTCGAGGCTCGGCTCTGTGCTCGCCTCTAACCTGGGCTTTGGGCTCGGCTCGGCTCTAGGCTGGGCTCTAGCCTCGGCTCGGCTCTAGGCTCTGCTCGTTGCTCGGCTCTGGGCTCGGGTCTGGACAAGGATCTAGGCTGGGCTCGAGGCTCGGCTCTGGGATCGGCTCGGCTCTAGGCTGGGCTCGGGGCTCGGATCTGGGTTCGGCTCTGGACTCGGCTCGCCTCGGCTCTAGGCTGGGCTTGGGGATTTTCTCGGGGCTCGTCTCGAGGCTCGGCTCTGGGCTCTGTGCTCGGCTGGGCTCGGGGCTCGGCTCGAGGCTCGGCTCTGGGCTCTGTCCTCGGCTGGGCTCGGGGCTCGGCTCGAGGCTCGGCTCTGGGCTCGGCTCTGGGCTTGTCTGCAATCGGCTTTGGGTTGGGCTCAGGTATCTGCTCTGCTCTTGGCTCGGCTCGAGGCTCAGATCGCGCCTGAACCTGGGCTCGGCTCTGGACTCGTCTCGGCTCTAGGCTGGGCTCGGGGCTCGGATCTGGGTTCGGCTCTGGACTCGGCTCGCCTCGGCTCTAGGCTGGGCTTGGGGATTGTCTCGGGGCTCGTCTCGAGGCTCGGCTCTGGGCTCTGTGCTCGGCTGGGCTCGGGGCTCGGCTCGAGGCTCGGCTCTGGGCTCGGCTCTGGACTCGGCTCGGCTTTGGGCTGGGCTCGGGGCTCTGATCTGGGTTCGGCTCTGGACTCGGCTCGCCTCGGCTCTAGGCTGGGCTTGGGGTTTGTCTCGGGGCTCGTCTCAACGCTCGGCTCTGGGCTCTGTGCTCGGCTGGGCTCGGGGATCGGCTCGAGGTTCGGCTCTGGGTTCGGCTCTAGGCTGGGCTCTGGGATCGGCTCGGCTCTAGGCTGGGCTCGGTACTCGGATCTGGGTTCGGCTCTGGACTCGGCTCGCCTCGGCTCTAGGCTGGGCTTGGGGATTGTCTCGGGGCTCGTCTCGAGGCTCGGCTCTGGGCTCTGTGCTCGGCTGGGCTCGGGGCTCGGCTCGGGGTTCGGATCTGGGCTCGGCTCTAGGCTGGGCTCTAGACTGGGCTCTGGCTCGGCTCGCCTCTAGGCTTGGCTCGGGGCTCGGATCTGTGTTCGGCTCTGTACTCGGCTCGCCTCGGCTCTATGCTGGGCTTGGGAATGTCTCGGGGCTCGTCTCGAGGCTCGGCTCTGGGCTCTGTGCTCGGCTGGGCTCGGGGCTCGATTCGAGGTTCGGCTCTGGGCTCGGCTCTAGGCTGGGCTCTAGCCTCGGCTCGGCTCTAGGCTGGTCTCGGGGCTCGGCTCTGGGCTTGTCTGCAATCGGCTTTGTGTTGGGCTCAGGTATCGGCTCTGCTCTTGGCTCGGCTCGAGGCTCAGATCGCGCCTGTACCTGGGCTCGGCTCTGGACTCGGCTCGGCTCTAGACTGGGCTCGGGGCTCGGATCTGGGTTCGGCTCTGGACTCGGCTCGCCTCGGCTCTAGGCTGGGCTTGGGGATTGTCTCTGGGCTCGGCTCGAGGCTCGGCTCTGGGCTCTGTGCTCGGCTGGGGTCGGGGCTCGGCTCGAGGCTCTGCTCTGTGCTCGGCTCTGGACTCGGCTCGGCTTTGGGCTGGGCTCGGGGCTCGGATCTGGTTTCGGCTCTGGACTCGGCTCGCCTCGGCTCTAGGCTGTGCTTGGGGATTGTCTCGGGGCTCGTCTCGAGTCTCGGCTCTGCGCTCTGTGCTCGGCTGGGCTCGGGGCTCGGCTCGAGGTTTGGCTCTGGGCTCGGCTCAAGGCTGGGCTCTGGGATCGGCTCGGCTCTAGGCTGGGCTCGGGGCTCGGATCTGGGTTCGGCTCTGGACTCGGCTCGCCTCGGCTCTAGGCTGGGCTTGGGGATTGTCTCGGGGCTCGTCTCGAGGCTCGGCTCTGGGCTCTGTGCTCGGCTGGGCTCGGGGCTCGGCTCGGGGTTCGGATCTGGGCTCGGCTCTAGGCTGGGCTCTAGACTGGGCTCTGGCTCGGCTCGCCTCTAGGCTGGGCTCGGGGCTCGGATCTGTGTTCGGCTCTGTACTCGGCTCGCCTCGGCTCTATGCTGGGCTTGGGGATTGTCTCGGGGCTCGTCTCGAGGCTCGGTTCTGTGCTCTGTGTTCGGCTGGGCTCGGGGCTCGATTCGAGGTTCGGCTCTGGGCTCGGCTCTAGGCTGGGCTCTAGCCTCGGCTCGGCTCTAGGCTGGGCTCGGGGCTCGGCTCTGGGCTTGTCTGCAATCGGCTTTGTGTTGGGCTCAGGTATCGGCTCTGCTCTTGGCTCGGCTCGAGGCTCAGATCGCGCCTGTATCTGGGCTCGGCTCTGGACTCGGCTCGGCTCTAGACTGGGCTCGGGGCTCGGATCTGGGTTCGGCTCTGGACTCGGCTCGCCTCGGCTCTAGGCTGGGCTTGGGGATTGTCTCGGGGCTCGTCTCGAGGCTCGGCTCTGGGCTCTGTGCTCGGCTGGGCTGGGGGCTCGGCTCGAGGCTCGGCTCTGGGCTCGGCTCTGGACTCGGCTCGGCTTTGGGCTGGGCTCGCGGCTGGGATCTGGGTTCGGCTCTGGACTCGGCTCGCCTCGGCTCTAGGCTGGGCTTGGGGATTGTCTCGGGGCTCTTCTCGAGGCTCGGCTCTGGGCTCTGTGCTCGGCTGGGCTCGGGGCTCGGCTCGATGTTCGGCTCAGGGCTCGGCTCTAGGCTGGGCTCTAGCCTCGGCTCGGCTCTAGGCTGGGCTCGGGGCTCGGATCTGGGTTCGGCTCTGGACTCGGCTCGCCTCGGCTCTAGGCTGGGCTTGGGGATTGTCTCGGGGCTCGTCTCGAGGCTCGGCTCTGGGCTCTGTGCTCGGATGGGCTCGGGGCTCGGCTCGAGGCTCGGCTCTGGGCTCGGCTCTGGACTCGGCTCGGCTCTAGGCTGGGCTCGGGGCTCGGATCTGGGTTCGGCTCTGGACTCGGCTCGCCTCGGCTCTAGGCTGGGCTTGGAGATTGTCTCGTGGCTCGTCTCGAGGCTCGGATCTGGGCTCTGTGCTCGGCTGCGCTCGGGGCTCGGCTCGAGGCTCGGCTATGGGCTCGGCTCTAGGCTGGGCTCCAGCCTCGGCTCGGCTCTAGACTGGGCTCGGGGCTCGGATCTGTGTTCGGCTCTGGACTCGGCTCGCCTCGGCTCTAGGCTGGGCTTGGGGATTGTCTCGGGGCTCGTCTCGAGGCTCGGCTCTGTGCTCTGTGTTCGGCTGGGCTGGGGGCTCGATTCGAGGTTCGGCTCTGGGCTCGGCTCTAGGCTGGGCTCTAGCCTCGGCTCGGCTCTAGGTGGGCTCGGGGCTCGGCTCTGGGCTTGTCTGCAATCGGCTTTGTGTTGGGCTCAGGTATCGGCTCTGCTCTTGGCTCGGCTCGAGGCTCAGATCGCGTCTGATTCTGGGCTCGGCTCTGGACTCGGCTCGGCTCTAGACTGGGCTCGGGGCTCGGATCTGGGTTCGGCTCTGGACTCGGCTCGCCTCGGCTCTAGGCTGGGCTTGGGGATTGTCTCGGGGCTCGTCTCGAGGCTCGGCTCTGGGCTCTGTGCTCGGCTGGGCTCGGGGCTCGGCTCGAGGCTCGGCTCTGTGCTCGGCTCTGGACTCGGCTCGGCTTTGGGCTGGGCTCGGGGCTCGGATCTGGGTTCGGCTCTGGACTCGGCTCGCCTCGGCTCTAGGCTGGGCTTGGGGATTGTCTCGGGGCTCGTCTCGAGGCTCGGCTCTGCGCTCTGTGCTCGGCTGGGCTCGGGGCTCGGCTCGAGGTTCGGCTCTGGGCTCGGCTTTAGGCCGGGCTCTGGGATCGGCTCGGCTCTAGGCTGGGCTCGGGGCTCGGATCTGGGTTCGGCTCTGGACTCGGCTCGCCTCGGCTCTAGGCTGGGCTTGGGGATTGTCTCGGGGCTCGTCTCGAGGCTCGGCTCTGGGCTCTGTGCTCGGCTGGGCTCGGGGCTCGGCTCGGGGTTCGGCTCTGGGCTCGGCTCTAGACTGGGCTCTGGCTCGGCTCGCCTCTAGGCTGGGCTCGGGGCTCGGATCTGGGTTCGGCTCTGTACTCGGCTCGCCTCGGCTCTATGCTGGGCTTGGGGATTGTCTCGGGGCTCGTCTCGAGGCTCGGCTCTGGGCTCTGTGTTCGGCTGGGCTCGGGGCTCGGCTCGAGGCTCGGCTCTGGGCTCGGATCTAGGCTGGGCTCTAGCCTCGGCTCGGCTCTAGGCTCTGCTCGTTGCTCGGCTCTGGGCTCGGGTCTGGACAAGGATCTAGGCTGGGCTCGAGGCTCGGCTCTGGGATCGGCTCGGCTCTAGGCTGGGCTCGGGGCTCGGATCTGGGTTCGGCTCTGGACTCGGCTCGCCTCGGCTCTAGGCTGGGCTTGGGGATTTTCTCGGGGCTCGTCTCGAGGCTCGGCTCTGGGCTCTGTCCTCGGCTGGGCTCGGGGCTCGGCTCGAGGCTCGGCTCTGGGCTCGGCTCTGGGCTTGTCTGCAATCGGCTTTGGGTTGGGCTCAGGTATCTGCTCTGCTCTTGGCTCGGCTCGAGGCTCAGATCGCGCCTGAACCTGGGCTCGGCTCTGGACTCGTCTCGGCTCTAGGCTGGGCTCGGGGCTCGGATCTGGGTTCGGCTCTGGACTCGGCTCGCCTCGGCTCTAGGCTGGGCTTGGGGATTGTCTCGGGGCTCGTCTCGAGGCTCGGCTCTGGGATCTGTGCTCGGCTGGGCTCGGGGCTCGGCTCGAGGCTCGGCTCTGGGCTCGGCTCTGGACTCGGCTCGGCTTTGGGCTGGGCTCGGGGCTCTGATCTGGGTTCGGCTCTGGACTCGGCTCGCCTCGGCTCTAGGCTGGGCTTGGGGATTGTCTCGGGGCTCGTCTCGAGGCTCGGCTCTGGGCTCTGTGCTCGGCTGGGCTCGGGGCTCGGCTCGATGTTCGGCTCGAGGCTCGGCTCTAGGCTGGGCTCTAGCCTCGGCTCGGCTCTAGGCTGGGCTCGGGGCTCGGATCTGGGTTCGGCTCTGGACTCGGCTCGCCTCGGCTCTAGGCTGGGCTTGGGGATTGTCTCGGGGCTCGTCTTGAGCATCGGCTCTGGGCTCTGTGCTCGGCTGGGCTCGGGGCTCGGCTCGAGGCTCGGCTCTGTGCTCGGCTCTGGACTCGGCTCTAGGCTGGGCTCGAGGCTCGGCTCTGGGCTTGTCTGCAATCGGCTTTGGGTTAGGCTCAGGTATCGGCTCTGCTCTTGGCTCGGCTCGAGGCTCATATCGCGCCTGAACTTGGCTCGGCTCTGGACTCGTCTCGGCTCTAGGCTGGGCTTGGGATTTGTCTCGGGGCTCGTCTCGAGGCTCGGCTCTGGGCTCTGTGCTCGGCTGGGCTCGGGGCTCGGCTCGAGGCTCGGCTCTGTGCTCGCCTCTAACCTGGGCTTTGGGCTCGGCTCGGCTCTAGGCTGGGCTCTAGCCTCGGCTCGGCTCTAGGCTCTGCTCGTTGCTCGGCTCTGGGCTCGGGTCTGGACAAGGATCTAGGCTGGGCTCGAGGCTCGGCTCTGGGATCGGCTCGGCTCTAGGCTGGGCTCGGGGCTCGGATCTGGGTTCGGCTCTGGACTCGGCTCGCCTCGGCTCTAGGCTGGGCTTGGGGATTTTCTCGGGGCTCGTCTCGAGGCTCGGCTCTGGGCTCTGTGCTCGGCTGGGCTCGGGGCTCGGCTCGAGGCTCGGCTCTGGGCTCTGTCCTCGGCTGGGCTCGGGGCTCGGCTCGAGGCTCGGCTCTGGGCTCGGCTCTGGGCTTGTCTGCAATCGGCTTTGGGTTGGGCTCAGGTATCTGCTCTGCTCTTGGCTCGGCTCGAGGCTCAGATCGCGCCTGAACCTGGGCTCGGCTCTGGACTCGTCTCGGCTCTAGGCTGGGCTCGGGGCTCGGATCTGGGTTCGGCTCTGGACTCGGCTCGCCTCGGCTCTAGGCTGGGCTTGGGGATTGTCTCGGGGCTCGTCTCGAGGCTCGGCTCTGGGCTCTGTGCTCGGCTGGGCTCGGGGCTCGGCTCGAGGCTCGGCTCTGGGCTCGGCTCTGGACTCGGCTCGGCTTTGGGCTGGGCTCGGGGCTCTGATCTGGGTTCGGCTCTGGACTCGGCTCGCCTCGGCTCTAGGCTGGGCTTGGGGTTTGTCTCGGGGCTCGTCTCGACGCTCGGCTCTGGGCTCTGTGCTCGGCTGGGCTCGGGGATCGGCTCGAGGTTCGGCTCTGGGTTCGGCTCTAGGCTGGGCTCTGGGATCGGCTCGGCTCTAGGCTGGGCTCGGGGCTCGGATCTGGGTTCGGCTCTGGACTCGGCTCGCCTCGGCTCTAGGCTGGGCTTGGGGATTGTCTCGGGGCTCGTCTCGAGGCTCGGCTCTGGGCTCTGTGCTCGGCTGGGCTCGGGGCTCGGCTCGGGGTTCGGATCTGGGCTCGGCTCTAGGCTGGGCTCTAGACTGGGCTCTGGCTCGGCTCGCCTCTAGGCTTGGCTCGGGGCTCGGATCTGTGTTCGGCTCTGTACTCGGCTCGCCTCGGCTCTATGCTGGGCTTGGGAATGTCTCGGGGCTCGTCTCGAGGCTCGGCTCTGTGCTCTGTGTTCGGCTGGGCTCGGGGCTCGATTCGAGGTTCGGCTCTGTGCTCGGCTCTATGCTGGGCTCTAGCCTCGGCTCGGCTCTAGGCTGGTCTCGGGGCTCGGCTCTGGGCTTGTCTGCAATCGGCTTTGTGTTGGGCGCAGGTATCGGCTCTGCTCTTGGCTCGGCTCGAGGCTCAGATCGCGCCTGTACCTGGGCTCGGCTCTGGACTCGGCTCGGCTCTAGACTGGGCTCGGGGCTCGGATCTGGGTTCGGCTCTGGACTCGGCTCGCCTCGGCTCTAGGCTGGGCTTGGGGATTGTCTCTGGGCTCGGCTCGAGGCTCGGCTCTGGGCTCTGTGCTCGGCTGGGCTCGGGGCTCGGCTCGAGGCTCTGCTCTGTGCTCGGCTCTGGACTCGGCTCGGCTTTGGGCTGGGCTCGGGGCTCGGATCTGGTTTCGGCTCTGGACTCGGCTCGCCTCGGCTCTAGGCTGTGCTTGGGGATTGTCTCGGGGCTCGTCTCGAGTCTCGGCTCTGCGCTCTGTGCTCGGCTGGGCTCGGGGCTCGGCTCGAGGTTTGGCTCTGGGCTCGGCTCAAGGCTGGGCTCTGGGATCGGCTCGGCTCTAGGCTGGGCTCGGGGCTCGGATCTGGGTTCGGCTCTGGACTCGGCTCGCCTCGGCTCTAGGCTGGGCTTGGGGATTGTCTCGGGGCTCGTCTCGAGGCTCGGCTCTGGGCTCTGTGCTCGGCTGGGCTCGGGGCTCGGCTCGGGGTTCGGATCTGGGCTCGGCTCTAGGCTGGGCTCTAGACTGGGCTCTGGCTCGGCTCGCCTCTAGGCTGGGCTCGGGGCTCGGATCTGTGTTCGGCTCTGTACTCGGCTCGCCTCGGCTCTATGCTGGGCTTGGGGATTGTCTCGGGGCTCGTCTCGAGGCTCGGTTCTGTGCTCTGTGTTCGGCTGGGCTCGGGGCTCGATTCGAGGTTCGGCTCTGGGCTCGGCTCTAGGCTGGGCTCTAGCCTCGGCTCGGCTCTAGGCTGGGCTCGGGGCTCGGCTCTGGGCTTGTCTGCAATCGGCTTTGTGTTGGGCTCAGGTATCGGCTCTGCTCTTGGCTCGGCTCGAGGCTCAGATCGCGCCTGTATCTGGGCTCGGCTCTGGACTCGGCTCGGCTCTAGACTGGGCTCGGGGCTCGGATCTGGGTTCGGCTCTGGACTCGGCTCGCCTCGGCTCTAGGCTGGGCTTGGGGATTGTCTCGGGGCTCGTCTCGAGGCTCGGCTCTGGGCTCTGTGCTCGGCTGGGCTCGGGGCTCGGCTCGAGGCTCGGCTCTGGGCTCGGCTCTGGACTCGGCTCGGCTTTGGGCTGGGCTCGCGGCTGGGATCTGGGTTCGGCTCTGGACTCGGCTCGCCTCGGCTCTAGGCTGGGCTTGGGGATTGTCTCGGGGCTCTTCTCGAGGCTCGGCTCTGGGCTCTGTGCTCGGCTGGGCTCGGGGCTCGGCTCGATGTTCGGCTCAGGGCTCGGCTCTAGGCTGGGCTCTAGCCTCGGCTCGGCTCTAGGCTGGGCTCGGGGCTCGGATCTGGGTTCGGCTCTGGACTCGGCTCGCCTCGGCTCTAGGCTGGGCTTGGGGATTGTCTCGGGGCTCGTCTCGAGGCTCGGCTCTGGGCTCTGTGCTCGGATGGGCTCGGGGCTCGGCTCGAGGCTCGGCTCTGGGCTCGGCTCTGGACTCGGCTCGGCTCTAGGCTGGGCTCGGGGCTCGGATCTGGGTTCGGCTCTGGACTCGGCTCGCCTCGGCTCTAGGCTGGGCTTGGAGATTGTCTCGTGGCTCGTCTCGAGGCTCGGATCTGGGCTCTGTGCTCGGCTGCGCTCGGGGCTCGGCTCGAGGCTCGGCTATGGGCTCGGCTCTAGGCTGGGCTCCAGCCTCGGCTCGGCTCTAGACTGGGCTCGGGGCTCGGATCTGTGTTCGGCTCTGGACTCGGCTCGCCTCGGCTCTAGGCTGGGCTTGGGGATTGTCTCGGGGCTCGTCTCGAGGCTCGGCTCTGTGCTCTGTGTTCGGCTGGGCTGGGGGCTCGATTCGAGGTTCGGCTCTGGGCTCGGCTCTAGGCTGGGCTCTAGCCTCGGCTCGGCTCTAGGCTGGGTTCGGGGCTCGGCTCTGGGCTTGTCTGCAATCGGCTTTGTGTTGGGCTCAGGTATCGGCTCTGCTCTTGGCTCGGCTCGAGGCTCAGATCGCGTCTGATTCTAGGCTCGGCTCTGGACTCGGCTCGGCTCTAGTCTGGGCTCGGGGCTCGGATCTGGGTTCGGCTCTGGACTCGGCTCGCCTCGGCTCTAGGCTGGGCTTGGGGATTGTCTCGGGGCTCGTCTCGAGGCTCGGCTCTGGGCTCTGTGCTCGGCTGGGCTCGGGGCTCGGCTCGAGGCTCGGCTCTGTGCTCGGCTCTGGACTCGGCTCGGCTTTGGGCTGGGCTCGGGGCTCGGATCTGGGTTCGGCTCTGGACTCGGCTCGCCTCGGCTCTAGGCTGGGCTTGGGGATTGTCTCGGGGCTCGTCTCGAGGCTCGGCTCTGCGCTCTGTGCTCGGCTGGGCTCGGGGCTCGGCTCGAGGTTCGGCTCTGGGCTCGGCTTTAGGCCGGGCTCTGGGATCGGCTCGGCTCTAGGCTGGGCTCGGGGCTCGGATCTGGGTTCGGCTCTGGACTCGGCTCGCCTCGGCTCTAGGCTGGGCTTGGGGATTGTCTCGGGGCTCGTCTCGAGGCTCGGCTCTGGGCTCTGTGCTCGGCTCGGCTCGGGGCTCGGCTCGGGGTTCGGATCTGGGCTCGGCTCTAGGCTGGGCTCTAGACTGGGCTCTGGCTCGGCTCGCCTCTAGGCTGGGCTCGGGGCTCGGATCTGGGTTCGGCTCTGTACTCGGCTCGCCTCGGCTCTATGCTGGGCTTGGGGATTGTCTCGGGGCTCGTCTCGAGGCTCGGCTCTGGGCTCTGTGTTCGGCTGGGCTCGGGGCTCGGCTCGAGGCTCGGCTCTGGGCTCGGATCTAGGCTGGGCTCTAGCCTCGGCTCGGCTCTAGGCTCTGCTCGTTGCTCGGCTCTGGGCTCGGGTCTGGACAAGGATCTAGGCTGGGCTCGAGGCTCGGCTCTGGGATCGGCTCGGCTCTAGGCTGGGCTCGGGGCTCGGCTCAAGGCTGGGCTCTGGGATCGGCTCGGCTCTAGGCTGGGCTTGGGGATTTTCTCGGGGCTCGTCTCGAGGCTCGGCTCTGGGCTCTGTGCTCGGCTGGGCTCGGGGCTCGGCTCGAGGCTCGGCTCTGGGCTCTGTCCTCGGCTGGGCTCGGGGCTCGGCTCGAGGCTCGGCTCTGGGCTCGGCTCTGGGCTTGTCTGCAATCGGCTTTGGGTTGGGCTCAGGTATCTGCTCTGCTCTTGGCTCGGCTCGAGGCTCAGATCGCGCCTGAACCTGGGCTCGGCTCTGGACTCGTCTCGGCTCTAGGCTGGGCTCGGGGCTCGGATCTGGGTTCGGCTCTGGACTCGGCTCGCCTCGGCTCTAGGCTGGGCTTGGGGATTGTCTCGGGGCTCGTCTCGAGGCTCGGCTCTGGGATCTGTGCTCGGCTGGGCTCGGGGCTCGGCTCGAGGCTCGGCTCTGGGCTCGGCTCTGGACTCGGCTCGGCTTTGGGCTGGGCTCGGGGCTCTGATCTGGGTTCGGCTCTGGACTCGGCTCGCCTCGGCTCTAGGCTGGGCTTGGGGTTTGTCTCGGGGCTCGTCTCGAGGCTCGGCTCTGGGCTCTGTGCTCGGCTGGGCTCGGGGATCGGCTCGAGGTTCGGCTCTGGGTTCGGCTCTAGGCTGGGCTCTGGGATCGGCTCGGCTCTAGGCTGGGCTCGGTACTCGGATCTGGGTTCGGCTCTGGACTCGGCTCGCCTCGGCTCTAGGCTGGGCTTGGGGATTGTCTCGGGGCTCGTCTCGAGGCTCGGCTCTGGGCTCTGTGCTCGGCTGGGCTCGGGGCTCGTCTCGGGGTTCGGATCTGGGCTCGGCTCTAGGCTGGGCTCTAGACTGGGCTCTGGCTCGGCTCGCCTCTAGGCTTGGCTCGGGGCTCGGATCTGTGTTCGGCTCTGTACTCGGCTCGCCTCGGCTCTATGCTGGGCTTGGGAATGTCTCGTGGCTCGTCTCGAGGCTCGGATCTGGGCTCTGTGTTCGGCTGGGCTCGGGGCTCGATTCGAGGTTCGGCTCTGGGCTCGGCTCTAGGCTGGGCTCTAGCCTCGGCTCGGCTCTAGGCTGGTCTCGGGGCTCGGCTCTGGGCTTGTCTGCAATCGGCTTTGTGTTGGGCTCAGGTATCGGCTCTGCTTTTGGCTCGGCTCGAGGCTCAGATCGCGCCTGTATCTGGGCTCGGCTCTGGACTCGGCTCGGCTCTAGGCTGGGCTCGGGGCTCGGATCTGGGTTCGGCTCTGGACTCGGCTCGCCTCGGCTCTAGGCTGGGCTTGGGGATTGTCTCGGGGCTCGTCTCAAGGCTCGGCTCTGGGCTCTGTGCTCGGCTGGGCTCGGGGCTCGGCTCGAGGTTCGGCTCTGGGCTCGGCTCTAGTCTGGGCGCTAACCTCGGCTCGGCTCTAGGCTGGGCTCGGGGCTCGGATCTGGGTTCGGCTCTGGACTCGGCTGGCCTCGGCTCTAGGCTGGGCTTGGGGATTGTCTCGGGGCTCGTCTCGAGGTTCGGATCTGGGCTCTGTGCTCGGCTGGGCTCGGGGCTCGGCTCGAGGCTCGGCTCTGGGCTCGGCTCTGGACTCGGCTCGGCTTTGGGCTCGGCTCGGGGCTGGGATCTGGGTTCGGCTCTGGACTCGGCTCGCCTCGGCTCTAGGCTGGGCTTGGGGATTGTCTCGGGGCTCTTCTCGAGTCTCGGCTCTGGGCTCTGTGCTCGGCTGGGCTCGGGGCTCGGCTCGATGTTCGGCTCTGGGCTCGGCTCTAGGCTGGGCTCTAGCCTCGGCTCGGCTCTAGGCTGGGCTCGGGGCTCGGATCTGGGTTCGGCTCTGGACTCGGCTCGCCTCGGCTCTAGGCTGGGCTTGGGGATTTTCTTGGGGCTCGTCTCGAGGCTCGGCTCTGGGCTCTGTGCTCGGCTGGGCTCGGGGCTCGATTCGAGGTTCGGCTCTGTGCTCGGCTAGTCTGGGCTCTAGACTGGGCTCTGGCTCGGCTCGCCTCTAGGCTGGGCTCGGGGCTCAGATCTGGGTTCGGCTCTGGACTCGGCTGGCCTCGGCTCTAGGCTGGCCTTGGGGATTGTCTCGGGGCTCGTCTCGAGGCTCGGTTCTGGGCTCTGTGCTCGGCTGGGCTCGGGGCTCGGCTCGAGGCTCGGCTCTGGGCTCGGCTCTGGACTCGGCTCTAGGCTGGGCTCGAGGCTCGGCTCTGGGCTTGTCTGCAATCGGCTTTGGGTTAGGCTCAGGTATCGGCTCTGCTCTTGGCTCGGCTCGAGGCTCAGATCGCGCCTGAACCTGGGCTCGGGTCTGGACTCGGCTCGGCTCTAGGCTGGGCTCGGGGCTCGGATCTGGGTTCGGCTCTGGACTCGGCTCGCCTCGGCTCTAGGCTGGGCTTGGGGATTGTCTCGGGGCTCGTCTCGAGGCTCGGCTCTGGGCTCTGTGCTCGGCTGGGCTCGGGGCTCGGCTCGAGGTTCGGCTCTGGGCTCGGCTCTAGGCTGGGCTCTAGCCTCGGCTCGGCTCTAGGCTGGGCTCGGGGCTCGGATCTGGGTTCGGCTCTGGACTCGGCTCGCCTCGGCTCTAGGCTGGCCTTGGGGATTGTCTCCGGGCTCGTCTCGAGGCTCGGCTCTGGGCTCTGTGCTCGGCTGGGCTCGGGGCTCGGCTCGAGGCTCGGCTCTGGGCTCGGCTCTGGACTCGGCTCGGCTTTGGGCTGGGCTCGGGGCTCGGATCTGGGTTCGGCTCTGGACTCGGCTCGCCTCGGCTCTAGGCTGGGCTTGGGGATTGTCTCGGGGCTCGTCTCGAGGATCGGTTCTGTGCCCTGTGGTCGGCTGGGCTCGGGGCTCGGCTCGAGGTTTGGCTCTGGGCTCGGCTCTAGGCTGGGCTCTAGCCTCGGCTCGGCTCTAGGCTGGGCTCGGGGCTCGGATCTGTGTTCGGCTCTGGACTCGGCTCGCCTCGGCTCTAGGCTGGGCTTGGGGATTGTCTCGGGGCTCGTCTCGAGGCTCGGCTCTGGGCTCTGTGCTCGGCTGGGCTCGGGGCTCGGCTCGAGGTTCGGCTCTGGGCTCGGCTCTAGGCTGGGCGCTAGCCTCGGCTCGGCTCTAGGATGGGCTCGGGCCTCGGATCTGGGTTCGGCTCTGGACTCGGCTCGCCTCGGCTCTAGGCTGGGCTTGGGGATTGTCTCGGGGCTCGTCTCGAGGCTCGGATCTGGGCTCTGTGCTCGGCTGGGCTCGGGGCTCGGCTCGAGGCTCGGCTCTTGGCTCGGCTCTAGGCTGGGCTCTAGACTGGGCTCTGGCTCGGCTCGCCTCTAGGCTCGTCTCGAGGCTCGGCTCTGGGCTCGGCTCAAGGCTGGGCTCTGGGATCGGCTCGGCTCTAGGCTGGGCTTGGGGATTGTCTCGGGGCTCGTCTCGAGGCTCGGCTCTGGGCTCTGTGCTCGGCTGGGCTCGGGGCTCGTCTCGAGGCTCGGCTCTGGGCTCTGTCCTCGGCTGGGCTCGGGGCTCGGCTCGAGGCTCGGCTCTGGGCTCGGCTCTGGGCTTGTCTGCAATCGGCTTTGTGTTGGGCTCAGGTATCGGCTCTGCTCTTGGCTCGGCTCGAGGCTCAGATCGCGCCTGAACCTGGGCTCGGCTCTGGACTCGTCTCGGCTCTAGGCTGGGCTCGGGGCTCGGATCTGGGTTCGGCTCTGGACTCGGCTCGCCTCGGCTCTAGGCTGGGCTTGGGGATTGTCTCGGGGCTCGTCTCGAGGCTCGGCTCTGGGCTCTGTGCTCGGCTGGGCTCGGGGCTCGGCTCGAGGCTCGGCTCTGGGCTCGGCTCTGGACTCGGCTCGGCTTTGGGCTGGGCTCGGGGCTCTGATCTGGGTTCGGCTCTGGACTCGGCTCGCCTCGGCTCTAGGCTGGGCTTGGGGATTGTCTCGGGGCTCGTCTCGAGGCTCGGCTCTGGGCTCTGTGCTCGGCTGGGCTCGGGGTTCGGATCTGGGCTCGGCTCTAGGCTGGGCTCTAGACTGGGCTCTGGCTCGGCTCGCCTCTAGGCTCGTCTCGAGGCTCGGCTCTGTGCTCTGTGTTCGGCTGGGCTCGGGGCTCGATTCGAGGTTCGGCTCTGGGCTCGGCTCTAGGCTGGGCTCTAGCCTCGGCTCGGCTCTAGGCTGGTCTCGGGGCTCGGCTCTGGGCTTGTCTGCAATCGGCTTTGTGTTGGGCTCAGGTATCGGCTCTGCTCTTGGCTCGGCTCGAGGCTCAGATCGCGCCTGTATCTGGGCTCGGCTCTGGACTCGGCTCGGCTCTAGACTGGGCTCGGGGCTCGGATCTGGGTTCGGCTCTGGACTCGGCTCGCCTCGGCTCTAGGCTGGGCTTGGGGATTGTCTCTGGGCTCGGCTCGAGGCTCGGCTCTGGGCTCTGTGCTCGGCTGGGCTCGGGGCTCGGCTCGAGGCTCTGCTCTGTGCTCGGCTCTGGACTCGGCTCTAGGCTGGGCTCGAGGGTCGGCTCTGGGCTTGTCTGCAATCGTCTTTGGGTTAGGCTCAGGTATCGGCTCTGCTCTTAGCTCGGCTCGAGGCTCAGATCGCGCCTGAACCTGGGCTCGGCTCTGGACTCGGCTCGGCTCTAGGCTGGGCTCGGGGCTCGGATCTGGGTTCGGCTCTGGACTCGGCTCGCCTCGGCTCTAGGCTGTGCTTGGGGATTGTCTCGGGGCTCGTCTCGAGGCTCGGCTCTGGGCTCTGTGCTCGGCTGGGCTCGGGGCTCGGCTCGAGGCTCGGCTCTGGGCTCGTCTCTGGACTCGGCTCGGCTTTGGGCTGGGCTCGCGGCTGGGATCTGGGTTCGGCTCTGGACTCGGCTCGCCTCGGCTCTAGGCTGGGCTTGGGGATTGTCTCGGGGCTCTTCTCGAGGCTCGGCTCTGGGCTCTGTGCTCGGCTGGGCTCGGGGCTCGGCTCGATGTTCGGCTCGAGGCTCGGCTCTAGGCTGGGCTCTAGCCTCGGCTCGGCTCTAGGCTGGGCTCGGGGCTCGGATCTGGGTTCGGCTCTGGACTCGGCTCGCCTCGGCTCTAGGCTGGGCTTGGGGATTGTCTCGGGGCTCGTCTCGAGGCTCGGCTCTTGGCTCTGTGCTCGGCTGGGCTCGGGGCTCGGCTCGAGGCTCGGCTCTGGGCTCGCCTCTGGACTCGGCTCGGCTCTAGGCTGGGCTCGGGGCTCGGATCTGTGTTCGGCTCTGGACTCGGCTCGCCTCGGCTCTAGGCTGGGCTTGGGGATTGTCTCGGGGCTCGTCTCGAGGCTCGGCTCTGGGCTCTGTGCTCGGCTGGGCTCGGGGCTCGGCTCGAGGCTCGGCTATGGGCTCGGCTCTAGGCTGGGCTCTGGGATCGGCTCGGCTCTAGGCTGGGCTCGGGGCTCGGATCTGTGTTCGGCTCTGGACTCGGCTCGCCTCGGCTCTAGGCTGGGCTTGGGGATTGTCTCGGGGCTCTTCTCGAGGCTCGGCTCTGGGCTCTGTGCTCGGCTGGGCTCGGGGTTCGGATCTGGGCTCGGCTCTAGGCTGGGCTCTAGACTGGGCTCTGGCTCGGCTCGCCTCTAGGCTCGTCTCGAGGCTCGGCTCTGTGCTCTGTGTTCGGCTGGGCTCGGGGCTCGATTCGAGGTTCGGCTCTGGGCTCGGCTCTAGGCTGGGCTCTAGCCTCGGCTCGGCTCTAGGCTGGTCTCGGGGCTCGGCTCTGGGCTTGTCTGCAATCGGCTTTGTGTTGGGCTCAGGTATCGGCTCTGCTCTTGGCTCGGCTCGAGGCTCAGATCGCGCCTGTATCTGGGCTCGGCTCTGGACTCGGCTCGGCTCTAGACTGGGCTCGGGGCTCGGATCTGGGTTCGGCTCTGGACTCGGCTCGCCTCGGCTCTAGGCTGGGCTTGGGGATTGTCTCTGGGCTCGGCTCGAGGCTCGGCTCTGGGCTCTGTGCTCGGCTGGGCTCGGGGCTCGGCTCGAGGCTCTGCTCTGTGCTCGGCTCTGGACTCGGCTCTAGGCTGGGCTCGAGGGTCGGCTCTGGGCTTGTCTGCAATCGGCTTTGGGTTAGGCTCAGGTATCAGCTCTGCTCTTAGCTCGGCTCGAGGCTCAGATCGCGCCTGAACCTGGGCTCGGCTCTGGACTCGGCTCGGCTCTAGGCTGGGCTCGGGGCTCGGATCTGGGTTCGGCTCTGGACTCGGCTCGCCTCGGCTCTAGGCTGGGCTTGGGGATTGTCTCGGGGCTCGTCTCGAGGCTCGGCTCTTGGCTCTGTGCTCGGCTGGGCTCGGGGCTCGGCTCGAGGCTCGGCTCTGGGCTCGGCTCTGGACTCGGCTCGGCTCTAGGCTGGGCTCGGGGCTCGGATCTGTGTTCGGCTCTGGACTCGGCTCGCCTCGGCTCTAGGCTGGGCTTGGGGATTGTCTCGGGGCTCGTCTCGAGGCTCGGCTCTGGGCTCTGTGCTCGGCTGGGCTCGGGGCTCGGCTCGAGGCTCGGCTATGGGCTCGGCTCTAGGCTGGGCTCTGGGATCGGCTCGGCTCTAGGCTGGGCTCGGGGCTCGGATCTGTGTTCGGCTCTGGACTCGGCTCGCCTCGGCTCTAGGCTGGGCTTGGGGATTGTCTCGGGGCTCGTCTCGAGGCTCGGCTCTGGGCTCTGTGCTCGGCTGGGCTCGGGGCTCGATTCGAGGTTCGGCTCTGGGCTCGGCTCTAGGCTGGGCTCTAGCCTCGGCTCGGCTCTAGGCTCGTCTCGAGGCTCGGCTCTGGGCTCTGTGCTCGGCTGGGCTCGGGGCTCGGCTCGAGGCTCTGCTCTGTGCTCGGCTCTGGACTCGGCTCGGCTTTGGGCTGGGCTCGGGGCTCGGATCTGGGTTCGGCTCTGTACTCGGCTCGCCTCGGCTCTATGCTGGGCTTGGGGATTGTCTCGGGGCTCGTCTCGAGGCTCGGTTCTGTGCTCTGTGTTCGGCTGGGCTCGGGGCTCGATTCGAGGTTCGGCTCTGGGCTCGGCTCTAGGCTGGGCTCTAGCCTCGGCTCGGCTCTAGGCTGGGCTCGGGGCTCGGCTCTGGGCTTGTCTGCAATCGGCTTTGTGTTGGGCTCAGGTATCGGCTCTGCTCTTGGCTCGGCTCGAGGCTCAGATCGCGCCTGAATCTGGGATCGGCTCTGGACTCGGCTCGGCTCTAGACTGGGCTCGGGGCTCGGATCTGGGTTCGGCTCTGGACTCGGCTCGCCTCGGCTCTAGGCTGGGCTTGGGGATTGTCTCGGGGCTCGTCTCGAGGCTCGGCTCTGGGCTCTGTGCTCGGCTGGGTTCGGGGCTCGGCTCGAGGCTCGGCTCTGGGCTCGGCTCTGGACTCGGCTCGGCTTTGGGCTGTGCTCGCGGCTGGGATCTGGGTTCGGCTCTGGACTCGGCTCGCCTCGGCTCTAGGCTGGGCTTGGGGATTGTCTCGGGGCTCTTCTCGAGGCTCGGCTCTGGGCTCTGTGCTCGGCTGGGCTCGGGGCTCGGCTCGATGTTCGGCTCAGGGCTCGGCTCTAGGCTGTGCTCTGGGCTCGGCTCGGCTCTAGGCTGGGCTCGGGGCTCGGATCTGGGTTCGGCTCTGGACTCGGCTCGCCTCGGCTCTAGGCTGGGCTTGGGGATTGTCTCTGGGCTCGTCTCGAGGCTCGGCTCTGGGCTCTGTGCTCGGCTGGGCTCGGGGCTCGGCTCGAGGCTCTGCTCTGTGCTCGGCTCTGGACTCGGCTCGGCTCTAGGCTGGGCTCGGGGCTCGGATCTGGGTTCGGCTCTGGACTCGGCTCGCCTCGGCTCTAGGCTGGGCTTGGAGATTGTCTCGGGGCTCGTCTCGAGGCTCGGCTCTGGGCTCTGTGCTCGGCTGCGCTCGGGGCTCGGCTCGAGGCTCGGCTATGGGCTCGGCTCTAGGCTGGTCTCCAGCCTCGGCTCGGCTCTAGACTGGACTCGGGGCTCGGATCTGTGTTCGGCTCTGGACTCGGCTCGCCTCGGCTCTAGGCTGGGCTTGGGGATTGTCTCGGGGCTCGTCTCGAGGCTCGGCTCTGTGCTCTGTGTTCGGCTGGGCTGGGGGCTCGATTCGAGGTTCGGCTCTGGGCTCGGCTCTAGGCTGGGCTCTAGCCTCGGCTCGGCTCTAGGCTGGGCTCGGGGCTCGGCTCTGGGCTTGTCTGCAATCGGCTTTGTGTTGGGCTCAGGTATCGGCTCTGCTCTTGGCTCGGCTCGAGGATCAGATCGCGCCTGAATCTGGGCTCGGCTCTGGACTCGGCTCGGCTCTAGACTGGGCTCGGGGCTCGGATCTGGGTTCGGCTCTGGACTCGGCTCGCCTCGGCTCTAGGCTGGGCTTGGGGATTGTCTCGGGGCTCGTCTCGAGGCTCGGCTCTGGGCTCTGTGCTCGGCTGGGCTCGGGGCTCGGCTCGAGGCTCTGCTCTGTGCTCGGCTCTGGACTCGGCTCGGCTCTAGGCTGGGCTCGGGGCTCGGATCTGGGTTCGGCTCTGGACTCGGCTCGCCTCGGCTCTAGGCTGTGCTTGGGGATTGTCTCGGGGCTCTTCTCGAGTCTCGGCTGTGCGCTCTGTGCTCGGCTGGGCTCGGGGCTCGGCTCGAGGTTCGGCTCTGGGCTCGGCTTTAGGCCGGGCTCTGGGATCGGCTCGGCTCTAGGCTGGGCTCGGGGCTCGGATCTGGGTTCGGCTCTGGACTCGGCTCGCCTCGGCTCTAGGCTGGGCTTGGGGATTGTCTCGGGGCTCTTCTCGAGGCTCGGCTCTGGGCTCTGGGCTCGGCTGGGCTCGGGGCTCGGCTCGATGTTCGGCTCGAGGCTCGGCTCTAGGCTGGGCTCTAGCCTCGGCTCGGCTCTAGGCTGGGCTCGGGGCTCGGATCTGGGTTCGGCTCTGGACTCGGCTCGCCTCGGCTCTAGGCTGGGCTTGGGGATTGTCTCGGGGCTCGTCTCGAGGCTCGGCTCTTGGCTCTGTGCTCGGCTGGGCTCGGGGCTCGGCTCGAGGCTCGGCTCTGGGCTCGGCTCTGGACTCGGCTCGGCTCTAGGCTGGGCTCGGGGCTCGGATCTGGGTTCGGCTCTGGACTCGGCTCGCCTCGGCTCTAGGCTGGGCTTGGGGATTGTCTCGGGGCTCGTCTCGAGGCTCGGCTCTGGGCTCTGTGCTCGGCTGGTCTCGGGGCTCGGCTCGAGGCTCGGCTATGGGCTCGGCTCTAGGCTGGGCTCTAGCATCGGCTCGGCTCTAGGCTGGGCTCGGGGCTCGGATCTGTGTTCGGCTCTGGACTCGGCTCGCCTCGGCTCTAGGCTGGGCTTGGGGATTGTCTCGGGGCTCGTCTCGAGGCTCGGCTCTGGGCTCTGTGCTCGGCTGGGCTCGGGGCTCGATTCGAGGTTCGGCTCTGGGCTCGGCTCTAGGCTGGGCTCTAGCCTCGGCTCGGCTCTAGGCTGGGCTCGGGGCTCGGCTCTGGGCTTGTCTGCAATCGGCTTTGTGTTGGGCTCAGGTATCGGCTCTGCTCTTGGCTCGGCTCGAGGCTCAGATCGCGCCTGAATCTGGGATCGGCTCTGGACTCGGCTCGGCTCTAGACTGGGCTCGGGGCTCGGATCTGGGTTCGGCTCTGGACTCGGCTCGCCTCGGCTCTAGGCTGGGCTTGGGGATTGTCTCGGGGCTCGTCTCGAGGCTCGGCTCTGGGCTCTGTGCTCGGCTGGGCTCGGGGCTCGGCTCGAGGCTCTGCTCTGTGCTCGGCTCTGGACTCGGCTCGGCTTTGGGCTGGGCTCGGGGCTCGGATCTGGGTTCGGTTCTGGACTCGGCTCGCCTCGGCTCTAGGCTGTGCTTGGGGATTGTCTCGGGGCTCGTCTCGAGTCTCGGCTCTGCGCTCTGTGCTCGGCTGGGCTCGGGGCTCGGCTCGAGGTTCGGCTCTGGGCTCGGCTCAAGGCTGGGCTCTGGTATCGGCTCGGCTCTAGGCTGGGCTCGGGGCTCGGATCTGGGTTCGGCTCTGGACTCGGCTCGCCTCGGCTCTAGGCTGGGCTTGGGGATTGTCTCGGGGCTCGTCTCGAGGCTCGGCTCTGGGCTCTGTGCTCGGCTGGGCTCGGGTCTCGGCTCGGGGTTCGGATCTGGGCTCGGCTCTAGGCTGGGCTCTAGACTGGGCTCTGGCTCGGCTCGCCTCTAGGCTGGGCTCGGGGCTCGGATCTGTGTTCGGCTCTGTACTCGGCTCGCCTCGGCTCTATGCTGGGCTTGGGGATTGTCTCGGGGCTCGTCTCGAGGCTCGGTTCTGTGCTCTGTGTTCGGCTGGGCTCGGGGCTCGATTCGAGGTTCGGCTCTGGGCTCGGCTCTAGGCTGGGCTCTAGCCTCGGCTCGGCTCTAGGCTGGGCTCGGGGCTCGGCTCTGGGCTTGTCTGCAATCGGCTTTGTGTTGGGCTCAGGTATCGGCTCTGCTCTTGGCTCGGCTCGAGGCTCAGATCGCGCCTGTATCTGGGCTCGGCTCTGGACTCGGCTCGGCTCTAGACTGGGCTCGGGGCTCGGATCTGGGTTCGGCTCTGGACTCGGCTCGCCTCGGCTCTAGGCTGGGCTTGGGGATTGTCTCGGGGCTCGTCTTGAGCATCGGCTCTGGGCTCTGTGCTCGGCTGGGCTCGGGGCTCGGCTCGAGGCTCGGCTCTGTGCTCGGCTCTGGACTCGGCTCTAGGCTGGGCTCGAGGCTCGGCTCTGGGCTTGTCTGCAATCGGCTTTGGGTTAGGCTCAGGTATCGGCTCTGCTCTTGGCTCGGCTCGAGGCTCATATCGCGCCTGAACCTTGGCTCGGCTCTGGACTCGTCTCGGCTCTAGGCTGGGCTTGGGATTTGTCTCGGGGCTCGTCTCGAGGCTCGGCTCTGGGCTCTGTGCTCGGCTGGGCTCGGGGCTCGGCTCGAGGCTCGGCTCTGTGCTCGCCTCTAACCTGGGCTTTGGGCTCGGCTCGGCTCTAGGCTGGGCTCTAGCCTCGGCTCGGCTCTAGGCTCTGCTCGTTGCTCGGCTCTGGGCTCGGGTCTGGACAAGGATCTAGGCTGGGCTCGAGGCTCGGCTCTGGGATCGGCTCGGCTCTAGGCTGGGCTCGGGGCTCGGATCTGGGTTCGGCTCTGGACTCGGCTCGCCTCGGCTCTAGGCTGGGCTTGGGGATTTTCTCGGGGCTCGTCTCGAGGCTCGGCTCTGGGCTCTGTGCTCGGCTGGGCTCGGGGCTCGGCTCGAGGCTCGGCTCTGGGCTCTGTCCTCGGCTGGGCTCGGGGCTCGGCTCGAGGCTCGGCTCTGGGCTCGGCTCTGGGCTTGTCTGCAATCGGCTTTGGGTTGGGCTCAGGTATCTGCTCTGCTCTTGGCTCGGCTCGAGGCTCAGATCGCGCCTGAACCTGGGCTCGGCTCTGGACTCGTCTCGGCTCTAGGCTGGGCTCGGGGCTCGGATCTGGGTTCGGCTCTGGACTCGGCTCGCCTCGGCTCTAGGCTGGGCTTGGGGATTGTCTCGGGGCTCGTCTCGAGGCTCGGCTCTGGGCTCTGTGCTCGGCTGGGCTCGGGGCTCGGCTCGAGGCTCGGCTCTGGGCTCGGCTCTGGACTCGGCTCGGCTTTGGGCTGGGCTCGGGGCTCTGATCTGGGTTCGGCTCTGGACTCGGCTCGCCTCGGCTCTAGGCTGGGCTTGGGGTTTGTCTCGGGGCTCGTCTCGACGCTCGGCTCTGGGCTCTGTGCTCGGCTGGGCTCGGGGATCGGCTCGAGGTTCGGCTCTGGGTTCGGCTCTAGGCTGGGCTCTGGGATCGGCTCGGCTCTAGGCTGGGCTCGGTACTCGGATCTGGGTTCGGCTCTGGACTCGGCTCGCCTCGGCTCTAGGCTGGGCTTGGGGATTGTCTCGGGGCTCGTCTCGAGGCTCGGCTCTGGGCTCTGTGCTCGGCTGGGCTCGGGGCTCGGCTCGGGGTTCGGATCTGGGCTCGGCTCTAGGCTGGGCTCTAGACTGGGCTCTGGCTCGGCTCGCCTCTAGGCTTGGCTCGGGGCTCGGATCTGTGTTCGGCTCTGTACTCGGCTCGCCTCGGCTCTAGGCTGGGCTTGGGAATGTCTCGGGGCTCGTCTCGAGGCTCGGCTCTGTGCTCTGTGTTCGGCTGGGCTCGGGGCTCGATTCGAGGTTCGGCTCTGGGCTCGGCTCTAGGCTGGGCTCTAGCCTCGGCTCGGCTCTAGGCTGGTCTCGGGGCTCGGCTCTGGGCTTGTCTGCAATCGGCTTTGTGTTGGGCTCAGGTATCGGCTCTGCTCTTGGCTCGGCTCGAGGCTCAGATCGCGTCTGATTCTGGGCTCGGCTCTGGACTCGGCTCGGCTCTAGACTGGGCTCGGGGCTCGGATCTGGGTTCGGCTCTGGACTCGGCTCGCCTCGGCTCTAGGCTGGGCTTGGGGATTGTCTCGGGGCTCGTCTCGAGGCTCGGCTCTGGGCTCTGTGCTCGGCTGGGCTCGGGGCTCGGCTCGAGGCTCGGCTCTGTGCTCGGCTCTGGACTCGGCTCGGCTTTGGGCTGGGCTCGGGGCTCGGATCTGGGTTCGGCTCTGGACTCGGCTCGCCTCGGCTCTAGGCTGGGCTTGGGGATTGTCTCGGGGCTCGTCTCGAGGCTCGGCTCTGCGCTCTGTGCTCGGCTGGGCTCGGGGCTCGGCTCGAGGTTCGGCTCTGGGCTCGGCTTTAGGCCGGGCTCTGGGATCGGCTCGGCTCTAGGCTGGGCTCGGGGCTCGGATCTGGGTTCGGCTCTGGACTCGGCTCGCCTCGGCTCTAGGCTGGGCTTGGGGATTGTCTCGGGGCTCGTCTCGAGGCTCGGCTCTGGGCTCTGTGCTCGGCTGGGCTCGGGGCTCGGCTCGGGGTTCGGATCTGGGCTCGGCTCTAGGCTGGGCTCTAGACTGGGCTCTGGCTCGGCTCGCCTCTAGGCTGGGCTCGGGGCTCGGATCTGGGTTCGGCTCTGTACTCGGCTCGCCTCGGCTCTATGCTGGGCTTGGGGATTGTCTCGGGGCTCGTCTCGAGGCACGGCTCTGGGCTCTGTGTTCGGCTGGGCTCGGGGCTCGGCTCGAGGCTCGGCTCTGGGCTCGGATCTAGGCTGGGCTCTAGCCTCGGCTCGGCTCTAGGCTCTGCTCGTTGCTCGGCTCTGGGCTCGGGTCTGGACAAGGATCTAGGCTGGGCTCGAGGCTCGGCTCTGGGATCGGCTCGGCTCTAGGCTGGGCTCGGGGCTCGGATCTGGGTTCGGCTCTGGACTCGGCTCGCCTCGGCTCTAGGCTGGGCTTGGGGATTTTCTCGGGGCTCGTCTCGAGGCTCGGCTCTGGGCTCTGTGCTCGGCTGGGCTCGGGGCTCGGCTCGAGGCTCGGCTCTGGGCTCTGTCCTCGGCTGGGCTCGGGGCTCGGCTCGAGGCTCGGCTCTGGGCTCGGCTCTGGGCTTGTCTGCAATCGGCTTTGGGTTGGGCTCAGGTATCTGCTCTGCTCTTGGCTCGGCTCGAGGCTCAGATCGCGCCTGAACCTGGGCTCGGCTCTGGACTCGTCTCGGCTCTAGGCTGGGCTCGGGGCTCGGATCTGGGTTCGGCTCTGGACTCGGCTCGCCTCGGCTCTAGGCTGGGCTTGGGGATTGTCTCGGGGCTCGTCTCGAGGCTCGGCTCTGGGATCTGTGCTCGGCTGGGCTCGGGGCTCGGCTCGAGGCTCGGCTCTGGGCACGGCTCTGGACTCGGCTCGGCTTTGGGCTGGGCTCGGGACTCTGATCTGGGTTCGGCTCTGGACTCGGCTCGCCTCGGCTCTAGGCTGGGCTTGGGGTTTGTCTCGGGGCTCGTCTCGAGGCTCGGCTCTGGGCTCTGTGCTCGGCTGGGCTCGGGGATCGGCTCGAGGTTCGGCTCTGGGTTCGGCTCTAGGCTGGGCTCTGGGATCGGCTCGGCTCTAGGCTGGGCTCGGTACTCGGATCTGGGTTCGGCTCTGGACTCGGCTCGCCTCGGCTCTAGGCTGGGCTTGGGGATTGTCTCGGGGCTCGTCTCGAGGCTCGGCTCTGGGCTCTGTGCTCGGCTGGGCTCGGGGCTCGTCTCGGGGTTCGGATCTGGGCTCGGCTCTAGGCTGGGCTCTAGACTGGGCTCTGGCTCGGCTCGCCTCTAGGCTTGGCTCGGGGCTCGGATCTGTGTTCGGCTCTGTACTCGGCTCGCCTCGGCTCTATGCTGGGCTTGGGAATGTCTCGGGGCTCGTCTCGAGGCTCGGCTCTGTGCTCTGTGTTCGGCTGGGCTCGGGGCTCGATTCGAGGTTCGGCTCTGGGCTCGGCTCTAGGCTGGGCTCTAGCCTCGGCTCGGCTCTAGGCTGGTCTCGGGGCTCGGCTCTGGGCTTGTCTGCAATCGGCTTTGTGTTGGGCTCAGGTATCGGCTCTGCTTTTGGCTCGGCTCGAGGCTCAGATCGCGCCTGTATCTGGGCTCGGCTCTGGACTCGGCTCGGCTCTAGACTGGGCTCGGGGCTCGGATCTGGGTTCGGCTCTGGACTCGGCTCGCCTCGGCTCTAGGCTGGGCTTGGGGATTGTCTCTGGGCTCGGCTCGAGGCTCGGCTCTGGGCTCTGTGCTCGGCTGGGCTCGGGGCTCGGCTCGAGGCTCTGCTCTGTGCTCGGCTCTGGACTCGGCTCTAGGCTGGGCTCGAGGGTCGGCTCTGGGCTTGTCTGCAATCGGCTTTGGGTTAGGCTCAGGTATCGGCTCTGCTCTTAGCTCGGCTCGAGGCTCATATCGCGCCTGAACCTGGGCTCGGCTCTGGACTCGGCTCGGCTCTAGGCTGGGCTCGGGGCTCGGATCTGGGTTCGGCTCTGGACTCGGCTCGCCTCGGCTCTAGGCTGTGCTTGGGGATTGTCTCGGGGCTCGTCTCGAGGCTCGGCTCTGGGCTCTGTGCTCGGCTGGGCTCGGGGCTCGGCTCGATGTTCGGCTCGAGGCTCGGCTCTAGGCTGGGCTCTAGCCTCGGCTCGGCTCTAGGCTGGGCTCGGGGCTCGGATCTGGGTTCGGCTCTGGACTCGGCTCGCCTCGGCTCTAGGCTGGGCTTGGGGATTGTCTCGGGGCTCGTCTCGAGGCTCGGCTCTTGGCTCTGTGCTCGGCTGGGCTCGGGGCTCGGCTCGAGGCTCGGCTCTGGGCTCGGCTCTGGACTCGGCTCGGCTCTAGGCTGGGCTCGGGGCTCGGATCTGGGTTCGGCTCTGGACTCCGCTCGCCTCGGCTCTAGGCTGGGCTTGGGGATTGTCTCGGGGCTCGTCTCGAGGCTCGGCTCTGGGCTCTGTGCTCGGCTGGGCTCGGGGCTCGGCTCGAGGCTCGGCTCTGTGCTCGGCTCAAGGCTGGGCTCTGGGATCGGCTCGGCTCTAGGCTGGGCTCGGGGCTCGGATCTGGGTTCGGCTCTGGACTCGGCTCGCCTCGGCTCTAGGCTGGGCTTGGGGATTGTCTCGGGGCTCGTTTCGAGGCTCGGCTCTGGGCTCTGTGCTCGGCTGGGCTCGGGGCTCGGCTCGGGGTTCGGATCTGGGCTCGGCTCTAGGCTGGGCTCTAGACTGGGCTCTGGCTCGGCTCGCCTCTAGGCTGGGCTCGGGGCTCGGATCTGTGTTCGGCTCTGTACTCGGCTCGCCTCGGCTCTATGCTGGGCTTGGGGATTGTCTCGGGGCTCGTCTCGAGGCTCGGTTCTGTGCTCTGTGTTCGGCTGGGCTCGGGGCTCGATTCGAGGTTCGGCTCTGGGCTCGGCTCTAGGCTGGGCTCTAGCCTCGGCTCGGCTCTAGGCTGGGCTCGGGGCTCGGCTCTGGGCTTGTCTGCAATCGGCTTTGTGTTGGGCTCAGGTATCGGCTCTGCTCTTGGCTCGGCTCGAGGCTCAGATCGCGCCTGTATCTGGACTCGGCTCTGGACTCGTCTCGGCTCTAGGCTGGGCTCGGGGCTCGGATCTGGGTTCGGCTCTGGACTCGGCTCGCCTCGGCTCTAGGCTGGGCTTGGGGATTGTCTCGGGGCTCGTCTCGAGGCTCGGCTCTGGGCTCTGTGCTCGGCTGGGCTCGGGGCTCGGCTCGAGGCTCGGCTCTGGGCTCGGCTCTGGACTCGGCTCTAGGCTGGGCTCGAGGCTCGGCTCTGGGCTTGTCTGCAATCGGCTTTGGGTTAGGCTCAGGTATCGGCTCTGCTCTTGGCTCGGCTCGAGGCTCAGATCGCGCCTGAACCTGGGCTCGGGTCTGGACTCGGCTCGGCTCTAGGCTGGGCTCGGGGCTCGGATCTGGGTTCGGCTCTGGACTCGGCTCGCCTCGGCTCTAGGCTGGGCTTGGGGATTGTCTCGGGGCTCGTCTCGAGGCTCGGTTCTGTGCTCTGTGTTCAGATGGGCTCGGGGCTAGACTCGAGGTTCGGCTCTGGGCTCGGCTCTAGGCTGGGCTCTAGCCTCGGCTCGGCTCTAGGCTGGGCTCGGGGCTCGGATCTGGGTTCGGCTCTGGACTCGGCTCGCCTCGGCTCTAGGCTGGGCTTGGGGATTCTCTCGGGGCTCGTCTTGAGCATCGGCTATGGGCTCTGTGCTCGGCTGGGCTCGGGGCTCGGCTCGAGGCTCGGCTCTGGGCTCGGCTCTAGGCTGGGCTCGGGGCTCGTATCTGGGTTCGGCTCTGGACTCGGCTCGCCTCGGCTCTAGGCTGGGCTTGGGGATTCTCTCGGGGCTCGTCTCGAGGCTCGGCTCTGGGCTCTGTGCTCGGCTGGGCTCGGGGCTCGGCTCGAGGCTCGGCTCTGGGCTCGGCTCTGGACTCGGATCGGCTTTGGGCTGGGCTCGGGGCTCGGATCTGGGTTCGGCTCTGGACTCGGCTCGCCTCGGCTCTAGGCTGGGCTTGGGGATTGTCTCGGGGCTCGTCTCGAGGATCGGTTCTGTGCTCTGTGGTCGGCTGGGCTCGGGGCTCGGCTCGAGGTTTGGCTCTGGGCTCGGCTCTAGGCTGGGCTCTAGCCTCGGCTCGGATCTAGGCTGGGCTCGGGGCTCGGATCTGGGTTCGGCTCTGGACTCGGCTCGCCTCGGCTCTAGGCTGGGCTTGGGGATTGTCTCGGGGCTCGTCTTGAGCATCGGCTCTGGGCTCTGTGCTCGGCTGGGCTCGGGGCTCGGCTCGAGGCTCGGCTCTGTGCTCGGCTCTGGACTCGGCTCTAGGCTGGGCTCGAGGCTCGGCTCTGAGCTTTTCTGCAATCGTCTTTGGGTTAGGCTCAGGTATCGCCTCTGCTCTTGGCTCGGCTCGAGGCTCAGATCGCGCCTCAACCTGGGCACGGCTCTGGACTCGGCTCGGTTCTAGGCTGGGCTCGGGGCTCGGATCTGGGTTCGGCTCTGGACTCGGCTCGCCTCGGCTCTAGGCTGGGCTTGGGGATTGTCTCGGGGCTCGTCTCGAGGCTCGGCTCTGGGCTCTGTGCTCGGCTGGGCTCGGGGCTCGGCTCGAGGCTCGGCTCAATACTCGGCTCTGGACTCGGCTCGGCTCTAGGCTGGGCTCGGGGCTCGGATCTGGGTTCGGCTCTGGACTCGGCTCGCCTCGGCTCTAGGCTGGGCTTGGGGATTGTCTCGGGGCTCGTCTCGAGGCTCGGATCTGGGCTCTGTGCTCGGCTGGGCTCGGGGCTCGGCTCGAGGCTCGGCTCTGGGCTCGGCTCTAGGCTGGGCTCTAGACTGGGCTCTGGCTCGGCTCGCCTCTAGGCTGGGCTCGGGGCTCGGATCTGGGTTCGGCTCTGGACTCGGCTCGCCTCGGCTCTAGGCTGGGCTTGGGGATTGTCTCGGGGCTCGTCTCGAGGCTCGGCTCTGTGCTCTGTGTTCAGCTGGGCTCGGGGCTCGACTCGAGGTTCGGCTCTGGTCTCGGCTCTAGGCTGGGCTCTAGCCTCGGCTCAGCTCTAGGCTGGGCTCGGGGCTCGGATCTGGGTTCGGCTCTGGACTCGGCTCGCCTCGGCTCTAGGCTGGGCTTGGGGATTGTCTCGGGGCTCTTCTCGAGGCTCGGCTCTGGGCTCTGTGCTCGGCTGGGCTCGGGGCTCGGCTCGAGGCTCGGCTCTGTGCTCGCCTCTAACCTGGGCTCTGGGCTCTGCTCGGCTCTAGGCTGGGCTCGGGGCTCGGATCTGGGTTCGGCTCTGGACTCGGTTCGCCTCGGCTCTAGGCTGGGCTTGGGGATTGTCTCTGGGCTCGTCTCGAGGCTCGGCTCTGGGCTCTGTGCTCGGCTGGGCTCGGGGCTCGGCTCGAGGCTCGGCTCTGGGCTCTGTCCTCGGCTGGGCTCGGGGCTCGGCTCGAGGCTCGGCTCTGGGCTCGGCTCTGGGCTTGTCTGCAATCGGCTTTGGGTTGGGCTCAGGTATCTGCTCTGCTCTTGGCTCGGCTCGAGGCTCAGATCGCGCCTGAACCTGGGCTCGGCTCTGGACTCGTCTCGGCTCTAGGCTGGGCTCGGGGCTCGGATCTGGTTTCGGCTCTGGACTCGGCTCGCCTCGGCTCTAGGCTGGGCTTGGGGATTGTCTCGGGGCTCGTCTCGAGGCTCGGCTCTGGGCTCTGTGCTCGGCTGGGCTCGGGGCTCGGCTCGAGGCTCGGCTCTGGGCTCGGCTCTGGACTCGGCTCGGCTTTGGGCTGGGCTCGGGGCTCTGATCTGTGTTCGGCTCTGGACTCGGCTCGCCTCGGCTCTAGGCTGGGCTTGGGGTTTGTCTCGGGGCTCGTCTCGAGGCTCGGCTCTGGGCTCTGTGCTCGGCTGGGCTCGGAGCTCGGCTCTGGGCTTGTCTGCAATCGGCTTTGTGTTGGGCTCAGGTATCGGCTCTGCTCTTGGCTCGGCTCGAGGCTCAGATCGCGCCTGTATCTGGGCTCGGCTCTGGACTCGGCTCGGCTCTAGACTGGGCTCGGGGCTCGGATCTGGGTTCGGCTCTGGACTCGGCTCGCCTCGGCTCTAGGCTGGGCTTGGGGATTGTCTCGGGGCTCGTCTCGAGGCTCGGCTCTGGGCTCTGTGCTCGGCTGGGCTCGGGGCTCGGCTCGAGGCTCTGCTCTGTGCTCGGCTCTGGACTCGGCTTTAGGCTGGGCTCGAGGGTCGGCTCTGGGCTTGTCTGCAATCGGCTTTGGGTTAGGCTCAGGTATCGGCTCTGCTCTTGGCTCGGCTCGAGGCTCAGATCGCGCCTGAACCTGGGCTCGGCTCTGGACTCGGCTCGGCTCTAGGCTGGGCTCGGGGCTCGGATCTGGGTTCGGCTCTGGACTCGGATCGCCTCGGCTCTAGGCTGGGCTTGGGGATTGTCTCGGGGCTCTTCTCGAGGCTCGGCTCTGGGCTCTGTGCTCGCCTGGGCTCGGGGCTCGGCTCGAGGTTCGGCTCTGGGCTCGGCTCTAGGCAGGGCTCTGGGATCGGCTCGGCTCTAGGCTGGGCTCGGGGCTCGGATCTGGGTTCGGCTCTGGACTCGGCTCGCCTCGGCTCTAGGCTGGGCTTGGGGATTGTCTCGGGGCTCGTCTCGAGGCTCGGATCTGGGCTCTGTGCTCGGCTGGGCTCGGGGCTCGGCTCGGGGTTCGGATCTGGGCTCGGCTCTAGGCTGGGCTCTAGACTGGGCTCTGGCTCGGCTCGCCTCTAGGCTGGGCTCGGGGCTCGGATCTGGGTTCGGCTCTGTACTCGGCTCGCCTCGGCTCTATGCTGGGCTTGGGGATTGTCTCGGGGCTCGTCTCGAGGCTCGGCTCTGGGCTCTGTGTTCGGCTGGGCTCGGGGCTCGATTCGAGGTTCGGCTCTGGGCTCGGCTCTAGGCTGGGCTCTATCCTCGGCTCGGCTCTAGGCTGGGCTCGGGGCTCGGCTCTGGGCTTGTCTGCAATCGGCTTTGTGTTGGGTTCAGGTATCGGCTCTGCTCTTGGCTCGGCTCGAGGCTCAGATCGCGCCTGAACCTGGGCTCGGCTCTGGACTCGGCTCGGCTCTAGACTGGGCTCGGGGCTCGGATCTGGGTTCGGCTCTGGACTCGGCTCGCCTCGGCTCTAGGCTGGGCTTGGGGATTGTCTCGGGGCTCGTCTTGAGCATCGGCTCTGGGCTCTGTGCTCGGCTGGGCTCGGGGCTCGGCTCGAGGCTCGGCTCTGTGCTCGGCTCTGGACTCGGCTCTAGGCTGGGCTCGAGGCTCGGCTCTGGGCTTGTCTGCAATCGGCTTTGGGTTAGGCTCAGGTATCGCCTCTGCTCTTGGCTCGGCTCGAGGCTCAGATCGCGCCTGAACCTGGGCTCGGCTCTGGACTCGGCTCGGCTCTAGGCTGGGCTCGGGGCTCGGATCTGGGTTCGGCTCTGGACTCGGCTCGCCTCGGCTCTAGGCTGGGCTTGGGGATTGTCTCGGGGCTCGTCTCGAGGCTCGGCTCTGCGCTCTGTGCTCGCCTGGGCTCGGGGCTCGATTCGAGGTTCGGCTCTGGGCTCGGCTCTAGTCTGGGCTCTAGACTTTGCTCTGGCTCGGCTCGCCTCTAGGCTGGGCTCGGGGCTCGGATCTGGGTTCGGCTCTGTACTCGGCTCGCCTCGGCTCTAGGCTGGCCTTGGGGATTGTCTCGGGGCTCGTCTCGAGGCTCGGCTCTGGGCTCTGTGTTCGGCTGGGCTCGGGGCTCGATTCGAGGCTCGGCTCTGGGCTCGGCTCTGGACTCGGCTCTAGGCTGGGCTCGGGGCTCGGCTCTGGGCTTGTCTGCAATCGGCTTTGGGTTAGGCTCAGGTATCGGCTCTGCTCTTGGCTCGGCTCGAGGGTCAGATCGCGCCTGAACCTGGGCTCGGGTCTGGACTCGGCTCGGCTCTAGGCTGGGCTCGGGGCTCGGATCTGGGTTCGGCTCTGGACTCGGCTCTCCTCGGCTCTAGGCTGGGCTTGGGGATTGTCTCGGGGCTCGTCTCGAGGCTCGGCTCTGGGCTCTGTGCTCGGCTGGGCTCGGGGCTCGGCTCGATGTTCGGCTCTGGGCTCGGCTCTAGGCTGGGCTCTAGCCTCGGCTCAGCTCTAGGCTGGGCTCGGGGCTCGGATCTGGGTTCGGCTCTGGACTCGGCTCGCCTCGGCTCTAGGCTGGCCTTGGGGATTGTCTCGGGGCTCGTCTCGAGGCTCGGCTCTGGGCTCTGTGCTCGGCTGGGCTCGGGGCTCGGCTCGAGGCTCGGCTCTGGGCTCGGCTCTGGATTCGGCTCGGCTTTGGGCTGGGCTCGGGGCTCGGATCTGGGTTCGGCTCTGGACTCGGCTCGCCTCGGCTCTAGTCTGGGCTTGGGGATTGTCTCGGGGCTCGTCTCGAGGATCGGTTCTGTGCTCTGTGGTCGGCTGGGCTCGGGGCTCGGCTCGAGGTTTGGCTCTGGGCTCGGCTCTAGGCTGGGCTCTAGCCTCGGCTCGGCTCTAGGCTGGGTTCGGGGCTCGGATCTGGGTTCGGCTCTGGACTCGGCTCGTCTCGGCTCTAGGCTGGGCTTGGGGATTGTCTCGGGGCTCGTCTCGAGGCTCGGCTCTGGGCTCTGTGCTCGGCTGGGCTCGGGGCTCGGCTCGAGGTTCGGCTCTGGGCTCGGCTCTAGGCTGGGCGCTAGCCTCGGCTCGGCTCTAGGATGGGCTCGGGCCTCGGATCTGGGTTCGGCTCTGGACTCGGCTCGCCTCGGCTCTAGGCTGGGCTTGGGGATTGTCTCGGGGCTCGTCTCGAGGCTCGGATCTGGGCTCTGTGCTCGGCTGGGCTCGAGGCTCGTCTCTGGGCTCTGCTCTGGACTCGGCTCTAGGCTGGGCTCGGGGCTCGTATCTGGGTTCGGTTCTGGACTCGGCTCGCCTCGGCTCTAGGCTGGGCTTGGGGATTGTCTCGGGGCTCGTCTCGAGGCTCGGCTCTGGGCTCTGTGCTCGGCTGGGCTCGGGGCTCGGCTCGAGGTTCGGCTCTGGGCTCGGCTCTAGGCTGGGCTCTGGGCTCGGCTCGGCTCTAGGCTGGGCTCGGGGCTCGGATCGGGGTTCGGCTCTGGACTCGGCTCGCCTCGGCTCTAGGCTGGGCTTGGGGATTGTCTCGGGGCTCGTCTCGAGGCTCGGCTCTGGGCTCTGTGCTCGGCTGGGCTCGGGGCTCGGCTCGAGGCTCGGCTCAATACTCGGCTCTGGACTCGGCTCGGCTCTAGGCTGGGCTCGGCGCTCGGCTCGAGGCTCGGCTCTGGGCTCGGCTCTAGGCTGGGCTCTAGACTGGGCTCTGGCTCAGCTCGCCTCTAGGCTGGGCTCGGGGCTCGGATCTGGGTTCGGTTCTGGACTCGGCTCGCCTCGGCTCTAGGCTGGGCTTGGGGATTGTCTCGGGGCTCGTCTCGAGGCTCGGATCTGGGCTCTGTGCACGGCTGGGCTCGGGGCTCGGCTCGAGGCTCGGCTCTGGGCTCGGCTCTAGGCTGGGCTCTAGCCTCGGCTCGGCTATAGGCTCTGCTCGTTGCTCGGCTCTGGGCTCGGGTCTGGACAAGGATCAAGTCTGGGCTCGAGGCTCGGCTCTGGGATCGGCTCGGCTCTAGGCTGGGCTCGGGGCTCGGATCTGGGTTCGGCTCTGGACTCGGCTCGCCTCGGCTCTAGGCTGGGCTTGGGGATTGTCTCGGGGCTCGTCTCGAGGCTCGGCTCTGGGCTCTGTGCTCGGCTGGGCTCGGGGCTCTGCTCGAGGCTCGGCTCTGGGCTCGGCTCTAGGCTCGGCTCTGGGCTCGGCTCTGGACTCGGCTCGGCTCTAGGCTGGGCTCGGGGCTTCGATCTGGGTTCGGCTCTGGACTCGGCTCGCCTCGGCTGTAGGCTGAGCTTGGGGATTGTCTCGGGGCTCGTCTCGAGGTTCGGCTCTGGGCTCTGTGCTCGGCTGGGCTCGGGCCTCAGCTCGAGGCTCGTCTCTGGGCTCGGCTCTGGACTCGGCTCGGTTTTGGGCTGGGCTCGGGGCTCGGATCTGGGTTCGGCTCTGGACTCGGCTCGCCTCGGCTCTAGGCTGGGCTTGGGGATTGTCTCGGGGCTCGTCTCGAGGCTCGGCTCTGGGCTCTGTGCTCGGCTGGGCTCGGGGCTCGTCTCGAGGCTCGGCTCTGGGCTCTGTCCTCGGCTGGGCTCGGGGCTCGGCTCGAGGTTTGGCTCTGGGCTCGGCTCTAGGCTGGGCTCTGGGATCGGCTCGGCTCTAGGCTGGGCTCGGGGCTCGGATCTGGGTTCGGCTCTGGACTCGGCTCGCCTCGGCTCTAGGCTGGGCTTGGGGATTGTCTCGGGGCTCGTCTCGAGGCTCGGATCTGGGCTCTGTGCTCGGCTGTGCTCGGGGCTCGGCTCGGGGTTCGGATCTGGGCTCGGATCTAGTCTGGGCTCTAGACTGGGCTCTGGCTCGGCTCGCCTCTAGGCTGGGCTCGGGGCTCGGATCTGGCTTCGGCTCTGGACTCGGCTCGCCTCGGCTCTAGGCTGGGCTTGGGGATTGTCTCGGGGCTCGTCTCGAGGATCGGTTCTGTGCTCTGTGGTCGGCTGGGCTCGGGGCTCGGCTCGAGGTTCGGCTCTGGGCTCGGCTCTAGGCTGGGCTCTAGCCTCGGCTCGGCTCTAGGCTGGGCTCGGGGCTCGGATCTGGGTTCGGCTCTGGACTCGGCTCGCCTCGGCTCTAGGCTGGGCTTGGGGATTGTCTCGGGGCTCGTCTCGAGGCTCGGCTCTGGGCTCTGTGCTCGGCTGGGCTCGGGGCTCGGCTCGAGGCTCGGCTCTGGGCTCGGCTCTGGACTCGGCTCGGCTTTGGGCTGGGCTCGGGGCTCGGATCTGGGTTCGGCTCTGGACTCGGCTCGCCTCGGCTCTAGGCTGGGCTTGGGGATTGTCTCGGGGCTCGTCTCGAGGCTCGGCTCTGGGCTCTGTGCTCGGCTGGGCTCGGGGCTCGGCTCGAGGTTCGACTCTGGGCTCGGCTCTAGGCTGGGCGCTAGCCTCGGCTCGGCTCTAGGCTGGGCTCGGGGCTCGGATCTGGGTTCGGCTCTGGACTCGGCTCGCCTCGGCTCTAGGCTGGGCTTGGGGATTGTCTCGGGGCTCGTCTCGAGGCTCGGATCTGGGCTCTGTGCTCGGCTGGGCTCGGGGCTCGTCTCGAGGCTCGGCTCTTGGCTCGGCTCTAGGCTGGGCTCTAGACTGGGCTCTGGCTCGGCTCGCCTCTAGGCTGGGCTCGGGGCTCGGATCTGGGTTCGGCTCTGGACTCGGCTCGCCTCGGCTCTAGGCTGGGCTTGGGGATTGTCTCGGGGCTCGTCTCGAGGCTCGGCTCTATGCTCTGTGCTCGGCTGGGCTCGGGGCTCGGCTCGAGGTTTTGCTCTGGGCTCGGCTCTAGGCTGGGCTCTGGGCTCGGCTCGGCTCTAGGCTGGGCTCGGGACTCGGATCTGGGTTCGGCTCTGGACTCGGCTCGCCTCGGCTCTAGGCTGGGCTTGGGGATTGTCTCGGGGCTCGTCTCGAGGCTCGGCTCTGTGCTCTTTGTTCGGCTGGGCTCGGAGCTCGATTCGAGGTTCGGCTCTGGGCTCGCTCTAGGCTGGGCTCTAGCCTCAGCTCGGCTCTAGGCTGGGCTCGGGGCTCGGCTCTGGGTTCGGCTCTGGTCTCGGCTCGCCTCGGCTCTAGGCTGGGCTTGGGGATTGTCTCGGGGCTCGTCTCGAGGCTCGGCTCTGGGCTCTGTGCTCGTCTGGGCTCGGGGCTCGGCTCGAGGCTCGGCTCTGTGCTCGGCTCTGGACTCGGCTCTAGGCTGGGCTCGAGGCTCGGCTCTGGGATTGTCTGCAATCGGCTTTGGGTTACGCTCAGGTATCGGCTCTTCTCTTGGCTCAGCTCGAGGCTCAGATCGCGCCTGAACCTGGACTCGGCTCTGGACTCTGCTCGGCTCTAGGGTGGGATCGGGGCTCGGATCTGGGTTCGGCTCTGGACTCGGCTCGCCTCGGCTCTAGGCTGGGCTTGGGGATTCTCTCGGGGCTCGTCTCGACGGTCGGCTCTGGGCTCTGTGCTCGGCTGGGCTCGGGGCTCGGCTCGAGGCTCGGCTCTGTGCTCGGCTCTGGACTCGTCTCTAGGCTGGGCTCGAGGCTCGGCTCTGGGCTTTTCTGCAATCGGCTTTGGGTTGGGCCCAGGTATCGGCTCTGCTCTTGGCTCGGCTGGAGGCTCAGATCGCGCCTGAACCTCGGTTCGGCTCTGGACTCGGCTCGGCTCTAGGCTGGGCTCGGGGCTCGGATCTGGTTTCGGCTCTGGACTCGGCTCGCCTCGGCTCTAGGCTGGGCTTGGGGATTGTCTCGGGGCTCGTCTCGAGGCTCGGCTCTGGGCTCTGTGCTCGGCTGGGCTCGGGGCTCGTTTCGAGGCTCGGCTCTGGGCTCGGCTCTAGGCTGTGCTCTGGGCTCGGCTCGGCTCTAGGCTGGGCTCGGGGCTCGGATCTGGGTTCGGCTCTGGACTCGGCTCGCCTCGGCTCTAGGCTGGGCTTGGGGATTGTCTCGGGGCTCGTCTCGAGGCTCGGCTCTGGGCTCTGTGCTCGGCTGGGCTCGGGGCTCGGCTCGAGGCTCGGCTCTGGTTTCGGCTCTGGACTCGGCTCACCTCCCCTCTAGGCTGGGCTTGGGGATTGTCTCGGGGCTCGTCTCGAGGCTCGGCTCTGGGCTCTGTGCTCGGCTGGGCTCGGGGCTCTGCTCGAGGTTCGGCTCTGGGCTCGGCTCTAGGCTGGGCTCTAGCCTCGGCTCGGCTATAGACTGGGCTAGGGGCTCGGATCTGGGTTCGGCTCTGGACTCGGCTCGCCTCGGCTCTAGGCTGGGCTTGGGGATTGTCTCGGGGCTCGTCTCGAGGCTCGGCTCTGGGCTCTGTGCTCGGCTGGGCTCGGGGCTCGGGGCTCGGCTCGAGGCTCGGCTCAATACTCGGCTCTGGGCTCGGCTGGGCTTTGGGCTGGGCTCGGGGCTCGGATCTGGGTTCGGCTCTGGACTCGGCTCGCCTCGGCTCTAGGCTGGGCTTGGGGATTGTCTCGGGGCTCGTCTCGAGGCTCGGCTCTGTGCTCTGTGTTCGGCTGGGCTCGGGGCTCGGCTCGAGGTTCGGCTCTGGGCTCGACTCTAGGCTGGGCTGGGGGCTCGGGTCTGGGTTCGGCTCTGGACTCGGCTCGCCTCGGCTCTAGGCTGGGCTTGGGGATTGTCTCGGGGCTCGTCTCGAGGCTCGGATCTGGGCTCTGTGCTCGGCTGGGCTCGGGGCTCGATTCGAGGTTCGGCTCTGGGCTCGCTCTAGGCTGGGCTCTAGCCTCGGCTCGGCTCTAGGCTGGGCTCGGGGCTCGGCTCTGGGTTCGGCTCTGGACTCGGCTCGCCTCGGCTCTAGACTGGGCTTGGGGATTGTCTCGGGGCTCGTCTCGAGGCTCGGCTCTGGGCTCTGTGCTCGGCTGGGCTCGGGGCTCGGCTCGAGGCTCGGCTCTGTGCTCGGCTCTGGACTCGGCTCTAGGCTGGGCTCGAGGCTCGGCTCTGGGCTTGTCTGCAATCGGCTTTGGATTAGGCTCAGGTATCGGCACTGCTCTTGGCTCGGCTCGAGGCTCAGATCGCGCCTGAACCTGGGCTCGGCTCTGGACTCGGATCGGCTCTAGGCTGGGCTCGGGGCTCGGATCTGGGTTCGGCTCTGGACTCGGCTCGCCTCGGCTCTAGGCTGGGCTTGGGGATTGTCTCGGGGCTCATCTCGAGGCTCGAATCTGGGCTCTGTGTTCGGCTGGGCTCGGGGCTCGATTCGAGGTTCGGCTCTGGGCTCGCTCTAGGCTGGGCTCTAGCCTCAGCTCGGCTCTAGGCTGGGCTCGGGGCTCGGCTCTGGGTTCGGCTCTGGTCTCGGCTCGCCTCGGCTCTAGGCTGGGCTTGGGGATTGTCTCGGGGCTCGTCTCGAGGCTCGGCTCTGGGCTCTGTGCTCGTCTGGGCTCGGGGCTCGGCTCGAGGCTCGGCTCTGTGCTCGGCTCTGGACTCGTCTCTAGGCTGGGCTCGAGGCTCGGCTCTGGGCTTGTCTGCAATCGGCTTTGGGTTGGGCCCAGGTATCGGCTCTGCTCTTGGCTCGGCTGGAGGCTCAGATCGCGCCTGAACCTGGGTTCGGCTCTGGACTCGGCTCGGCTCTAGGCTGGGCTCGGGGCTCAGATCTGGTTTCGGCTCTGGACTCGGCTCGCCTCGGCTCTAGGCTGGGCTTGGGGATTGTCTCGGGGCTCGTCTCGAGGCTCGGCTCTGGGCTCTGTGCTCGGCTGGGCTCGGGGCTCGTTTCGAGGCTCGGCTCTGGGCTCGGCTCTAGGCTGTGCTCTGGGCTCGGCTCGGCTCTAGGCTGGGCTCGGGGCTCGGCTCTGGGTTCGGCTCTGGTCTCGGCTCGCCTCGGCTCTAGGCTGGGCTTGGGGATTGTCTCGGGGCTCGTCTCGAGGCTCGGCTCTGGGCTCTGTGCTCGTCTGGGCTCGGGGCTCGGCTCGAGGCTCGGCTCTGTGCTCGGCTCTGGACTCGGCTCTAGGCTGGGCTCGAGGCTCGGCTCTGGGATTGTCTGCAATCGGCTTTGGGTTACGCTCAGGTATCGGCTCTTCTCTTGGCTCAGCTCGAGGCTCAGATCGCGCCTGAACCTGGACTCGGCTCTGGAATCTGCTCGGCTCTAGGCTGGGCTCGGGGCTCGGATCTGGGTTCGGCTCTGGACTCGGCTCGCCTCGGCTCTAGGCTGGGCTTGGGGATTGTCTCGGGGCTCGTCTCGACGGTCGGCTCTGGGCTCTGTGCTCGGCTGGGCTCGGGGCTCGGCTCGAGGCTCGGCTCTGGTTTCGGCTCTGGACTCGGCACGCCTCGGCTCAAGGCTGGGCTTGGGGATTGTCTCGGGGCTCGTCTCGAGGCTCGGCTCTGGGCTCTGTGCTCTCCTGGGCTCGGGGCTCAGGGCTCGGCTCGAGGCTCGGCTCAATACTCGGCTCTGGGCTCGGCTCGGCTTTGGGCTGGGCTAGGGCTCCGATCTGGGTTCGGCTCTGGACTCGGCTCGCCTCGGCTCTAGGCTGGGCTTGGGGATTGTCTCGGGGCTCGTCTCGAGGCTCGGCTCTGTGCTCTGTGTTCGGCTGGGCCCGGGGCTCGGCTCGAGATTCGGCTCTGGGCTCGTCTCTAGGCTGGCCTCTGGGCTCGGCTTGGCTCTAGGCTGGGCTGGGGCCTCGGATCTGGGTTCGGCTCTGGACTCGGCTCGCCTCGGCTCTAGGCTGGGCTTGGGGATTGTCTCGGGGCTCGTCTCGAGGCTCGGCTCTGGGCTCTGTGCTCGGCTGGGCTCGGGGCTCGGCTCTGGGTTCGGCTCTGGAGTCGGCTCGCCTCGGCTCTAGTCTGGGCTTGGGGATTGTCTCGGGGCTCGTCTCGAGGCTCGGCTCTGAGCTCTGTGCTCGGCTGGGCTCGGGGCTCGGCTCGAGGCTCGGGTCAATACTCGGCTATGGGCTCGCTTCTAGGCTGGGCTCTGGGCTCGGCTCGGCTCTAGGCTGGGCTCGGGGCTCGGATCTGGGTTCGGCTCTGGACTCGGCTCGCCTCGGCTCTAGGCTGGGCTTGGGGATTGTCTCGGGGCTCGTCTCGAGGCTCGGCTCTGGGCTCTGTGCTCGGCTGGGCTCGGGGCTCTGCTCGAGGTTCGGCTCTGGGCTCGGCTCTAGGCTGGTCTCTAGCCTCGGCTCGGCTCTAGGCTGGGCTCGGGGCTCGGATCTGGGTTCGGCTCTGGACTCGGCTCGCCTCGGCTCTAGTCTGGGCTTGGGGATTGTCTCGGGGCTCGTCTCGAGGCTCGGCTCTGGGCTCTGTGCTCGGCTGGGCTCGGGGCTCGGCTCGAGGCTCGGCTCTGTGCTCGGCTGTGGACTCGGCTCTAGGCTGGGCTCGAGGATCGGCTCTGGGCTTGTCTGCAATCGGCTTTGGGTTAGGCTCAGGTATCGGCTCTGCTCTTGGCTCGGCTCGAGGCTCAGATCGCGCCTGAACCTGGGCTCGTCTCTGGACTCGGCTCAGCTCTAGGCTGGGCTCGGGGCTCGGATCTGGGTTCGGCTCTGGGCTCGGCTCGCCTCGGCTCTAGGCTGGGCTTGGGGATTGTATCGGGGCTCGTCTCGAGGCTCGGCTCTGGGCTCTGTGCTCGGCTGGGCTCGGGGCTCGGCTCGAGGTTCGGCTCTGGGCTCGGCTCTAGGCTGGGCTCTAGCCTCGGCTCGGCTCTAGGCTGGGCTCGGGGCTCGGCTCCGGGTTCGGCTCTGGACTCGGCTCGCCTCGGCTCTAGGCTGGGCTTGGGGATTGTATCGGGGCTCGTCTCGAGGCTCGGCTCTGGGCTCTGTGCTCGGCTGGGCTCGGGGCTCGGCTCGATGTTCGGCTCTGGGCTCGGCTCTACGCTGGGCTCTAGCCTCGGCTCGGCTCTAGGCTGGGCTCGTGGCTCTGCTCTGGGCTCGTCTCTGGACTCGGTTCTAGGCTGGGCTCGGGTCTCGGATCTGGGTTCGGCTCTGGACTCGGCTCGACTCGGCTCTAGGCTGGGCTTGGGGATTGTCTCGGGGCTCGTCTCGAGGCACGGCTCTGGGCTCTGTGATTGGCTGGGGTCGGGGCTCGGCTCGAAGCTCGGCTCTAGGCTGGGCTATGGGCTCGGCTCAGCTCTAGGCCGGGCTCGGGGCTCGGATTTGGGTTCGGCTCTGGACTCGGCTCGCCTCGGCTCTAGGCTGGGCTTGGGGATTGTCTCGGGGATCGTCTTGAGGCTCGGCTCTGGGATCTCTGCTCGCTGGGCTCGGGGCTCGGTTCGAGGCTCGGCTCTGGGCTCGGCTCTGGACTCGGCTCTAGGCTGGGCTCGAGGCTCGGCTCTGGGCTTGTCTGCAATCGGCTTTGGGTTGGGCTGAGGTATCGGCTCTGCTCTTGGCTCGGCTCGAGGCTCAGATCGCGCCTGAATCTGGGCTCGGCTCTGGACTCGGCTCGGCTCTAGTCTGGGCTCGGGGCTCGGATCTGGGTTCGGCTCTGGACTCGGCTCGCCTCGGCTCTAGGCTGGGCTTGGGGATTGTCTCGGGGCTCGTCTCGAGGCTCGGATCCGGGGTCTGTGTTCGGCTGGGCTCGGGGCTCGGCTCGAGGTTCGGCTCTGGGCTCGTCTCTAGGCTGGGCTCTGGGCTCTGTGCTCGGCTGGGCTCGGGGCTCGGCTCGAGGCTCGGCTCAATACTCGGCTCTGGACTCGGCTCGCCTCGGCTCTAGGCTGGACTTGGGGATTGTCTCGGGGCTCGTCTCGAGGCTCCGCACTTGGCTCTGTGCTCGGCTGGGCTCGGGGCTCGGCTCGAGGTTCGGCGTTGTGCTCGGCTCTAGGCTGGGCTCTAGCCTCGGCTCGGCTCTAGGCTGGGCTCGGGGCTCGTCTCTGGGTTCGGCTCTGACTCGGCTCGACTCGGCTCTAGGCTGGGCTTGGGGATTGTCTCGGGGCTCGTCTCGAGCCTCGGCTCTGGGCTCTGTGCTCGGCTGGGCTCGGGGCTCGGCTCGAGGCTCGGCTCTGTGCTCGGCTCTGGACTCGGCTCTAGGCTGGGCTCGAGGCTCGGCTCTGGGCTTGTCTGCAATCGGCTTTGGGCTGGGCTCAGGGATCGGCTCTTCTCTTGGCTCTGCTCGAGGCTCAGATCGCGCCTGAACCTGGGCTCGGCTCTGGACTCGGCTCGGCTCTAGGCTGGGCTCGGGGCTCGGATCTGGGTTCGGCTCTGGACTCGGCTCGCCTCGGATCTAGGCTGGGCTTGGGGATTGTCTCGGGGCTCGTCTCGAGGGTCGGCTCTGGGCTCTGTGCTCGGCTCAAGGCTCGGCTCAATACTCGGCTCTGGGCTCGCCTCTAGGCTGGGCTCTGGGCTCGGCTCGGCTTTCGGCTGGGTTCGGGGCTCGGATCTGGGTTCGGCTCTGGACTCGGCTCGCCTCGGCTCTAGGCTGGGCTTGGGGATTGTCTCGGGGCTCGGCTCGAGGCTCGGCTCTGGGCTCGGCTCTTGGCTGGGCTCCGTGCTCGGCTCGAGGCTCGGCTCTGGGCTCGGCTCTAGGCTGGGCTCGGGGCTCGTATCTGGGTTCGGCTCTGGACTCGGCTCGCCTCGGCTCTAGGCTGGGCTTGGGGATTGTCTCGGGGCTCGTCTCGTGGCTCGGCTCTGGGCTCTGTGCTCGGCTGGGCTCGGGGCTCGGCTCGAGGCTCGGCTCTGGGCTCGGCTCTGGACTCAGCTCGAGGCTGGGCTCGAGGCTCGGCTCTTGGCTTGTCTTCTCTCGGCTTTGGGCTGAGCTCAGGGATCGGCTCTACACTTATCTCGGCTCGAGGCTCAGATCGCGACCGACTCTCGGCTCGGCTCTGTGCTCTGTGCTCGGCTGGGCTCAGGGCTCGGCTCGAGGCTCGGCTCTGGACTCGGCTCTAGGCTGGGCTCTGGGATCGGCTCGGCTCTAGGCTGGGCTCGGGGCTCGGATCTAGGTTCGGCTCTGGACTCGGCTCGCCTCGGCTCTAGGCTGGGCTTGGGGATTGTCTCGGGGCTCGTCTCTAGGCTCGGCTCTGTGCTCTGTGTTCGGCTGTGCTCGGGGCTCGGCTCGAGGTTCGGCTCTGGGCTCGGCTCTAGGCTGGTCTCTAGCCTCGGCTCGGCTCTAGGCTCGGCTCGTGGCTCGGCTCTGGGCTCGGCTCTGGACTCGGCTCTAGGCTGGGCTCGAGGCTCGGCTCAGGGCTTGTCTGCTCTCGGCTTTTAGCTGGGCTCAGGGATCTGCTCTGCTCTTGGCTCGGCTCGAGGCTCAGATCGCGCCCGACTCTGGGCTCTGCTCTGGACTCGGCTCGGCTCTAGGCTGCGCTTGGGGCTCGGATCTGGGTTCGGCTCTGGACTCGGCTCGCCTCGGCTCTAGGCTGGGCGTGGGGATTGTCTCGGGGCTCGTCTCGAGGCTCGGCTCTGGGCTCTGTGCTCGGCTGGGCTCGGGGCTCGTCTCGAGGCTCGGCTCTGGGCTCGGCTCTGGGCTCGGCTCTAGGTTGGGCTCGGGGCTCGTATCTGGGTTCGGCTCTGGACTCGGCTCGCCTCGGCTCTAGGCTGGGCTTGGGGATTGTCTCGGGGCTCGTCTCGAGGCTCGGCTCTGGGCTCTGTGCTCGGCTGGGCTCGGGGCTCGGCTCGAGGCTCGGCTCTGGGCTCGGCTCTGGACTCAGCTCGAGGCTGGGCTCGAGGCTCGGCTCTTGGCTTGTCTTCTCTCGGCTTTGGGCTGAGCTCAGGGATCGGCTCTACTCTTAGCTCGGCTGGAGGCACAGATCGCGCCCGACTCTCGGCTCGGCTCTGGGTTCTGTGCTCGGCTGGGCTCGGGGCTCGGCTCGAGGCTCGGCTCTGGGCTCGGCTCTAGGCTCGCCTCTAGGCTGGGCTCTGGGCTCAGCTCGTCTCTAGGCTGGGCTCGGGTCTCGGATCTGGGTTCGGCTCTGGACACGGCTCGCCTCGGCTCTAGGCTGGGCTTGGTGATTGTCTCGGGGCTCCTCTCGAGGCTCGGCTCTGGGCTCTGTGCTCGGCTGGGCTCGGGGCTCCGCTCGAGGTTCGACTCTGAGCTCGGCTCTAGGCTGGGCTCTAGCCTAGGCTCGGCTCTAGGCTGGGCTCGGGGCTCGGATCTGGGTTCGACTCTGGACTCGGCTCTCCTCGGCTCTAGGCTGGGCTTGGGGTTTGTCTCGGGGCTCGTCTCGAGGCTCGGCTCTGGGCTCTGTGCTCGGCTGGGCTCGGGGCTCGGCTCGAGGCTCGGCTCTGGGTTCGGCTCGAGGCTGGGCTCGAGGCTCGGCTCTTGGCTTGTCTTCTCTCGGCTTTGGGCTGAGCTCAGGGATCGGCTCTACTCTTATCTCGGCTCGAGGCTCAGATCGCGCCCGACTCTCGGCTCGGCTCTGGGCTCTGTGCTCGGCTGGCTCAGGGCTCGGCTCGAGGCTCGGCTCTGGACTCGGCTCTTGGATGGGCTCTGGGATCGGCTCGGCTCTAGGCTGGGCTCGGGGCTCGGATCTGGGTTCGGCTCTGGACTCGGCTCGCCTCGGCTCTAGGCTGGGCTTGGGGATTGTCTCGGGGCTCGTCTCGAGGCACGGCTCCGGGCTCTGTGGGCTCGGCTGGGCTCGGGGCTCGGCTCGAGTCTCGGCTCTGGGCTCGGCTCTAGGCTGGGCTCTAGCCTCGGCTCGGCTCTAGGCTCTGCTCGTTTCTCGGCTCTGGGCTCGGTTCTGGACTCGGATCTAGGCTGGGCTCGAGGCTCGGCTCTGGGCTCGTCTGTGGACTCGGTTTTAGGCTGGGCTCGGGGCTCGGATCTGGGTTCGGCTCTGGACTCGGCTCGACTCGGCTCTAGGCTGGGCTTGGGATTGTCTCGGGGCTCGTCTCGAGGCTCGGCTCTGGGCTCTGTGCTTCGCTGGGCTCGGGTCTCGGCTCGAGGCTCGTCTCAATACTCGGCTCTGGGCTAGCCTCTAGACTGGGCTCTGGCTCGGCTCGCCTCTAGGCTAGGCTCGGGGCTCGGATCTGGGTTCGGCTCTGGACTCGGCTCGCCTCGGCTCTAGGCTGGGCTTGGGGATTGTCTCGGGGCTCGTCTTGAGCATCGGCTATGGGCTCTCTGCTCGGCTGGGCTCGGGGCTCGGCTCGAGGCTCGGCTCTGGGCTCGGCTCTGGAATCAGCTCGGCTGTAGGCTGGGCTCGGATCTGGGTTCGGCTCTGGACTCGGCTCGCCTCGGCTCTAGGCTGGGCTTGGGGATTGTCTAGGGGCTCGTCTCGACGCTCGGCTCTGGGCTCTGTGCTCGGCTGGGCTCGGGGCTCGGCTCGAGGCTCGGCTCTGGGCTCGGCTCTGGACTCAGCTCGAGGCTGGGCTCGAGGCTCGGCTCTTGGCTTGTCTTCTCTCGGCTTTGGGCTGAGCTCAGGGATCGGCTCTACTCTTAGCTCGGCTGGAGGCACAGATCGCGCCCGACTCTCGGCTCGGCTCTGGGTTCTGTGCTCGGCTGGGCTCGGGGCTCGGCTCGAGGCTCGGCTCTGGGCTCGGCTCTAGGCTGGGCTCGGGGCACGTATCTGGGTTCGGCTCTGGACTCGGCTCGCCTCGGCTCTAGGCTGGGCTTGGGGATTGTCTCGGGGCTCGTCTCGAGGCTCGGCTCTGTGCTCTGTGCTCGGCTGGGCTCTGTGCTCGGCTCAAGGCTCGGCTCAATACTCGGCTCTGGGCTCGCCTCTAGGCTGGGCTCTGGGCTCGGCTCGGCTTTCGGCTGGGTTCGGGGCTCGGATCTGGGTTCGGCTCTGGACTCGGCTCGCCTCGGCTCTAGGCTGGGCTTGGGGATTGTCTCGGGGTCGTCTCGAGGCTCGGCTCTGGGCTCTGTGCTCGGCTGGGCTCGGGGCTCGGCTCGAGGCTCGGCTCTGGGCTCGGCTCTAGGCTGGGCTCGGGGCTCGTATCTGGGTTCGGCTCTGGACTCGGCTCGCCTCGGCTCTAGGCTGGGCTTGGGGATTGTCTCGGGGGTCGTCTCGTGGCTCGGCTCTTGGCTCTGTGCTCGGCTGTTCTCGGGGCTCGGCTCGAGGCTCGGCTCTGGGCTCGGCTCTGGACTCAGCTCGAGGCTGGGCTCGAGGCTCGGCTCTTGGCTTGTCTTCTCTCGGCTTTGGGCTGAGCTCAGGGATCGGCTCTACTCTTATCTCGGCTCGAGGCTCAGATCGCGCCCGACTCTCGGCTCGGCTCTGGGCTCTGTGCTCGGCTGGCTCAGGGCTCGGCTCGAGGCTCGGCTCTGGACTCGGCTCTTGGCTGGGCTCTGGGATCGGCTCGGCTCTAGGCTGGGCTCGGGGCTCGGATCTGGGTTCGGCTCTGGACTCGGCTCGCCTCGGCTCTAGGCTGGGCTTGGGGATTGTCTCGGGGCTCGTCTCGAGGCACGGCTCCGGGCTCTGTGGGCTCGGCTGGGCTCGGGGCTCGGCTCGAGTCTCGGCTCTGGGCTCGGCTCTAGGCTGGGCTCTAGCCTCGGCTCGGCTCTAGGCTCTGCTCGTTTCTCGGCTCTGGGCTCGGTTCTGGACTAGGATCTAGGCTGGGCTCGAGGCTCGGCTCTGGGCTCGTCTGTGGACTCGGTTTTAGGCTGGGCTCGAGGCTCGGCTCTGGACTCGGCTCGGCTCTAGGCTGGGCTCGGGGCTCGGATCTGGGTTCGGCTCTGGACTCGGCTCGACTCGGCTCTAGGCTGGGCTTGGGATTGTCTCGGGGCTCGTCTCGAGGCTCGGCTCTGGGCTCTGTGCTTGGCTGGATTCGGGTTTTCGGCTCGAGGCTCGTCTCAATACTCGGCTCTGGGCTAGCCTCTAGACTCGGCTCTGGCTCGGCTCGCCTCTAGGCTGGGCTCGGGGCTCGGATATGGGTTCGGCTCTGGACTCGGCTCGCCTCGGCTCTAGGCTGGGCTTGGGGATTGTCTCGGGGCTCGTCTTGAGCATCGGCTATGGGCTCTCTGCTCGGCTGGGCTCGGGGCTCGGCTCGAGGCTGGGCTCTAGCCTCGGCTCGGCTCTAGGCTCTGCTCGTTTCTCGGCTCTGGGCTCGGTTCTGGACTCGGATCTAGGCTGGGCTCGAGGCTCGGCTATGGGCTCGTCTGTGGACTCGGTTTTAGGCTGGGCTCGAGGCTCGGCTCTGGACTCAGCTCGGCTCTAGGCTGGGCTCGGATCTGGGTTCGGCTCTGGACTCGGCTCGCCTCGGCTCTAGGCTGGGCTTGGGGATTGTCTCGGGGCTCGTCTCGACGCTCGGCTCTGGGCTCTGTGCTCGGCTGGGCTCGGGGCTCGGCTCGAGGCTCGGCTCTGGGCTCGGCTCTGGACTCAGCTCGAGGCTGGGCTCGAGGCTCGGCTCTTGGCTTGTCTTCTCTCGGCTTTGGGCTGAGCTCAGGGATCGGCTCTACTCTTAGCTCGACTGGAGGCACAGATCGCGCCCGACTCTCGGCTCGGCTCTGGGTTCTGTGCTCGGCTGGGCTCGGGGCTCGGCTCGAGGCTCGGCTCTGGGCTCGGCTCTAGGCTGGGCTCGGGGCTCGTATCTGGGTTCGGCTCTGGACTCGGCTCGCCTCGGCTCTAGGCTGGGCTTGGGGCTCGGATCTGTGTTCGGCTCTGGACTCGGCTCGCCTCGGCTCTAGGCTATGCTTGGGGATTGTGTCGGTGCTCGTCTCGAGGCTCGGCTCGAAGCTCCGATCGCGCCCGTCTCTGGGCTCTGCTCTGGACTCGGCTCGGCTCTAGGCTGCGCTTGGGGCTCGGATCTGTGTTCGGCTCTGGACTCGGCTCGCCTCGGCTCTAGGCTATGCTTGGGGATTGTGTCGGTGCTCGTCTCGAGGCTCGGCTCTGAGCTCTGTGCTCGGCTGGGCTCGGGGCTCGGCTCGAGGCTCGGATCAATACTCGGCTCTGGGCTCGCCTCTAGGCTGAACTCGGGGCTCGTATCTGGGTTCGGCTCTGGACTCGGCTCGCCTCGGCTCTAGGCTGGGCTTGGAGATTGTCTCGGGGCTCGTCTCGAGGCTCGGCTCCGGGCTCTGCTCGGCTGGGCTCGGGGCTCGATTCGAGGTTCGGCTCTGGGCTCGGCTATAGGCTGGGCTCTAGCCTCGGCTCGGTTCTAGGCTGGGCTCGGGGCTCGGATCTGGTTTCGGCTCTGGACTCGGCTCGCCTCGGCTCTAGGCTGGGCTTGGGGATTGTCTCGGGGATCGTCTTGAGGCTCGGCTCTGGGCTCTGTGCTCGGCTGGGCTCGGGCTCGGCTCGAGGCTCGGCTCTATATTCGGCTCTGGGCTCGCCTCTAGACTGGACTCTGGACTCGGCTTGGCTCTAGGCTGGGCTCGGGGCTCGGATCTGGGTTCGGCTCTGGACTCGGCTCGCCTCGGATCTAGGCTGGGCTTGGAGATTGTCTCGGGGCTCGTCTCGAGGCTCGGCTCTGGGCTCTGTGCTCGGCTGGGCTCAGGGCTCGGCTCGAGGCTCGGCTCTGGGCTCGGCTCTGGACTCGGCTCTAGGCTGCGCTCGTAGCTCGTCTCTGGACTCGGCTCGGCTCTAGGCTGGGCTCGGGGCTCGGATCTGCGTTCGGCTCTGGACTCGGCTCGGTTCTAGGCTGGGCTTGGGGATTGTCTCGGGGCTCGTCTCGAGGCTCGGCTCTGGCCTCTGTGCTCGGCTGGGCTCTGGGCTCGGCTCGAGGCTCGGCTCTGGGCTCGGCTCTATGCTGGGCTCGGGGCTCGGATCTGGGTTCGGCTCTGGACTCGGCTCGCCTCGGCTCTAGGCTGGGCTTGGGGATTGTCTCGGGGCTCGTCTAGAGGCTCGGGTCTGGGCTCTGTGCTCGGCTGGCCTCGGGGCTCGGCTCGAGGCTCGGCTCAATACTCGGCCCTAGGCTGTGCTCTGGGCTCGTCTCGGTTCTAGGCTGGGCTCGGGGCTCGGATCTGGGTTCGGCTCTGGACTCGGCTCGCCTCGGCTCTAGGCTGGGCTTGGGGATTGTCTCGGGGCTCGTCTCGAGGCTCGGCTCTGGGCTCTGTGCTCGGCTGGGCTCGGGGCTCGGCTCGAGGTTCGGATCTGGGCTCGGCTCTAGGCTGGGCTCTAGCCTCGGCTCGGCTCTAGGCTCTACTCGTTGCTCGGCTCTGGGCTTGGTTCTGGACACGGATCTAGGCTGGGCTCGAGGCTCGTCTCTGGGCTTGTCTGCTCTCGGCTCTAGGCTGGGCTCGTGGCTCTGCTCTGGATTCAGCTCGGCTCTAGGCTGGGCTCGGAGCTCGGATCTGGGTTCGGCTCTGGACTCGGCTCGACTCGGCTCTAGTCTGGGCTTGGGGATTGTCTCGGGGCTCGTCTCGAGGCTCGGCTCTGGGCTCCGTGCTTGGCTGGGCTCGGGGGTCGGCTCGAGACTCTTCTCAATACTCGGCTCTGGGCTCGCCTCTAGACTGGGCTCTGGCTCGGCTCGCCTCTAGGCTGGACTCGGGGCTCGGATCTGGGTTCGGCTCTGGACTCGGCTCGCCTAGGCTCTAGGCTGGGCTTGGGGATTGTCTCGGGGCTCGTCTCGAGGCTCGGCTCTCGGCTCTGTGCTCGGCTGTGCTCGGGGCTCGGCTCTGCACTCGGCTCGGCTCTAGGCTGGGCTCGGGGCTCGGATCTGGGTTCGGCTCTGGACTCGGCTCGCCTCGGCTCTAGGCTGGGCTTGGGGATTGTCTCGGGGCTCGTCTCGAGCCTCGGCTCAGGGCTCTGTGCTCGGCTGGGCTCGGGGCTCGTCTCGAGGCTCGGCACTGGGCTCGGCTCTAGGCTGGGCTCTGGGATCGGCTCGGCTCTAGGGTGGGCTCGGGGCTCGGATCTGGGTTCGGCTCTGGACTCGGCTCGCCTCGGCTCTAGGCTGGGCTTGGGGATTGTCTCGGGGCTCGTCTCGAGGCTCGGCTCTGGGCTTTGTGCTTGGCTGGGCTCGGGGCTCGGCTCGAGGCTCGGCTCTAGGCTGGGCTCTAGCCTCGGCTCGGCTCTAGGCTCTGCTCGTTGCTCGGCTCTGGTCTCGGGTCTGGACTCGGACCTAGGCTGGGCTCGAGGCTCGGCTCTGGGCTTGTCTGCTCTCGGCTCTAGGCTGGGCTCGTGGCTCTGCTCTGGGCTCGTCTCTGGACTCGGTTTTAGGCTGGGCTCGAGGCTCGTCTCTGGACTCGGCTCGGCTCTAGGCTGGGCTCGGGGCTCGGATCTGCGTTCGGCTCTGGACTCGGCTCGACTCGGCTCTAGGCTGGGCTTGAGATTGTCTCGGGGCTCGTCTCGAGGCTCGGCTCTGGGCTCTGTGCTTGGCTGGGCTCGGGGCTCGGCTCGAGGCTCGGCTCAATACTCGGCTCTGGGCTCGCCTGTAGACTGGGCTCTGGCTGGGCGCGGGGCTCGGATCTGGCTTCGGCTCTGGACTCGGCTCGCCTCGGCTCTAGGCTGGGCTTGGGGAATGTCTCGGGGCTCGTCTTGAGCATCGGCTATGGGCTCTGTGCTCGGCTGGGCTCGGGGCTCGGCTCGAGGCTCGGCTCTGGGCTCGGCTCTGGACTCGGCTCTAGGCTGGGCTCGAGGCTCGGCTCAGGGCTTGTCTGCTCTCGGCTTTGAGCTGGGCTCAGGGATCTGCTCTGCTCTTGGCTCGGCTCGAGGCTCCGATCGCGCCCGTCTCTGGGCTCTGCTCTGGACTCGGCTCGGCTCTAGGCTGCGCTTGGGGCTCGGATCTGGGTTCGGCTCTGGACTCGGCTCGCCTCGGCTCTAGGCTGGGCTTGGGGATTGTCTCAGGGCTCGTCTCGAGGCTCGGCTCAATACTCGGCTCTGGGCTCGCCTCTAGGCTGGGCTCTGGGCTCGGCTCGGCTCTAGGCTGGGCTCGGGGCTCTTATCTTGGTTCGGCTCTGGACTCGGCTCGGCTCTAGGCTGGGCTTGGGGATTGTCTCGGGGCTCGGCTCGAGGCTCGGCTCTGGGCTCGTCTCTGGACTCGGCTCGGCGCTAGGCTGGGCTCGGGGCTCGGATCTGGGTTCGGCTCTGGACTCGGCTTGCCTCGGCTCTAGGCTGGGCTTGGGGATTGTCTCGGGGCTCGTCTCGAGGCTCGGCTCTGGGCTCTGTGCTCGGCTGGGCTCGGGGCTCGGCTCGAGGCTCGGCTCTGGGCTCGTCTCTGGACTCGGCTCGGCTCTATGCTGGGCTCGGGGCTCGTATCTGGGTTCGGCTCTGGACTCGGCTCGCCTCGGCTCTAGGCTGGGCTTGGGGATTGTCTAGGGGCTCGTCTCGAGGCTTGGCTCTGGGCTATGTGTTCGGCTGGGCTCGGGGCTCATCTCGAGGCTCGGCTCTGGGCTCGGCTCTGGACTCAGCTCGAGGCTGGGCTCGAGGCTCGGCTCTTGGCTTGTCTTCTCTCGGCTTTGGGCTGAGCTCAGGGATCGGCTCTACTCTTAGCTCGGCTCGAGGCTCAGATCGCGCCGGCTCTCGGCTCGGCTCTGGGTTCTGTGCTCGGCTGGGCTCGGGGCTCGGCTCGAGGCTCGGCTCTAGGCTCGGTTCGGCTCTAGGCTGGGCTCGGGGCTCGGATCTGGGTTCGGCTCTGGACTCGGCTCACCTCGGCTCTAGGCTGGGCTTGGGGATTGTCTCGGGGCTCGTCTCGAGGCTCGGCTCTGGGCTCTGTGCTTGGCTAGGCTCGGGTCTCGGCTCGAGGCTCGTCTCAATACTCGGCTCTGGGCTCGCCTCTAGACTGGGCTCTGGCTCGGCTCGGCTCTAGGCTGGGCTCGGGGCTCGGATCTGGGTTCGGCTCTGGACTCGGCTCGCCTCGGCTCTAGGCTGGGCTTGGGGATTGTCTCGGGGCTCGTCTCGAGGCTCGGCTCTGGGCTCTGTGCTCGGCTGGGCTCGGGGCTCGGCTCGAGGCTCGGCTCTGGGCTCGGCTCTAGGCTGTGCTCTAGCCTCGGCTCGGCTCTAGTCTCTGCTCGTTGCTCGGCTCTGGGCTCGGGTCTGGACTCGGATCTAGGCTGGGCTCGAGGCTCGGCTCTGGGCTTGTCTGCTCTCGGCTCTAGGCTGGGCTCGTGGCTCTGCTTTGGGCTCGTCTCTGGACTCGGTTCGAGGCTGGGCTCGAGGCTCGGCTCTGGACTCGGCTCGGCTCTAGGCTGGGCTCGGGGCTCGGATCTGGGTTCGGCTCTGGACTCGGCTCGACTCGGCTCTAGGCTGGGCTTGGGGATTGTCTCGGGGCTCGTCTCGAGGCTCGGCTCTGGGCTTTGTGCTTGGCTGGGCTCGGGGCTCGGCTCGAGGCTCGGCTCTAGGCTGGCTCTGGGCTCGGCTCGGCTCTAGGCTGGCTCGGACCCCCGATCTATGTTCGGCTCTGGACTCGGCTCTCCTCGGCTCTAGGCTGGGCTTGGGGATTGTCTCGGGGATCGTCTCGAGGCTCGGCTCTGGGCTCTGTGCTCGGCTTGTCTCGGGGCTCGGCTCGAGGCTCGGCTCTTGGCTCGGCTCTAGGCTGGGCTCTAGCCTCGGCTCGGCTCTAGGCTCTGCTCGTTTCTCGGCTCTGGGCTCGGGTCTGGACTCGGATCTAGGCTGGGCTCGAGGCTCGGCTCTGGGCTTGTCTGCTCTCGGCTCTAGGCTGGGCTCGTGGCTCGGCTCTGGGTTCGTCTCTGGACTCGGTTTTAGGCTGGGCTCGAGGCTCGGCTCTAGACTCGGCTCGGCTCTAGGCTGGGCTCGGGGCTCGGATCTGGGTTCGGCTCTGGACTCGGCTCGACTCGGCTCTAGGCTGGGCTTGGGATTGTCTCGGGGCTCGTCTCGAGGCTCGGCTCTGGGCTCTGTGCTTGGCTGGGCTCGGGGCTCGGCTCGAGGCTCGGCTCAATACTCGGCTCTGGGCTCGCCTCTAGACTGGGCTCTGGCTCGGCTCGGCTCTAGGGTGGGCTCGGGGCTCGGATCTGGCTTCGGCTCTGGACTCGGCTCGCCTCGGCTCTAGGCTGGGCTTGGGGATTTTCTCGGGGCTCGTCTTGAGCATCGGCTATGGGCTCTGTGCTCGGCTGGGCTCGGTTCTCGGCTCGAGGCTCGGCTCTGTGCTCGGCTCTGGACTCGGCTCTAGGCTGGGCTCGAGGCTCGGCTCTGGGCTTGTCTGCAATCGGCTTTGGGTTGGGCTCAGGTATCGGCTCTGCTCTTGGCTCGGCTCGAGGCTCAGATCGCGCCTGAACCTGGGCTCGGCTCTGGACTCGGCTCGGCTTTGGGCTGGGCTCGGGGCTCGGATCTGGGTTCGGCTCTGGACTTGGCTCGCCTCGGCTCTAGGCTGGGCTTGGGGATCGTCTCGGGGCTCGTCTCGAGGCTCGGCTCTGGGCTCTGTGCTCGGCTGGGCACGGGGCTAGGCTCTGCACTCGGCTCGGATCTAGGCTGGGCTCGGGGCTCGGATCTGGGTTCGGCTCTGGACTCGGCTCGGCTCGGCTCTAGGCTGGGCTTGGGGATTGTCTCGGGGCTCTTCTCGAGGTTCGGCTCTGGGCTCTGTGCTCGGCTGGGCTCGGGGCTTCAGCTCGAGGCTCGGCTCTGGGCTCGGCTCTAGGCTGGGCTCTGGGATCGGCTCGGCTCTAGGCTTGGTTCGGGGCTCGGATCTGGGTTCGGCTCTGGACTCGGCTCGCCTCGGCTCTAGGCTGTGCTTGGGGATTGTCTCGGGGCTCGGCTCGAGGCTCGGCTCTGGGCTCGGCTCTGGACTCGGCTCTAGGCTGGGCTCGAGGCTCGGCTCTGGGCTTGTCTGCAATCGGCTTTGGGTTGGGCTCAGGTATCGGCTCTGCTCTTGGATCGGCTCGAGGCTCAGATCGCGCCTGAACCTGGGCTCGGCTCTGGACTCGGCTCGGCTTTGGGCTGGGCTCGGGGCGCGGATCTGGGTTCGGCTCTGGACTCGGCTCGCCTCGGCTCTAGGCTGGGCTTGGGGATTGTCTCGGGGCTCGTCTCGAGGCTCGGCTCTGTGCTCTGTGTTCGGCTGTGCTCGGGGCTCGGCTCGCGGTTCGGCTCTGGGCTCGGCTCTAGGCTGGGCTCTAGCCTCGGCTCGGCTCTAGGCTCGGCTCGAGGCTCGGCTCTGGGCTCGGCTCTGGACTCGGCTCTAGGCTGGGCTCGAGGCTCGGCTCAGGGCTTGTCTGCTCTCGGCTTTGAGCTGGGCTCAGGGATCTGCTCTGCTCTTGGCTCGGCTCGAGTCTCCGATCGCGCCCGACTCTGGGCTCTGCTCTGGACTCGGCTCGGCTCTAGGCTGCGCTTGGGGCTCGGATCTGGGTTCGGCTCTGGACTCGGCTCGCCTCGGCTCTAGGCTGGGCTTGGGGATTGTCTCGGGGATCATCTCGAGGCTCGGCTCTGGGCTCTGTGCTCGGCTGGGATCGGGGCTCGGCTCGAGGCTGGGCTCTTGGCTTGGCTCTAGGCTGGGCTCTAGCCTCGGCTCGGCTCTAGGCTCTGCTCGTTGCTCGACTCTGGGCTCGGTTCTGGACTCGGATCTAGGCTGGGCTCGAGGCTCGGCTCTGGGCTTGTCTGCTCTCGGCTCTAGGCTGGGCTCGTGGCTCTGCTCTGGCCTCGTCTCTGGACTCGGTTTTAGGCTGGGCTCGAGGCTCGGCTCTGGACTCGGCTCGGCTCTAGGCTGAGCTCGGGGCTCGGATCTGGGTTCGGCTCTGGACTCGGCTTGACTCGGCTCTAGGCTGGGCTTGGGATTGTCTCGGGGCTCGTCTCGAGGCTCGGCTCTGGGCTCTGTGCTTGGCTGGGCTCGGGGCTCGTCTCGAGGCTCGGCTCAATACTCGGCTCTGGGCTCGCCTCTAGACTGGGCTCTGGCTCGGCTCGGCTCTAGGCTGGGCTCGGGGCTCGGATCTGGGTTCGGCTCTGGACTCGGCTCGCCTCGGCACTAGGCTGGGCTTGGGGATTGTCTCGGGGCTCGTCTTGAGTATCGGCTATGGGCTCTGTGCTCGGCCGGGCTCGGGGCTCGGCTCGAGGCTCGGCTCTGGGCCCGGCTCTGGACTCGGCTCGGCTCTAGGCTGGGCTCGGGGCTCGGATCTGGTTTCGGTTCTGGACTCGGCTCGCCTCGGCTCTAGGCTGGGCTTGGGGATTGTCTCGGGGCTCGTCTCGAGGCTCGGCTCTGGGCTCTGTGCTTGGCTGGGATCGGGGCTCGGCTCGAGGCTCGGCTCTGGGCTCGGCTCTGGACTCAGCTCGAGGCTGGGCTCGAGGCTCGGCTCTTGGCATGTCTTCTCTCGGCTTTGGGCTGAGCTCAGGGATCGGCTCTACTCTTAGCTCGGCTCGAGGCTCAGATCGCGCCCGACTCTCGGCTCGTCTCTGGGATCTGTGCTCGGATGGGCTCGGGGCTCGGCTCGAGGCTCGGCTCTGGACTCGGCTCTAGGCTGGGCTCTGGAATCGGCTCGGCTTTGGGCTGGGCTCGGGGCTCGGATCTGGGTTCGGCTCTGGACTCGGTTCGCCTCGGCTCTAGGCTGGGCTTGGGGATTGTCTCGGGGCTCGGCTCGAGGCTCGGCTCTGGGCTCGGCTCTGGACTCGGCTCTAGGCTGGGCTCGAGGCCTGGCTCTGGGCTTGTCTGCAATCGGCTTTGGGCTGGGCTCAGGGATCGGCTCTACTCTTGGCTCGGCTCGAGGCTCAGATCGCGCCTGAATCTAGGGTCGGCTGTGGACTCGGCTCGGCTCTAGGCTGGGCTCGGGGCTCGGATCTGGGTTCGGCTCTGGACTCGGTTCGCCTCGGCTCTAGACTGGGCTTGGGGATTGACTCGGGGCTCGTCTCGAGGCTCGGCTCTGGGCTCTGTGCTCGGCTGGGCTCGGGGCTCGGCTCGAGGCTCGGCTCAACACTCGGCTCTGGGCTCGCCTCTAGGCTGGGCTCTGTGCTCGGCCCGGCTCTAGGCTGGGCTCGGGGCTCGGATCTGCGTTCGGCTCTGGACTCGGCTCGCCTCGGCTCTAGGCTGGGCTTGGGGATTGTCTCGGGGCTCGTGTCGAGGCTCGGCTCTGGGCTCTGTGTTCGGCTGAGCTCGGGGCTCGGCTCGAGGCTCGGCTCTGGGCTCGGCTCTGGACTCGGCTCGGCGCTAGGCTGGGCTCGGGGCTCGGATCTGGGTTCGGCTCTGGACTCGGCTCGCCTCGGCTCTAGGCTGGGCTTGGGGATTGTCTCGGGGCTCGTCTCGAGGCTCGGCTCTGGGCTCTGTGCTCGGCTGGGCTCGGGGCTCGGCTCGAGGCTCGGCTCTGGGCTCGGCTCTAGGCTGTGCTCTGGGCTCGGCTCGGCTCTAGGCTGGGCTCGGGGCTCGGATCTGGGTTCGGCTCTGGACTCGGCTCGCCTCGGATCTAGGCTGGGCTTGGGGATTGTCTCGGGGCTCGTCTCGACTCTCGGCTCTGGGCTCTGTGCTCGGCTGGGATCGGGGCTCGGCTCGAAGCTCGGCTCTGGGCTCGACTCTAGACGCGGCTCTAGCCTCGGCTCGGCTCTAGGCTCTGCTCGTTGCTCGGCTCTGGGCTCGGGTCTGGACTCGGATCTAGGCTGGGCTCGAGGCTCGGCTCTGGGCTTGTCTGCTCTCGGCTCTAGGCTGGGCTCGTGTCTCTGCTCTGGGCTCGTCTCTGGACTCGGTTCTAGGCTGGGCTCGAGGCTCGGCTCTGGACTCGGCTCCGCTCTATTCTGGGCTCGGGCTCGTATCTCGGTTCGGCTCTGGACTCGGCTACACTCGGCTCTAGGCTGGGCTTAGGGATTGTCTCGGGGCTCGTCTCGAGGCTCGGGTCTGGACTCTGTGTTTGGCTGGGCTCGGCGCTCGGCTCGAGGCTCGGCTCTAGGCTGGGCTACGGGCTCGGCTCGGCTCTAGGCCGGGCTCGGGGCTCGGATCTGGTTTCGGCTATGGACTCGGCTCTCCTCGGCTCTAGGCTGGGCTTGGGGATTGTCTCGGGGCTCGGTTCGAGGCTCGGCTCTGGGGTCCGGTCTGGACTCGGCTCTAGGCTGGGCTCGAGGCTCGGCTCTGGGCTTGTCTGCAATCGGCTTTGGGCTGGGCTCAGGGATCGGCTCTGCTCTTGGCTCGGCTCGAGGCTCAGATCGCGCCTGAATCTAGGGTCGGCTCTGGACTCGGCTCGGCTCTAGGCCGGGCTCCGTGCTCGGATCTCGGTTCGGCTCTGGACTCGGCTCGCCTTGGCTCTAGGCTGAGCTTGGGGATTGTCTCGGGGCTCGTTTCGAGGCTCGGCTCTGGGCTCTGTGCTCGACTGGACCCGGGGCTCAGCTCGAGGCTCGGCTCAATACTCGGCTCTGGGCTCGCCTCTAGACTGGGCTCTGGCTCGGCTCTGGACTCGGCTCGGCTCTAGGCTGGGATCGGGGCTCGGATCTGGGTTCCGCTCTGGACTCGGCTCGACTCGGCTCTAGGCTGGGCTTGGGGATTGTCTCGGGGCTCGTCTCGAGGCTCGGCTCTGGGCTCTGTGCTTGGCTGGGCTCGGGGCTCGGCTCGAAGCTCGGCTCTAGGCTGGGCTCTGGGCTCGGCTCGGCTCTAGGCTGGGCTCGGGGCTCGTATCTGGGTTCGGCTCTGGACTCGGCTCGCCTCGGCTCTAGGCTGGGCTTGGGGATTGTCTCGGGGATCGTCTCGAGGCTCGGCTCTGGGCTCTGTGCTCGGCTGGGCTCGGGGCTCGGCTCGAGGCTCGGCACTGGGCTCGGCTCTAGGCTGTACTCTGGGATCGGCTCGGCTCTAGGCTGGGCTCGGGGCTCGGATCTGTGTTCGGCTCTGGACTCGGCTCGCCTCGGCTCTAGGCTGGGCTTGTGGATTGTCTCGGGTCTCGTCTCGAGGCTCGGCTCTGGGCTCTGTGCTCGGCTGGGCTCGGGGCTTGGCTCGAGGCTCGGCTCTGGGCTCGGCTCTGGACTCGGCTCTAGGCTGGGCTCGAGGCTCGGCTCTGGGCTTGTCTGCAATCGGCTTTGGGTTGGGCTCAGGTATCGGCTCTGCTCTTGGCTCGGCTCGAGGCTCAGATCGCGCCTGAACCTGGGTTCGGCTTTGGACTCGGCTCGCCTCGGCTCTAGGCTGGGCTTGGGGATTGTCTCGGGGCTCGTCTCGAGGCTCGGCTCTGGGCTCTGTGCTCGGCTGGGCTCGGGGCTCGGCTCGAGGCTCGGCTCAATACTCGGCTCTGGGCTCGCCTCTAGACTGGGCTCTAGCCTCGGCTCGGCTCTAGGCTCTGCTCGTGCTCGGCTCTGGGCTCGGGTCTGGACTCGGATCTAGGCTAGGCTCGAGGCTCGGCTCTGGGCTTGTCTGCTCTCGGCTCTAGGCTGGGCTCGTGGCTCTGCTCTGGGCTCGTCTCTGGACTCGGTTCTAGGCTGAGCTCGAGGCTCGGCTCTGGACTCGGCTCGGCTCTAGGCTGGGCTCCGGGCTCGCATCTATGTTCGGTCTGGACTCGGCTCGCCTCGGCTCTAGGCTGGGCTTGGGGATTGTCTCGGGGCTCGTCTCGAGGCTCGGCTCTGGGCTCTGTGCTCGGCTGGGTTCGGGGCTCGGCTCGAGGCTCGGATCTGGGCTCGGCTCTAGGCTGGGCTCTGGGATCGGCTCGGCTCTAGGCTGGGCTCGGGGCTCGGATCTGTGTTCGGCTTTGGACTCGGCTCGCCTCGGCTCTAGGCTGGGCTTGGGGATTGTCTCGGGGCTCGTCTCGAGGCTCGGCTCTGGGCTCTGTGCTCGGCTGGGCTCGGGGCTCGTCTCGAGGCTCGGCTCTGGGCTCTGTGCTCGGATGGGCTCGGGGCTCGGCTCGAGGCTCGGCTCTGGGCTCGGCTCTAGGCTGGGCTCTGTGTTCGGCTCGGCTCTAGGCTGGGCTCGGGGCACGGATATGGATTCGGCTCTGGACTCGGCTCGCCTCGGCTCTAGGCTGGGCTTAGGGATTGTCTCGGGGCTCGTCTCGAGGCTCGGCTCTGGGCGCTGTGCTCTGCTGGGCTCGGGGCTCGGCTCGAGTCTCGGCTCTGGGCTCGGATCTAGGCTGGGCTCTAGCATCGGTTCGGCTCTAGGCTCTGCTCGTTGCTCGGCTCTGGGCTCTGGGCTGGACTCGGATCTAGGCTGGGCTCGGGACTCGGCTCGAGGCTCGTCTCAATACTCGGCTCTGGTCTCGCCTCTAGACTGGGCTCTGGCTCGGCTCGGCTCTAGCCTGGGCTCGGAGATCGGATCGAGTTCGGCTCTGGACTCGGCTCGCCTCGGCTCTAGGCTGGGCTTGGGATTGTCTCGGGGCTCGTCTTGAGCATCGGCTATGGCCTCTGTGCTCGGCTGGGCTCGGGGCTCGGCTCGAGGCTCGGCTCTGGGCTCGGCTCTGGACTCGGCTCTAGGCTGGGCTCGAGGCTCGGCTCTGGGCTTGTCTGCAATCGGCTTTGGGTTGGGCTCAGGTATCGTCTCTGCTCTTGGCTCGGCTCGAGTCTCAGATCGCGCCTGAACCTGGGTTCGGCTCTGGACTCGGCTCGCCTCGGCTCTAGGCTGGGCTTGGGGATTGTCTCGGGGCTCGTCTCGAGGCTCGGCTCTGGGCTCTGTGCTCGGCTGGGCTCGGGGCTCGGCTCGAGGCTCGGCTCTGGGCTCGGCTCTAGGCTGGGCTCTAGCCTCGGCTCGGCTCTAGGCTCTGCTCGTTGCTCGGCTCTGGGCTCGGGTCTGGACTCGGATCTAGGCTGGGCTCGAGGCTCGGCTCTGGGCTTGTCTGCTCTCGGCTCTAGGCTGGGCTCGTGGCTCTGCTTTGGGCTCGTCTCTGGACTCGGTTCGAGGCTGGGCTCGAGGCTCGGCTCTGGACTCGGCTCGGCTCTAGGCTGGGCTCGGGGCTCGGATCTGGGTTCGGCTCTGGACTCGGCTCGACTCGGCTCTAGGCTGGGCTTGGGGATTGTCTCGGGGCTCGTCTCGAGGCTCGGCTCTGGGCTTTGTGCTTGGCTGGGCTCGGGGCTCGGCTCGAGGCTCGGCTCTAGGCTGGCTGTGGGCTCGGCTCGGCTCTAGGCTGGGCTCGGACCCCCGATCTATGTTCGGCTCTGGACTCGGCTCGCCTCGGCTCTAGGCTGGGCTTGGGGATTGTCTCGGGGATCGTCTCGAGGCTCGGCTCTGGGCTCTGTGCTTGGCTGGGCTCGGGGCTCGGCTCGAGGCTCGGCTCAATACTCGGCTCTGGGCTCGCCTCTAGACTGGGCTCTGGCTCGGCTCGGCTCTAGGGTGGGCTCGGGGCTCGGATCTGGCTTCGGCTCTGGACTCGGCTCGCCTCGGCTCTAGGCTGGGCTTGGGGATTGTCTCGGGGCTCGTCTTGAGCATCGGCTATGGGCTCTGTGCTCGGCTGGGCTCGGTTCTCGGCTCGAGGCTCGGCTCTGTGCTCGGCTCTGGACTCGGCTCTAGGCTGGGCTCGAGGCTCGGCTCTGGGCTTGTCTGCAATCGGCTTTGGGTTGGGCTCAGGTATCGGCTCTGCTCTTGGCTCGGCTCGAGGCTCAGATCGCGCCTGAACCTGGGCTCGGCTCTGGACTCGGCTCGGCTTTGGGCTGGGCTCGGGGCTCGGATCTGGGTTCGGCTCTGGACTTGGCTCGCCTCGGCTCTAGGCTGGGCTTGGGGATTGTCTCGGGGCTCGTCTCGAGGCTCGGCTCTGGGCTCTGTGCTCGGCTGGGCACGGGGCTAGGCTCTGCACTCGGCTCGGATCTAGGCTGGGCTCGGGGCTCGGATCTGGGTTCGGCTCTGGACTCGGCTCGCCTCGGCTCTAGGCTGGGCTTGGGGATTGTCTCGGGGCTCTTCTCGAGGTTCGGCTCTGGGCTCTGTGCTCGGCTGGGCTCGGGGCTCAGCTCGAGGCTCGGCTCTGGGCTCGGCTCTAGGCTGGGCTCTGGGATCGGCTCGGCTCTAGTCTTGGCTCGGGGCTCGGATCTGGGTTCGGCTCTGGACTCGGCTCGCCTCGGCTCTAGGCTGTGCTTGGGGATTGTCTCGGGGCTCGGCTCGAGGCTCGGCTCTGGGCTCGGCTCTGGACTCGGCTCTAGGCTGGGCTCGAGGCTCGGCTCAGGGCTTGTCTGCTCTCGGCTTTGAGCTGGGCTCAGGGATCTGCTCTGCTCTTGGCTCGGCTCGAGGCTCCGATCGCGCCCGTCTCTGGGCTCTGCTCTGGACTCGGCTCGGCTCTAGGCTGCGCTTGGGGCTCGGATCTGGGTTCGGCTCTGGACTCGGCTCGCCTCGGCTCTAGGCTGGGCTTGGGGATTGTGTCGGGGCTCGTCTCGAGGCTCGGCTCTGTGCTCTGTGTTCGGCTGTGCTCGGGGCTCGGCTCGAGGTTCGGCTCTGGGCTCGGCTCTAGGCTGGGCTCTAGCCTCGGCTCGGCTCTAGGCTCGGCTCGAGGCTCGGCATACGGCTCGGCTCTGGACTCGGCTCTAGGCTGGGCTCGAGGCTCGGCTCAGGGCTTGTGAGCTCTCGGCTTTGAGCAGGGCTCAGGGATCTACTCTGCTCTTGGCTCGGCTCGAGGCTCCGATCGCGCCCGACTCTGGGCTCTGCTCTGGATTCGGATCGGCTCTAGGCTGCGCTTGGGACTCGGATCTGGGTTCGGCTCTGGACTCGGCTCGCCTCGGCTCTAGGCTGGGCTTGTGGATTGTCTCGGGGCTCGTCTCGAGGCTCGGCTCTGTGCTCTGTGTTCGGCTGGGCTCGGGGCTCGATTCGAGGTTCGGCTCTGGGCTCGGCTCTAGGCTGGGCTCTAGCCTCGGCTCGGCTCTAGGCTGGTCTCGGGGCTCGGATCTGGGTTCGGCTCTGGACTCGGCTCGCCTCGGCTCTAGGCTGGGCTTGGGGATTGTCTCGGGGCTCGTCTCGAGGCTCGGCTCTGGGCTCTGTGCTCGGCTGGGCTCGGGGCTCGTCTCGAGGCTCGGCTCTGGGCTCTGTGCTCGGATGGGCTCGGGGCTCGGCTCGAGGCTCGTCTCTGGGCTCGGCTCTAGGCTGGGCTCTGTGTTCGGCTCGGCTCTAGGCTGGGCTCGGGGCTCGGATATGGATTCGGCTCTGGACTCGGCTCGCCTCGGCTCTAGGCTGGGCTTAGGGATTGTCTCGGGGCTCGTCTCGAGGCTCGGCTCTGGGCGCTGTGCTCGGCTGGGCTCGGGGCTCGGCTCGAGTCTCGGCTCTGGGCTCGGATCTAGGCTGGGCTCTAGCATCGGTTCGGCTCTAGGCTCTGCTCGTTGCTGGACTCGGATCTAGGCTGGGCTCGGGACTCGGCTCGAGGCTCGTCTCAATACTCGGCTCTGGTCTCGCCTCTAGCCTGGGCTCTGGCTCGGCTCGGCTCTAGCCTGGGCTCGGAGCTCGGATCTGGGTTCGGCTCTGGACTCGGCTCGCCTCGGCTCTAGGCTGGGCTTGGGATTGTCTCGGGGCTCGTCTTGAGCATCGGCTATGGCCTCTGTGCTCGGCTGGGCTCGGGGCTCGACTCGAGGCTCGGCTCTGGGCTCGGCTCTGGACTCGGCTCTAGGCTGGGCTCGAGGCTCGGCTCTGGGCTTGTCTGCAATCGGCTTTGGGTTGGGCTCAGGTATCGTCTCTGCTCTTGGCTCGGCTCGAGTCTCAGATCGCGCCTGAACCTGGGTTCGGCTCTGGACTCGGCTCGCCTCGGCTCTAGGCTGGGCTTGGGGATTTTCTCGGGGCTCGTCTTGAGCATCGGCTATGGGCTCTGTGCTCGGCTGGGCTCGGGGCTCGGCTCGAGGCTCGTCTCTGTGCTCGGCTCTGGACTCGCCTCTAGGCTGGGCTCGAGGGTCGGCTCTGGGCTTGTCTACAATCGGCTTTGGGTTGGGCTCAGGTATCGGCTCTGCTCTTGGCTCGGCTCGAGGCTCAGATCGCGCCTGAACCTGGGCTCGGCTCTGGACTCGGCTCGGCTTGGGGCTGGGCTCGGGGCTCGGATCTGGGTTCGGCTCTGGACTCGGCTCGCGTCGGCTCTAGGCTGAGCTTGGGGATTGTCTCGGGGCTCGTCTCGAGCCTCGGCTCTGTGCTCTGTGTTCGGCTGGGCTCGGGGCTCGGCTCGAGGCTCGGCTCTGGACTCGGGTCTGGACTCGGATCTAGGCTGGGCTCGAGGCTCGGCTCTGGGCTTGTCTGCTCTCGGCTCTAGGCTGGGCTCGTGTCTCTGCTCTGGGCTCGTCTCTGGACTCGGTTCTAGGCTGGGCTCGAGGCTCGGCTCTGGGCTCGGCTCGGCTCTAGGGTGGCCTCGGGGCTCGGATCTGGGTTCGGCTCTGGACTCGGCTCGACTCGGCTCTAGGCTGGGCTTAGGGATTGTCTCGGGGCTCGTCTCGAGGCTCGGCTCTGGACTCTGTGCTTGGCTGGGCTCGGGGCTCGGCTCGAGGATCGGCTCTAGGCTGGGCTCTGGGCTCGGCTCGGCTCTAGGCTGGGCTCGGGGCTCGGATCTGGGTTCGGCTCTGGACTCGGCTCGCCTCGGCTCTAGGCTGGGCTTGGGGATTGTCTCGGGGCTCGTCTCGAGGCTCGGCTCTGAGCTCTGTGCTCGGCTGGGCTCGGAGCTCGGCTCTAGGCTCGGCTCTGGGCTCGGCTCTGGACTCGGCTCGGCTTTGGGCTGGGCTCGGGGCTCGGATCTGGTTTCGGCTATGGACTCGGCTCGCCTCGGCTCTAGGCTGGGCTTGGGGATTGTCTCGGGGCTCGTTTCGAGGCTCGGCTCTGGGCTCTGTGCTCGGCTGGGCTCGGGGCTCGGCTCGAGGCTCGGCTCTGGGCTCGGCTCTAGGCTGTGCTCTGGGCTCGGCTCGGCTTTAGGCTGGGCTCGGGGCTCGGATCTGGGTTCGGCTCTGGACTCGGCTCGCCTCGGATCTAGGCTGGGCTTGGGGATTGTCTCGGGGCTCGTCTCGAGGCTCGGCTCTAGGCAGGTCTCAGGGCTCGGCTCGGCTCTAGGCTGGGCTCGGGGCTCGGATCTGGTTTCGGTTCTGGAGTCGGCTCGCCTCGGCTCTAGGCTGGGCTTGGGGATTGTCTCGGGGCTCGTCTCGAGGCTCGGCTCTGGGCTCTGTGCTTGGCTGGGATCGGGGCTCGGCTCGAGGCTCGGCTCTGGGCTCGGCTCTGGACTCAGCTCGAGGCTGGGCTCGAGGCTCGGCTCTTGGCATGTCTTCTCTCGGCTTTGGGCTGAGCTCAGGGATCGGCTCTACTCTTAGCTCGGCTCGAGGCTCAGATCGCGCCCGACTCTCGGCTCGTCTCTGGGATCTGTGCTCTGCTGGGCTCGGGGCTCGGCTCGAGTCTCGGCTCTGGGCTCGGATCTAGGCTGGGCTCTAGCATCGGTTCGGCTCTAGGCTCTGCTCGTTGCTCGGCTCTGGGCTCTGGGCTGGACTCGGATCTAGGCTGGGCTCGGGACTCGGCTCGAGGCTCGTCTCAATACTCGGCTCTGGTCTCGCCTCTAGACTGGGCTCTGGCTCGGCTCGGCTCTAGCCTGGGCTCGGAGATCGGATCGAGTTCGGCTCTGGACTCGGCTCGCCTCGGCTCTAGGCTGGGCTTGGGATTGTCTCGGGGCTCGTCTTGAGCATCGGCTATGGCCTCTGTGCTCGGCTGGGCTCGGGGCTCGGCTCGAGGCTCGGCTCTGGGCTCGGCTCTGGACTCGGCTCTAGGCTGGGCTCGAGGCTCGGCTCTGGGCTTGTCTGCAATCGGCTTTGGGTTGGGCTCAGGTATCGTCTCTGCTCTTGGCTCGGCTCGAGTCTCAGATCGCGCCTGAACCTGGGTTCGGCTCTGGACTCGGCTCGCCTCGGCTCTAGGCTGGGCTTGGGGATTGTCTCGGGGCTCGTCTCGAGGCTCGGCTCTGGGCTCTGTGCTCGGCTGGGCTCGGGGCTCGGCTCGAGGCTCGGCTCTGGGCTCGGCTCTAGGCTGGGCTCTAGCCTCGGCTCGGCTCTAGGCTCTGCTCGTTGCTCGGCTCTGGGCTCGGGTCTGGACTCGGATCTAGGCTGGGCTCGAGGCTCGGCTCTGGGCTTGTCTGCTCTCGGCTCTAGGCTGGGCTCGTGGCTCTGCTTTGGGCTCGTCTCTGGACTCGGTTCGAGGCTGGGCTCGAGGCTCGGCTCTGGACTCGGCTCGGCTCTAGGCTGGGCTCGGGGCTCGGATCTGGGTTCGGCTCTGGACTCGGCTCGACTCGGCTCTAGGCTGGGCTTGGGGATTGTCTCGGGGCTCGTCTCGAGGCTCGGCTCTGGGCTTTGTGCTTGGCTGGGCTCGGGGCTCGGCTCGAGGCTCGGCTCTAGGCTGGCTGTGGGCTCGGCTCGGCTCTAGGCTGGGCTCGGACCCCCGATCTATGTTCGGCTCTGGACTCGGCTCGCCTCGGCTCTAGGCTGGGCTTGGGGATTGTCTCGGGGATCGTCTCGAGGCTCGGCTCTGGGCTCTGTGCTTGGCTGGGCTCGGGGCTCGGCTCGAGGCTCGGCTCAATACTCGGCTCTGGGCTCGCCTCTAGACTGGGCTCTGGCTCGGCTCGGCTCTAGGGTGGGCTCGGGGCTCGGATCTGGCTTCGGCTCTGGACTCGGCTCGCCTCGGCTCTAGGCTGGGCTTGGGGATTGTCTCGGGGCTCGTCTTGAGCATCGGCTATGGGCTCTGTGCTCGGCTGGGCTCGGTTCTCGGCTCGAGGCTCGGCTCTGTGCTCGGCTCTGGACTCGGCTCTAGGCTGGGCTCGAGGCTCGGCTCTGGGCTTGTCTGCAATCGGCTTTGGGTTGGGCTCAGGTATCGGCTCTGCTCTTGGCTCGGCTCGAGGCTCAGATCGCGCCTGAACCTGGGCTCGGCTCTGGACTCGGCTCGGCTTTGGGCTGGGCTCGGGGCTCGGATCTGGGTTCGGCTCTGGACTTGGCTCGCCTCGGCTCTAGGCTGGGCTTGGGGATTGTCTCGGGGCTCGTCTCGAGGCTCGGCTCTGGGCTCTGTGCTCGGCTGGGCACGGGGCTAGGCTCTGCACTCGGCTCGGATCTAGGCTGGGCTCGGGGCTCGGATCTGGGTTCGGCTCTGGACTCGGCTCGCCTCGGCTCTAGGCTGGGCTTGGGGATTGTCTCGGGGCTCTTCTCGAGGTTCGGCTCTGGGCTCTGTGCTCGGCTGGGCTCGGGGCTCAGCTCGAGGCTCGGCTCTGGGCTCGGCTCTAGGCTGGGCTCTGGGATCGGCTCGGCTCTAGTCTTGGCTCGGGGCTCGGATCTGGGTTCGGCTCTGGACTCGGCTCGCCTCGGCTCTAGGCTGTGCTTGGGGATTGTCTCGGGGCTCGGCTCGAGGCTCGGCTCTGGGCTCGGCTCTGGACTCGGCTCTAGGCTGGGCTCGAGGCCTGGCTCTGGGCTTGTCTGCAATCGGCTTTGGGCTGGGCTCAGGGATCGGCTCTACTCTTGGCTCGGCTCGAGGCTCAGATCGCGCCTGAATCTAGGGTCGGCTGTGGACTCGGCTCGGCTCTAGGCTGGGCTCGGGGCTCGGATCTGGGTTCGGCTCTGGACTCGGTTCGCCTCGGCTCTAGACTGGGCTTGGGGATTGACTCGGGGCTCGTCTCGAGGCTCGGCTCTGGGCTCTGTGCTCGGCTGGGCTCGGGGCTCGGCTCGAGGCTCGGCTCAACACTCGGCTCTGGGCTCGCCTCTAGGCTGGGCTCTGTGCTCGGCCCGGCTCTAGGCTGGGCTCGGGGCTCGGATCTGCGTTCGGCTCTGGACTCGGCTCGCCTCGGCTCTAGGCTGGGCTTGGGGATTGTCTCGGGGCTCGTGTCGAGGCTCGGCTCTGGGCTCTGTGTTCGGCTGAGCTCGGGGCTCGGCTCGAGGCTCGGCTCTGGGCTCGGCTCTGGACTCGGCTCGGCGCTAGGCTGGGCTCGGGGCTCGGATCTGGGTTCGGCTCTGGACTCGGCTCGCCTCGGCTCTAGGCTGGGCTTGGGGATTGTCTCGGGGCTCGTCTCGAGGCTCGGCTCTGGGCTCTGTGCTCGGCTGGGCTCGGGGCTCGGCTCGAGGCTCGGCTCTGGGCTCGGCTCTAGGCTGTGCTCTGGGCTCGGCTCGGCTCTAGGCTGGGCTCGGGGCTCGGATCTGGGTTCGGCTCTGGACTCGGCTCGCCTCGGATCTAGGCTGGGCTTGGGGATTGTCTCGGGGCTCGTCTCGACTCTCGGCTCTGGGCTCTGTGCTCGGCTGGGATCGGGGCTCGGCTCGAAGCTCGGCTCTGGGCTCGACTCTAGACGCGGCTCTAGCCTCGGCTCGGCTCTAGGCTCTGCTCGTTGCTCGGCTCTGGGCTCGGGTCTGGACTCGGATCTAGGCTGGGCTCGAGGCTCGGCTCTGGGCTTGTCTGCTCTCGGCTCTAGGCTGGGCTCGTGTCTCTGCTCTGGGCTCGTCTCTGGACTCGGTTCTAGGCTGGGCTCGAGGCTCGGCTCTGGACTCGGCTCCGCTCTATTCTGGGCTCGGGCTCGTATCTCGGTTCGGCTCTGGACTCGGCTACACTCGGCTCTAGGCTGGGCTTAGGGATTGTCTCGGGGCTCGTCTCGAGGCTCGGGTCTGGACTCTGTGTTTGGCTGGGCTCGGCGCTCGGCTCGAGGCTCGGCTCTAGGCTGGGCTACGGGCTCGGCTCGGCTCTAGGCCGGGCTCGGGGCTCGGATCTGGTTTCGGCTATGGACTCGGCTCTCCTCGGCTCTAGGCTGGGCTTGGGGATTGTCTCGGGGCTCGGTTCGAGGCTCGGCTCTGGGGTCCGGTCTGGACTCGGCTCTAGGCTGGGCTCGAGGCTCGGCTCTGGGCTTGTCTGCAATCGGCTTTGGGCTGGGCTCAGGGATCGGCTCTGCTCTTGGCTCGGCTCGAGGCTCAGATCGCGCCTGAATCTAGGGTCGGCTCTGGACTCGGCTCGGCTCTAGGCCGGGCTCCGTGCTCGGATCTCGGTTCGGCTCTGGACTCGGCTCGCCTTGGCTCTAGGCTGAGCTTGGGGATTGTCTCGGGGCTCGTTTCGAGGCTCGGCTCTGGGCTCTGTGCTCGACTGGACCCGGGGCTCAGCTCGAGGCTCGGCTCAATACTCGGCTCTGGGCTCGCCTCTAGACTGGGCTCTGGCTCGGCTCTGGACTCGGCTCGGCTCTAGGCTGGGATCGGGGCTCGGATCTGGGTTCCGCTCTGGACTCGGCTCGACTCGGCTCTAGGCTGGGCTTGGGGATTGTCTCGGGGCTCGTCTCGAGGCTCGGCTCTGGGCTCTGTGCTTGGCTGGGCTCGGGGCTCGGCTCGAAGCTTGGCTCTAGGCTGGGCTCTGGGCTCGGCTCGGCTCTAGGCTGGGCTCGGGGCTCGTATCTGGGTTCGGCTCTGGACTCGGCTCGCCTCGGCTCTAGGCTGGGCTTGGGGATTGTCTCAGGGATCGTCTCGAGGCTCGGCTCTGGGCTCTGTGCTCGGCTGGGCTCGGGGCTCGGCTCGAGGCTCGGCACTGGGCTCGGCTCTAGGCTGTACTCTGGGATCGGCTCGGCTCTAGGCTGGGCTCGGGGCTCGGATCTGTGTTCGGCTCTGGACACGGCTCGCCTCGGCTCTAGGCTGGGCTTGTGGATTGTCTCGGGTCTCGTCTCGAGGCTCGGCTCTGGGCTCTGTGCTCGGCTGGGCTCGGGGCTTGGCTCGAGGCTCGGCTCTGGGCTCGGCTCTGGACTCGGCTCTAGGCTGGGCTCGAGGCTCGGCTCTGGGCTTGTCTGCAATCGGCTTTGGGTTGGGCTCAGGTATCGGCTCTGCTCTTGGCTCGGCTCGAGGCTCAGATCGCGCCTGAACCTGGGTTCGGCTTTGGACTCGGCTCGCCTCGGCTCTAGGCTGGGCTTGGGGATTGTCTCGGGGCTCGTCTCGAGGCTCGGCTCTGGGCTCTGTGCTCGGCTGGGCTCGGGGCTCGGCTCGAGGCTCGGCTCAATACTCGGCTCTGGGCTCGCCTCTAGACTGGGCTCTAGCCTCGGCTCGGCTCTAGGCTCTGCTCGTGCTCGGCTCTGGGCTCGGGTCTGGACTCGGATCTAGGCTAGGCTCGAGGCTCGGCTCTGGGCTTGTCTGCTCTCGGCTCTAGGCTGGGCTCGTGGCTCTGCTCTGGGCTCGTCTCTGGACTCGGTTCTAGGCTGAGCTCGAGGCTCGGCTCTGGACTCGGCTCGGCTCTAGGCTGGGCTCCGGGCTCGCATCTATGTTCGGTCTGGACTCGGCTCGCCTCGGCTCTAGGCTGGGCTTGGGGATTGTCTCGGGGCTCGTCTCGAGGCTCGGCTCTGGGCTCTGTGCTCGGCTGGGTTCGGGGCTCGGCTCGAGGCTCGGATCTGGGCTCGGCTCTAGGCTGGGCTCTGGGATCGGCTCGGCTCTAGGCTGGGCTCGGGGCTCGGATCTGTGTTCGGCTCTGGACTCGGCTCGCCTCGGCTCTAGGCTGGGCTTGGGGATTGTCTCGGGGCTCGTCTCGAGGCTCGGCTCTGGGCTCTGTGCTCGGCTGGGCTCGGGGCTCGTCTCGAGGCTCGGCTCTGGGCTCTGTGCTCGGATGGGCTCGGGGCTCGGCTCGAGGCTCGGCTCTGGGCTCGGCTCTAGGCTGGGCTCTGTGTTCGGCTCGGCTCTAGGCTGGGCTCGGGGCACGGATATGGATTCGGCTCTGGACTCGGCTCGCCTCGGCTCTAGGCTGGGCTTAGGGATTGTCTCGGGGCTCGTCTCGAGGCTCGGCTCTGGGCGCTGTGCTCTGCTGGGCTCGGGGCTCGGCTCGAGTCTCGGCTCTGGGCTCGGATCTAGGCTGGGCTCTAGCATCGGTTCGGCTCTAGGCTCTGCTCGTTGCTCGGCTCTGGGCTCTGGGCTGGACTCGGATCTAGGCTGGGCTCGGGACTCGGCTCGAGGCTCGTCTCAATACTCGGCTCTGGTCTCGCCTCTAGACTGGGCTCTGGCTCGGCTCGGCTCTAGCCTGGGCTCGGAGATCGGATCGAGTTCGGCTCTGGACTCGGCTCGCCTCGGCTCTAGGCTGGGCTTGGGATTGTCTCGGGGCTCGTCTTGAGCATCGGCTATGGCCTCTGTGCTCGGCTGGGCTCGGGGCTCGGCTCGAGGCTCGGCTCTGGGCTCGGCTCTGGACTCGGCTCTAGGCTGGGCTCGAGGCTCGGCTCTGGGCTTGTCTGCAATCGGCTTTGGGTTGGGCTCAGGTATCGTCTCTGCTCTTGGCTCGGCTCGAGTCTCAGATCGCGCCTGAACCTGGGTTCGGCTCTGGACTCGGCTCGCCTCGGCTCTAGGCTGGGCTTGGGGATTGTCTCGGGGCTCGTCTCGAGGCTCGGCTCTGGGCTCTGTGCTCGGCTGGGCTCGGGGCTCGGCTCGAGGCTCGGCTCTGGGCTCGGCTCTAGGCTGGGCTCTAGCCTCGGCTCGGCTCTAGGCTCTGCTCGTTGCTCGGCTCTGGGCTCGGGTCTGGACTCGGATCTAGGCTGGGCTCGAGGCTCGGCTCTGGGCTTGTCTGCTCTCGGCTCTAGGCTGGGCTCGTGGCTCTGCTTTGGGCTCGTCTCTGGACTCGGTTCGAGGCTGGGCTCGAGGCTCGGCTCTGGACTCGGCTCGGCTCTAGGCTGGGCTCGGGGCTCGGATCTGGGTTCGGCTCTGGACTCGGCTCGACTCGGCTCTAGGCTGGGCTTGGGGATTGTCTCGGGGCTCGTCTCGAGGCTCGGCTCTGGGCTTTGTGCTTGGCTGGGCTCGGGGCTCGGCTCGAGGCTCGGCTCTAGGCTGGCTGTGGGCTCGGCTCGGCTCTAGGCTGGGCTCGGACCCCCGATCTATGTTCGGCTCTGGACTCGGCTCGCCTCGGCTCTAGGCTGGGCTTGGGGATTGTCTCGGGGATCGTCTCGAGGCTCGGCTCTGGGCTCTGTGCTTGGCTGGGCTCGGGGCTCGGCTCGAGGCTCGGCTCAATACTCGGCTCTGGGCTCGCCTCTAGACTGGGCTCTGGCTCGGCTCGGCTCTAGGGTGGGCTCGGGGCTCGGATCTGGCTTCGGCTCTGGACTCGGCTCGCCTCGGCTCTAGGCTGGGCTTGGGGATTGTCTCGGGGCTCGTCTTGAGCATCGGCTATGGGCTCTGTGCTCGGCTGGGCTCGGTTCTCGGCTCGAGGCTCGGCTCTGTGCTCGGCTCTGGACTCGGCTCTAGGCTGGGCTCGAGGCTCGGCTCTGGGCTTGTCTGCAATCGGCTTTGGGTTGGGCTCAGGTATCGGCTCTGCTCTTGGCTCGGCTCGAGGCTCAGATCGCGCCTGAACCTGGGCTCGGCTCTGGACTCGGCTCGGCTTTGGGCTGGGCTCGGGGCTCGGATCTGGGTTCGGCTCTGGACTTGGCTCGCCTCGGCTCTAGGCTGGGCTTGGGGATTGTCTCGGGGCTCGTCTCGAGGCTCGGCTCTGGGCTCTGTGCTCGGCTGGGCACGGGGCTAGGCTCTGCACTCGGCTCGGATCTAGGCTGGGCTCGGGGCTCGGATCTGGGTTCGGCTCTGGACTCGGCTCGCCTCGGCTCTAGGCTGGGCTTGGGGATTGTCTCGGGGCTCTTCTCGAGGTTCGGCTCTGGGCTCTGTGCTCGGCTGGGCTCGGGGCTCAGCTCGAGGCTCGGCTCTGGGCTCGGCTCTAGGCTGGGCTCTGGGATCGGCTCGGCTCTAGTCTTGGCTCGGGGCTCGGATCTGGGTTCGGCTCTGGACTCGGCTCGCCTCGGCTCTAGGCTGGGCTTGGGGATTGTGTCGGGGCTCGTCTCGAGGCTCGGCTCTGTGCTCTGTGTTCGGCTGTGCTCGGGGCTCGGCTCGAGGTTCGGCTCTGGGCTCGGCTCTAGGCTGGGCTCTAGCCTCGGCTCGGCTCTAGGCTCGGCTCGAGGCTCGGCATACGGCTCGGCTCTGGACTCGGCTCTAGGCTGGGCTCGAGGCTCGGCTCAGGGCTTGTGAGCTCTCGGCTTTGAGCAGGGCTCAGGGATCTACTCTGCTCTTGGCTCGGCTCGAGGCTCCGATCGCGCCCGACTCTGGGCTCTGCTCTGGATTCGGATCGGCTCTAGGCTGCGCTTGGGACTCGGATCTGGGTTCGGCTCTGGACTCGGCTCGCCTCGGCTCTAGGCTGGGCTTGTGGATTGTCTCGGGGCTCGTCTCGAGGCTCGGCTCTGTGCTCTGTGTTCGGCTGGGCTCGGGGCTCGATTCGAGGTTCGGCTCTGGGCTCGGCTCTAGGCTGGGCTCTAGCCTCGGCTCGGCTCTAGGCTGGTCTCGGGGCTCGGATCTGGGTTCGGCTCTGGACTCGGCTCGCCTCGGCTCTAGGCTGGGCTTGGGGATTGTCTCGGGGCTCGTCTCGAGGCTCGGCTCTGGGCTCTGTGCTCGGCTGGGCTCGGGGCTCGTCTCGAGGCTCGGCTCTGGGCTCTGTGCTCGGATGGGCTCGGGGCTCGGCTCGAGGCTCGTCTCTGGGCTCGGCTCTAGGCTGGGCTCTGTGTTCGGCTCGGCTCTAGTCTGGGCTCGGGGCTCGGATATGGATTCGGCTCTGGACTCGGCTCGCCTCGGCTCTAGGCTGGGCTTAGGGATTGTCTCGGGGCTCGTCTCGAGGCTCGGCTCTGGGCGCTGTGCTCGGCTGGGCTCGGGGCTCGGCTCGAGTCTCGGCTCTGGGCTCGGATCTAGGCTGGGCTCTAGCATCGGTTCGGCTCTAGGCTCTGCTCGTTGCTGGACTCGGATCTAGGCTGGGCTCGGGACTCGGCTCGAGGCTCGTCTCAATACTCGGCTCTGGTCTCGCCTCTAGCCTGGGCTCTGGCTCGGCTCGGCTCTAGCCTGGGCTCGGAGCTCGGATCTGGGTTCGGCTCTGGACTCGGCTCGCCTCGGCTCTAGGCTGGGCTTGGGATTGTCTCGGGGCTCGTCTTGAGCATCGGCTATGGCCTCTGTGCTCGGCTGGGCTCGGGGCTCGACTCGAGGCTCGGCTCTGGGCTCGGCTCTGGACTCGGCTCTAGGCTGGGCTCGAGGCTCGGCTCTGGGCTTGTCTGCAATCGGCTTTGGGTTGGGCTCAGGTATCGTCTCTGCTCTTGGCTCGGCTCGAGTCTCAGATCGCGCCTGAACCTGGGTTCGGCTCTGGACTCGGCTCGCCTCGGCTCTAGGCTGGGCTTGGGGATTTTCTCGGGGCTCGTCTTGAGCATCGGCTATGGGCTCTGTGCTCGGCTGGGCTCGGGGCTCGGCTCGAGGCTCGTCTCTGTGCTCGGCTCTGGACTCGCCTCTAGGCTCTGCTCGAGGGTCGGCTCTGGGCTTGTCTACAATCGGCTTTGGGTTGGGCTCAGGTATCGGCTCTGCTCTTGGCTCGGCTCGAGGCTCAGATCGCGCCTGAACCTGGGCTCGGCTCTGGACTCGGCTCGGCTTGGGGCTGGGCTCGGGGCTCGGATCTGGGTTCGGCTCTGGACTCGGCTCGCCTCGGCTCTAGGCTGAGCTTGGGGATTGTCTCGGGGCTCGTCTCGAGCCTCGGCTCTGTGCTCTGTGTTCGGCTGGGCTCGGGGCTCGGCTCGAGGCTCGGCTCTGGACTCGGGTCTGGACTCGGATCTAGGCTGGGCTCGAGGCTCGGCTCTGGGCTTGTCTGCTCTCGGCTCTAGGCTGGGCTCGTGTCTCTGCTCTGGGCTCGTCTCTGGACTCGGTTCTAGGCTGGGCTCGAGGCTCGGCTCTGGGCTCGGCTCGGCTCTAGGGTGGCCTCGGGGCTCGGATCTGGGTTCGGCTCTGGACTCGGCTCGACTCGGCTCTAGGCTGGGCTTAGGGATTGTCTCGGGGCTCGTCTCGAGGCTCGGCTCTGGACTCTGTGCTTGGCTGGGCTCGGGGCTCGGCTCGAGGATCGGCTCTAGGCTGGGCTCTGGGCTCGGCTCGGCTCTAGGCTGGGCTCGGGGCTCGGATCTGGGTTCGGCTCTGGACTCGGCTCGCCTCGGCTCTAGGCTGGGCTTGGGGATTGTCTCGGGGCTCGTCTCGAGGCTCGGCTCTGAGCTCTGTGCTCGGCTGGGCTCGGAGCTCGGCTCTAGGCTCGGCTCTGGGCTCGGCTCTGGACTCGGCTCGGCTTTGGGCTGGGCTCGGGGCTCGGATCTGGTTTCGGCTATGGACTCGGCTCGCCTCGGCTCTAGGCTGGGCTTGGGGATTGTCTCGGGGCTCGTTTCGAGGCTCGGCTCTGGGCTCTGTGCTCGGCTGGGCTCGGGGCTCGGCTCGAGGCTCGGCTCTGGGCTCGGCTCTAGGCTGTGCTCTGGGCTCGGCTCGGCTTTAGGCTGGGCTCGGGGCTCGGATCTGGGTTCGGCTCTGGACTCGGCTCGCCTCGGATCTAGGCTGGGCTTGGGGATTGTCTCGGGGCTCGTCTCGAGGCTCGGCTCTAGGCAGGTCTCAGGGCTCGGCTCGGCTCTAGGCTGGGCTCGGGGCTCGGATCTGGTTTCGGTTCTGGAGTCGGCTCGCCTCGGCTCTAGGCTGGGCTTGGGGATTGTCTCGGGGCTCGTCTCGAGGCTCGGCTCTGGGCTCTGTGCTTGGCTGGGATCGGGGCTCGGCTCGAGGCTCGGCTCTGGGCTCGGCTCTGGACTCAGCTCGAGGCTGGGCTCGAGGCTCGGCTCTTGGCATGTCTTCTCTCGGCTTTGGGCTGAGCTCAGGGATCGGCTCTACTCTTAGCTCGGCTCGAGGCTCAGATCGCGCCCGACTCTCGGCTCGTCTCTGGGATCTGTGCTCTGCTGGGCTCGGGGCTCGGCTCGAGTCTCGGCTCTGGGCTCGGATCTAGGCTGGGCTCTAGCATCGGTTCGGCTCTAGGCTCTGCTCGTTGCTCGGCTCTGGGCTCTGGGCTGGACTCGGATCTAGGCTGGGCTCGGGACTCGGCTCGAGGCTCGTCTCAATACTCGGCTCTGGTCTCGCCTCTAGACTGGGCTCTGGCTCGGCTCGGCTCTAGCCTGGGCTCGGAGATCGGATCGAGTTCGGCTCTGGACTCGGCTCGCCTCGGCTCTAGGCTGGGCTTGGGATTGTCTCGGGGCTCGTCTTGAGCATCGGCTATGGCCTCTGTGCTCGGCTGGGCTCGGGGCTCGGCTCGAGGCTCGGCTCTGGGCTCGGCTCTGGACTCGGCTCTAGGCTGGGCTCGAGGCTCGGCTCTGGGCTTGTCTGCAATCGGCTTTGGGTTGGGCTCAGGTATCGTCTCTGCTCTTGGCTCGGCTCGAGTCTCAGATCGCGCCTGAACCTGGGTTCGGCTCTGGACTCGGCTCGCCTCGGCTCTAGGCTGGGCTTGGGGATTGTCTCGGGGCTCGTCTCGAGGCTCGGCTCTGGGCTCTGTGCTCGGCTGGGCTCGGGGCTCGGCTCGAGGCTCGGCTCTGGGCTCGGCTCTAGGCTGGGCTCTAGCCTCGGCTCGGCTCTAGGCTCTGCTCGTTGCTCGGCTCTGGGCTCGGGTCTGGACTCGGATCTAGGCTGGGCTCGAGGCTCGGCTCTGGGCTTGTCTGCTCTCGGCTCTAGGCTGGGCTCGTGGCTCTGCTTTGGGCTCGTCTCTGGACTCGGTTCGAGGCTGGGCTCGAGGCTCGGCTCTGGACTCGGCTCGGCTCTAGGCTGGGCTCGGGGCTCGGATCTGGGTTCGGCTCTGGACTCGGCTCGACTCGGCTCTAGGCTGGGCTTGGGGATTGTCTCGGGGCTCGTCTCGAGGCTCGGCTCTGGGCTTTGTGCTTGGCTGGGCTCGGGGCTCGGCTCGAGGCTCGGCTCTAGGCTGGCTGTGGGCTCGGCTCGGCTCTAGGCTGGGCTCGGACCCCCGATCTATGTTCGGCTCTGGACTCGGCTCGCCTCGGCTCTAGGCTGGGCTTGGGGATTGTCTCGGGGATCGTCTCGAGGCTCGGCTCTGGGCTCTGTGCTTGGCTGGGCTCGGGGCTCGGCTCGAGGCTCGGCTCAATACTCGGCTCTGGGCTCGCCTCTAGACTGGGCTCTGGCTCGGCTCGGCTCTAGGGTGGGCTCGGGGCTCGGATCTGGCTTCGGCTCTGGACTCGGCTCGCCTCGGCTCTAGGCTGGGCTTGGGGATTGTCTCGGGGCTCGTCTTGAGCATCGGCTATGGGCTCTGTGCTCGGCTGGGCTCGGTTCTCGGCTCGAGGCTCGGCTCTGTGCTCGGCTCTGGACTCGGCTCTAGGCTGGGCTCGAGGCTCGGCTCTGGGCTTGTCTGCAATCGGCTTTGGGTTGGGCTCAGGTATCGGCTCTGCTCTTGGCTCGGCTCGAGGCTCAGATCGCGCCTGAACCTGGGCTCGGCTCTGGACTCGGCTCGGCTTTGGGCTGGGCTCGGGGCTCGGATCTGGGTTCGGCTCTGGACTTGGCTCGCCTCGGCTCTAGGCTGGGCTTGGGGATTGTCTCGGGGCTCGTCTCGAGGCTCGGCTCTGGGCTCTGTGCTCGGCTGGGCACGGGGCTAGGCTCTGCACTCGGCTCGGATCTAGGCTGGGCTCGGGGCTCGGATCTGGGTTCGGCTCTGGACTCGGCTCGCCTCGGCTCTAGGCTGGGCTTGGGGATTGTCTCGGGGCTCTTCTCGAGGTTCGGCTCTGGGCTCTGTGCTCGGCTGGGCTCGGGGCTCAGCTCGAGGCTCGGCTCTGGGCTCGGCTCTAGGCTGGGCTCTGGGATCGGCTCGGCTCTAGTCTTGGCTCGGGGCTCGGATCTGGGTTCGGCTCTGGACTCGGCTCGCCTCGGCTCTAGGCTGTGCTTGGGGATTGTCTCGGGGCTCGGCTCGAGGCTCGGCTCTGGGCTCGGCTCTGGACTCGGCTCTAGGCTGGGCTCGAGGCTCGGCTCAGGGCTTGTCTGCTCTCGGCTTTGAGCTGGGCTCAGGGATCTGCTCTGCTCTTGGCTCGGCTCGAGGCTCCGATCGCGCCCGTCTCTGGGCTCTGCTCTGGACTCGGCTCGGCTCTAGGCTGCGCTTGGGGCTCGGATCTGGGTTCGGCTCTGGACTCGGCTCGCCTCGGCTCTAGGCTGGGCTTGGGGATTGTGTCGGGGCTCGTCTCGAGGCTCGGCTCTGTGCTCTGTGTTCGGCTGTGCTCGGGGCTCGGCTCGAGGTTCGGCTCTGGGCTCGGCTCTAGGCTGGGCTCTAGCCTCGGCTCGGCTCTAGGCTCGGCTCGAGGCTCGGCATACGGCTCGGCTCTGGACTCGGCTCTAGGCTGGGCTCGAGGCTCGGCTCAGGGCTTGTGAGCTCTCGGCTTTGAGCAGGGCTCAGGGATCTACTCTGCTCTTGGCTCGGCTCGAGGCTCCGATCGCGCCCGACTCTGGGCTCTGCTCTGGATTCGGATCGGCTCTAGGCTGCGCTTGGGACTCGGATCTGGGTTCGGCTCTGGACTCGGCTCGCCTCGGCTCTAGGCTGGGCTTGTGGATTGTCTCGGGGCTCGTCTCGAGGCTCGGCTCTGTGCTCTGTGTTCGGCTGGGCTCGGGGCTCGATTCGAGGTTCGGCTCTGGGCTCGGCTCTAGGCTGGGCTCTAGCCTCGGCTCGGCTCTAGGCTGGTCTCGGGGCTCGGATCTGGGTTCGGCTCTGGACTCGGCTCGCCTCGGCTCTAGGCTGGGCTTGGGGATTGTCTCGGGGCTCGTCTCGAGGCTCGGCTCTGGGCTCTGTGCTCGGCTGGGCTCGGGGCTCGTCTCGAGGCTCGGCTCTGGGCTCTGTGCTCGGATGGGCTCGGGGCTCGGCTCGAGGCTCGTCTCTGGGCTCGGCTCTAGGCTGGGCTCTGTGTTCGGCTCGGCTCTAGGCTGGGCTCGGGGCTCGGATATGGATTCGGCTCTGGACTCGGCTCGCCTCGGCTCTAGGCTGGGCTTAGGGATTGTCTCGGGGCTCGTCTCGAGGCTCGGCTCTGGGCGCTGTGCTCGGCTGGGCTCGGGGCTCGGCTCGAGTCTCGGCTCTGGGCTCGGATCTAGGCTGGGCTCTAGCATCGGTTCGGCTCTAGGCTCTGCTCGTTGCTCGGCTCTGGGCTCTGGGCTGGACTCGGATCTAGGCTGGGCTCGGGACTCGGCTCGAGGCTCGTCTCAATACTCGGCTCTGGTCTCGCCTCTAGCCTGGGCTCTGGCTCGGCTCGGCTCTAGCCTGGGCTCGGAGCTCGGATCTGGGTTCGGCTCTGGACTCGGCTCGCCTCGGCTCTAGGCTGGGCTTGGGATTGTCTCGGGGCTCGTCTTGAGCATCGGCTATGGCCTCTGTGCTCGGCTGGGCTCGGGGCTCGACTCGAGGCTCGGCTCTGGGCTCGGCTCTGGACTCGGCTCTAGGCTGGGCTCGAGGCTCGGCTCTGGGCTTGTCTGCAATCGGCTTTGGGTTGGGCTCAGGTATCGTCTCTGCTCTTGGCTCGGCTCGAGTCTCAGATCGCGCCTGAACCTGGGTTCGGCTCTGGACTCGGCTCGCCTCGGCTCTAGGCTGGGCTTGGGGATTTTCTCGGGGCTCGTCTTGAGCATCGGCTATGGGCTCTGTGCTCGGCTGGGCTCGGGGCTCGGCTCGAGGCTCGTCTCTGTGCTCGGCTCTGGACTCGCCTCTAGGCTGGGCTCGAGGGTCGGCTCTGGGCTTGTCTACAATCGGCTTTGGGTTGGGCTCAGGTATCGGCTCTGCTCTTGGCTCGGCTCGAGGCTCAGATCGCGCCTGAACCTGGGCTCGGCTCTGGACTCGGCTCGGCTTGGGGCTGGGCTCGGGGCTCGGATCTGGGTTCGGCTCTGGACTCGGCTCGCGTCGGCTCTAGGCTGAGCTTGGGGATTGTCTCGGGGCTCGTCTCGAGCCTCGGCTCTGTGCTCTGTGTTCGGCTGGGCTCGGGGCTCGGCTCGAGGCTCGGCTCTGGACTCGGGTCTGGACTCGGATCTAGCTGGGCTCGAGGCTCGGCTCTGGGCTTGTCTGCTCTCGGCTCTAGGCTGGGCTCGTGTCTCTGCTCTGGGCTCGTCTCTGGACTCGGTTCTAGGCTGGGCTCGAGGCTCGGCTCTGGGCTCGGCTCGGCTCTAGGGTGGCCTCGGGGCTCGGATCTGGGTTCGGCTCTGGACTCGGCTCGACTCGGCTCTAGGCTGGGCTTAGGGATTGTCTCGGGGCTCGTCTCGAGGCTCGGCTCTGGACTCTGTGCTTGGCTGGGCTCGGGGCTCGGCTCGAGGATCGGCTCTAGGCTGGGCTCTGGGCTCGGCTCGGCTCTAGGCTGGGCTCGGGGCTCGGATCTGGGTTCGGCTCTGGACTCGGCTCGCCTCGGCTCTAGGCTGGGCTTGGGGATTGTCTCGGGGCTCGTCTCGAGGCTCGGCTCTGAGCTCTGTGCTCGGCTGGGCTCGGAGCTCGGCTCTAGGCTCGGCTCTGGGCTCGGCTCTGGACTCGGCTCGGCTTTGGGCTGGGCTCGGGGCTCGGATCTGGTTTCGGCTATGGACTCGGCTCGCCTCGGCTCTAGGCTGGGCTTGGGGATTGTCTCGGGGCTCGTTTCGAGGCTCGGCTCTGGGCTCTGTGCTCGGCTGGGCTCGGGGCTCGGCTCGAGGCTCGGCTCTGGGCTCGGCTCTAGGCTGTGCTCTGGGCTCGGCTCGGCTTTAGGCTGGGCTCGGGGCTCGGATCTGGGTTCGGCTCTGGACTCGGCTCGCCTCGGATCTAGGCTGGGCTTGGGGATTGTCTCGGGGCTCGTCTCGAGGCTCGGCTCTAGGCAGGTCTCAGGGCTCGGCTCGGCTCTAGGCTGGGCTCGGGGCTCGGATCTGGTTTCGGTTCTGGAGTCGGCTCGCCTCGGCTCTAGGCTGGGCTTGGGGATTGTCTCGGGGCTCGTCTCGAGGCTCGGCTCTGGGCTCTGTGCTTGGCTGGGCTCGGGGCTCGGCTCGAGGCTCGGCTCTAGGCTGGCTGTGGGCTCGGCTCGGCTCTAGGCTGGGCTCGGACCCCCGATCTATGTTCGGCTCTGGACTCGGCTCGCCTCGGCTCTAGGCTGGGCTTGGGGATTGTCTCGGGGATCGTCTCGAGGCTCGGCTCTGGGCTCTGTGCTTGGCTGGGCTCGGGGCTCGGCTCGAGGCTCGGCTCAATACTCGGCTCTGGGCTCGCCTCTAGACTGGGCTCTGGCTCGGCTCGGCTCTAGGGTGGGCTCGGGGCTCGGATCTGGCTTCGGCTCTGGACTCGGCTCGCCTCGGCTCTAGGCTGGGCTTGGGGATTGTCTCGGGGCTCGTCTTGAGCATCGGCTATGGGCTCTGTGCTCGGCTGGGCTCGGTTCTCGGCTCGAGGCTCGGCTCTGTGCTCGGCTCTGGACTCGGCTCTAGGCTGGGCTCGAGGCTCGGCTCTGGGCTTGTCTGCAATCGGCTTTGGGTTGGGCTCAGGTATCGGCTCTGCTCTTGGCTCGGCTCGAGGCTCAGATCGCGCCTGAACCTGGGCTCGGCTCTGGACTCGGCTCGGCTTTGGGCTGGGCTCGGGGCTCGGATCTGGGTTCGGCTCTGGACTTGGCTCGCCTCGGCTCTAGGCTGGGCTTGGGGATTGTCTCGGGGCTCGTCTCGAGTCTCGGCTCTGGGCTCTGTGCTCGGCTGGGCACGGGGCTAGGCTCTGCACTCGGCTCGGATCTAGGCTGGGCTCGGGGCTCGGATCTGGGTTCGGCTCTGGACTCGGCTCGCCTCGGCTCTAGGCTGGGCTTGGGGATTGTCTCGGGGCTCTTCTCGAGGTTCGGCTCTGGGCTCTGTGCTCGGCTGGGCTCGGGGCTCAGCTCGAGGCTCGGCTCTGGGCTCGGCTCTAGGCTGGGCTCTGGGATCGGCTCGGCTCTAGTCTTGGCTCGGGGCTCGGATCTGGGTTCGGCTCTGGACTCGGCTCGCCTCGGCTCTAGGCTGTGCTTGGGGATTGTCTCGGGGCTCGGCTCGAGGCTCGGCTCTGGGCTCGGCTCTGGACTCGGCTCTAGGCTGGGCTCGAGGCTCGGCTCAGGGCTTGTCTGCTCTCGGCTTTGAGCTGGGCTCAGGGATCTGCTCTGCTCTTGGCTCGGCTCGAGGCTCCGATCGCGCCCGTCTCTGGGCTCTGCTCTGGACTCGGCTCGGCTCTAGGCTGCGCTTGGGGCTCGGATCTGGGTTCGGCTCTGGACTCGGCTCGCCTCGGCTCTAGGCTGGGCTTGGGGATTGTGTCGGGGCTCGTCTCGAGGCTCGGCTCTGTGCTCTGTGTTCGGCTGTGCTCGGGGCTCGGCTCGAGGTTCGGCTCTGGGCTCGGCTCTAGGCTGGGCTCTAGCCTCGGCTCGGCTCTAGGCTCGGCTCGAGGCTCGGCATACGGCTCGGCTCTGGACTCGGCTCTAGGCTGGGCTCGAGGCTCGGCTCAGGGCTTGTGAGCTCTCGGCTTTGAGCAGGGCTCAGGGATCTACTCTGCTCTTGGCTCGGCTCGAGGCTCCGATCGCGCCCGACTCTGGGCTCTGCTCTGGATTCGGATCGGCTCTAGGCTGCGCTTGGGACTCGGATCTGGGTTCGGCTCTGGACTCGGCTCGCCTCGGCTCTAGGCTGGGCTTGTGGATTGTCTCGGGGCTCGTCTCGAGGCTCGGCTCTGTGCTCTGTGTTCGGCTGGGCTCGGGGCTCGATTCGAGGTTCGGCTCTGGGCTCGGCTCTAGGCTGGGCTCTAGCCTCGGCTCGGCTCTAGGCTGGTCTCGGGGCTCGGATCTGGGTTCGGCTCTGGACTCGGCTCGCCTCGGCTCTAGGCTGGGCTTGGGGATTGTCTCGGGGCTCGTCTCGAGGCTCGGCTCTGGGCTCTGTGCTCGGCTGGGCTCGGGGCTCGTCTCGAGGCTCGGCTCTGGGCTCTGTGCTCGGATGGGCTCGGGGCTCGGCTCGAGGCTCGTCTCTGGGCTCGGCTCTAGGCTGGGCTCTGTGTTCGGCTCGGCTCTAGGCTGGGCTCGGGGCTCGGATATGGATTCGGCTCTGGACTCGGCTCGCCTCGGCTCTAGGCTGGGCTTAGGGATTGTCTCGGGGCTCGTCTCGAGGCTCGGCTCTGGGCGCTGTGCTCGGCTGGGCTCGGGGCTCGGCTCGAGTCTCGGCTCTGGGCTCGGATCTAGGCTGGGCTCTAGCATCGGTTCGGCTCTAGGCTCTGCTCGTTGCTCGGCTCTGGGCTCTGGGCTGGACTCGGATCTAGGCTGGGCTCGGGACTCGGCTCGAGGCTCGTCTCAATACTCGGCTCTGGTCTCGCCTCTAGCCTGGGCTCTGGCTCGGCTCGGCTCTAGCCTGGGCTCGGAGCTCGGATCTGGGTTCGGCTCTGGACTCGGCTCGCCTCGGCTCTAGGCTGGGCTTGGGATTGTCTCGGGGCTCGTCTTGAGCATCGGCTATGGCCTCTGTGCTCGGCTGGGCTCGGGGCTCGACTCGAGGCTCGGCTCTGGGCTCGGCTCTGGACTCGGCTCTAGGCTGGGCTCGAGGCTCGGCTCTGGGCTTGTCTGCAATCGGCTTTGGGTTGGGCTCAGGTATCGTCTCTGCTCTTGGCTCGGCTCGAGTCTCAGATCGCGCCTGAACCTGGGTTCGGCTCTGGACTCGGCTCGCCTCGGCTCTAGGCTGGGCTTGGGGATTTTCTCGGGGCTCGTCTTGAGCATCGGCTATGGGCTCTGTGCTCGGCTGGGCTCGGGGCTCGGCTCGAGGCTCGTCTCTGTGCTCGGCTCTGGACTCGCCTCTAGGCTGGGCTCGAGGGTCGGCTCTGGGCTTGTCTACAATCGGCTTTGGGTTGGGCTCAGGTATCGGCTCTGCTCTTGGCTCGGCTCGAGGCTCAGATCGCGCCTGAACCTGGGCTCGGCTCTGGACTCGGCTCGGCTTGGGGCTGGGCTCGGGGCTCGGATCTGGGTTCGGCTCTGGACTCGGCTCGCGTCGGCTCTAGGCTGAGCTTGGGGATTGTCTCGGGGCTCGTCTCGAGCCTCGGCTCTGTGCTCTGTGTTCGGCTGGGCTCGGGGCTCGGCTCGAGGCTCGGCTCTGGACTCGGGTCTGGACTCGGATCTAGGCTGGGCTCGAGGCTCGGCTCTGGGCTTGTCTGCTCTCGGCTCTAGGCTGGGCTCGTGTCTCTGCTCTGGGCTCGTCTCTGGACTCGGTTCTAGGCTGGGCTCGAGGCTCGGCTCTGGGCTCGGCTCGGCTCTAGGGTGGCCTCGGGGCTCGGATCTGGGTTCGGCTCTGGACTCGGCTCGACTCGGCTCTAGGCTGGGCTTAGGGATTGTCTCGGGGCTCGTCTCGAGGCTCGGCTCTGGACTCTGTGCTTGGCTGGGCTCGGGGCTCGGCTCGAGGATCGGCTCTAGGCTGGGCTCTGGGCTCGGCTCGGCTCTAGGCTGGGCTCGGGGCTCGGATCTGGGTTCGGCTCTGGACTCGGCTCGCCTCGGCTCTAGGCTGGGCTTGGGGATTGTCTCGGGGCTCGTCTCGAGGCTCGGCTCTGAGCTCTGTGCTCGGCTGGGCTCGGAGCTCCGCTCTAGGCTCGGCTCTGGGCTCGGCTCTGGACTCGGCTCGGCTTTGGGCTGGGCTCGGGGCTCGGATCTGGTTTCGGCTATGGACTCGGCTCGCCTCGGCTCTAGGCTGGGCTTGGGGATTGTCTCGGGGCTCGTTTCGAGGCTCGGCTCTGGGCTCTGTGCTCGGCTGGGCTCGGGGCTCGGCTCGAGGCTCGGCTCTGGGCTCGGCTCTAGGCTGTGCTCTGGGCTCGGCTCGGCTTTAGGCTGGGCTCGGGGCTCGGATCTGGGTTCGGCTCTGGACTCGGCTCGCCTCGGATCTAGGCTGGGCTTGGGGATTGTCTCGGGGCTCGTCTCGAGGCTCGGCTCTAGGCAGGTCTCAGGGCTCGGCTCGGCTCTAGGCTGGGCTCGGGGCTCGGATCTGGTTTCGGTTCTGGAGTCGGCTCGCCTCGGCTCTAGGCTGGGCTTGGGGATTGTCTCGGGGCTCGTCTCGAGGCTCGGCTCTGGGCTCTGTGCTTGGCTGGGATCGGGGCTCGGCTCGAGGCTCGGCTCAGGGCTTGTCTGCTCTCGGCTTTGAGCTGGGCTCAGGGATCTGCTCTGCTCTTGGCTCGGCTCGAGGCTCCGATCGCGCCCGTCTCTGGGCTCTGCTCTGGACTCGGCTCGGCTCTAGGCTGCGCTTGGGGCTCGGATCTGGGTTCGGCTCTGGACTCGGCTCGCCTCGGCTCTAGGCTGGGCTTGGGGATTGTCTCAGGGCTCGTCTCGAGGCTCGGCTCAATACTCGGCTCTGGGCTCGCCTCTAGGCTGGGCTCTGGGCTCGGCTCGGCTCTAGGCTGGGCTCGGGGCTCGGATCTTGGTTCGGCTCTGGACTCGGCTCGGCTCTAGGCTGGGCTTGGGGATTGTCTCGGGGCTCGGCTCGAGGCTCGGCTCTGGGCTCGTCTCTGGACTCGGCTCGGCGCTAGGCTGGGCTCGGGGCTCGGATCTGGGTTCGGCTCTGGACTCGGCTTGCCTCGGCTCTAGGCTGGGCTTGGGGATTGTCTCGGGGCTCGTCTCGAGGCTCGGCTCTGGGCTCTGTGCTCGGCTGGGCTCGGGGCTCGGCTCGAGGCTCGGCTCTGGGCTCGGCTCTATGCTGGGCTCGGGGCTCGTATCTGGGTTCGGCTCTGGACTCGGCTCGCCTCGGCTCTAGGCTGGGCTTGGGGATTGTCTAGGGGCTCGTCTCGAGGCTTGGCTCTGGGCTCTGTGTTCGGCTGGGCTCGGGGCTCATCTCGAGGCTCGGCTCTGGGCTCGGCTCTGGACTCAGCTCGAGGCTGGGCTCGAGGCTCGGCTCTTGGCTTGTCTTCTCTCGGCTTTGGGCTGAGCTCAGGGATCGGCTCTACTCTTAGCTCGGCTCGAGGCTCAGATCGCGCCGGCTCTCGGCTCGGCTCTGGGCTCTGTGCTCGGCTGGGCTCGGGGCTCGGCTCGAGGCTCGGCTCTGGGCTCGGTTCGGCTCTAGGCTGGGCTCGGGGCTCGGATCTGGGTTCGGCTCTGGACTCGGCTCGCCTCGGCTCTAGGCTGGGCTTGGGGATTGTCTCGGGGCTCGTCTCGAGGCTCGGCTCTGGGCTCTGTGCTTGGCTAGGCTCGGGTCTCGGCTCGAGGCTCGTCTCAATACTCGGCTCTGGGCTCGCCTCTAGACTGGGCTCTGGCTCGGCTCGGCTCTAGGCTGGGCTCGGGGCTCGGATCTGGGTTCGGCTCTGGACTCGGCTCGCCTCGGCTCTAGGCTGGGCTTGGGGATTGTCTCGGGGCTCGTCTCGAGGCTCGGCTCTGGGCTCTGTGCTCGGCTGGGCTCGGGGCTCGGCTCGAGGCTCGGCTCTGGGCTCGGTTCTAGGCTGGGCTCTAGCCTCGGCTCGGCTCTAGGCTCTGCTCGTTGCTCGGCTCTGGGCTCGGGTCTGGACACGGATCTAGGCTGGGCTCGAGGCTCGGCTCTGGGCTTGTCTGCTCTCGGCTCTAGGCTGGGCTCGTGGCTCTGCTTTGGGCTCGTCTCTGGACTCGGTTCGAGGCTGGGCTCGAGGCTCGGCTCTGGACTCGGCTCGGCTCTAGGCTGGGCTCGGGGCTCGGATCTGGGTTCGGCTCTGGACTCGGCTCGACTCGGCTCTAGGCTGGGCTTGGGGATTGTCTCGGGGCTCGTCTCGAGGCTCGGCTCTGGGCTTTGTGCTTGGCTGGGCTCGGGGCTCGGCTCGAGGCTCGGCTCTAGGCTGGCTCTGGGCTCGGCTCGGCTCTAGGCTGGGCTCGGACCCCCGATCTATGTTCGGCTCTGGACTCGGCTCGCCTCGGCTCTAGGCTGGGCTTGGGGATTGTCTCGGGGATCGTCTCGAGGCTCGGCTCTGGGCTCTGTGCTCGGCTTGTCTCGGGGCTCGGCTCGAGGCTCGGCTCTTGGCTCGGCTCTAGGCTGGGCTCTAGCCTCGGCTCGGCTCTAGGCTCTGCTCGTTTCTCGGCTCTGGGCTCGGGTCTGGACTCGGATCTAGGCTGGGCTCGAGGCTCGGCTCTGGGCTTGTCTGCTCTCGGCTCTAGGCTGGGCTCGTGGCTCGGCTCTGGGTTCGTCTCTGGACTCGGTTTTAGGCTGGGCTCGAGGCTCGGCTCTGGACTCGGCTCGGCCTAGGCTGGGCTCGAGGCTCGGATCTGGGTTCGGCTCTGGACTTGGCTCGCCTCGGCTCTAGGCTGGGCTTGGGATTGTCTCGGGGCTCGTCTCGAGGCTCGGCTCTGGGCTCTGTGCTTGGCTGGGCTCGGGGCTCGGCTCGAGGCTCGGCTCAATACTCGGCTCTGGGCTCGCCTCTAGACTGGGCTCTGGCTCGGCTCGGCTCTAGGGTGGGCTCGGGGCTCGGATCTGGCTTCGGCTCTGGACTCGGCTCGCCTCGGCTCTAGGCTGGGCTTGGGGATTGTCTCGGGGCTCGTCTTGAGCATCGGCTATGGGCTCTGTGCTCGGCTGGGCTCGGTTCTCGGCTCGAGGCTCGGCTCTGTGCTCGGCTCTGGACTCGGCTCTAGGCTGGGCTCGAGGCTCGGCTCTGGGCTTGTCTGCAATCGGCTTTGGGTTGGGCTCAGGTATCGGCTCTGCTCTTGGCTCGGCTCGAGGCTCAGATCGCGCCTGAACCTGGGCTCGGCTCTGGACTCGGCTCGGCTTTGGGCTGGGCTCGGGGCTCGGATCTGGGTTCGGCTCTGGACTTGGCTCGCCTCGGCTCTAGGCTGGGCTTGGGGATTGTCTCGGGGCTCGTCTCGAGGCTCGGCTCTGGGCTCTGTGCTCGGCTGGGCACGGGGCTAGGCTCTGCACTCGGCTCGGATCTAGGCTGGGCTCGGGGCTCGGATCTGGGTTCGGCTCTGGACTCGGCTCGGCTCGGCTCTAGGCTGGGCTTGGGGATTGTCTCGGGGCTCTTCTCGAGGTTCGGCTCTGGGCTCTGTGCTCGGCTGGGCTCGGGGCTCAGCTCGAGGCTCGGCTCGAGGATCGGCTCTAGGCTGGGCTCTGGGCTCGGCTCGGCTCTAGGCTGGGCTCGGGGCTCGGATCTGGGTTCGGCTCTGGACTCGGCTCGCCTCGGCTCTAGGCTGGGCTTGGGGATTGTCTCGGGGCTCGTCTCGAGGCTCGGCTCTGAGCTCTGTGCTCGGCTGGGCTCGGAGCTCGGCTCTAGGCTCGGCTCTGGGCTCGGCTCTGGACTCGGCTCGGCTTTGGGCTGGGCTCGGGGCTCGGATCTGGTTTCGGCTATGGACTCGGCTCGCCTCGGCTCTAGGCTGGGCTTGGGGATTGTCTCGGGGCTCGTTTCGAGGCTCGGCTCTGGGCTCTGTGCTCGGCTGGGCTCGGGGCTCGGCTCGAGGCTCGGCTCTGGGCTCGGCTCGGCTTTAGGCTGGGCTCGGGGCTCGGATCTGGGTTCGGCTCTGGACTCGGCTCGCCTCGGATCTAGGCTGGGCTTGGGGATTGTCTCGGGGCTCGTCTCGAGGCTCGGCTCTAGGCAGGTCTCAGGGCTCGGCTCGGCTCTAGGCTGGGCTCGGGGCTCGGATCTGGTTTCGGTTCTGGAGTCGGCTCGCCTCGGCTCTAGGCTGGGCTTGGGGATTGTCTCGGGGCTCGTCTCGAGGCTCGGCTCTGGGCTCTGTGCTTGGCTGGGATCGGGGCTCGTCTCGAGGCTCGGCTCTGGGCTCGGCTCTGGACTCAGCTCGAGGCTGGGCTCGAGGCTCGGCTCTTGGCATGTCTTCTCTCGGCTTTGGGCTGAGCTCAGGGATCGGCTCTACTCTTAGCTCGGCTCGAGGCTCAGATCGCGCCCGACTCTCGGCTCGTCTCTGGGATCTGTGCTCGGATGGGCTCGGGGCTCGGCTCGAGGCTCGGCTCTGGACTCGGCTCTAGGCTGGGCTCTGGAATCGGCTCGGCTTTGGGCTGGGCTCGGGGCTCGGATCTGGGTTCGGCTCTGGACTCGGCTCGACTCGGCTCTAGGCTGGGCTTGCGGATTGTCTCGGGGATCGTCTCGAGGCTCGGCTCTGGGCTTTGTGCTTGGCTGGGCTCGGGGCTCGGCTCGAGGCTCGGCTCAATACTCGGCTCTGGGCTCGCCTGTAGACTGGGCTCTGGCTGGGCGCGGGGCTCGGATCTGGGTTCGGCTCTGGACTCGGCTCGCCTCGGCTCTAGGCTGGGCTTGGGGAATGTCTCGGGGCTCGTCTTGAGCATCGGCTATGGGCTCTGTGCTCGGCTGGGCTCGGGGCTCGGCTCGAGGCTCGGCTCTGTGCTCGGCTCTGGACTCGGCTCTAGGCTGGGCTCGAGGCTCGGCTCAGGGCTTGTCTGCTCTCGGCTTTGAGCTGGGCTCAGGGATCTGCTCTGCTCTTGGCTCGGCTCGAGGCTCCGATCGCGCCCGTCTCTGGGCTCTGCTCTGGACTCGGCTCGGCTCTAGGCTGCGCTTGGGGCTCGGATCTGGGTTCGGCTCTGGACTCGGCTCGCCTCGGCTCTAGGCTGGGCTTGGGGATTGTCTCAGGGCTCGTCTCGAGGCTCGGCTCAATACTCGGCTCTGGGCTCGCCTCTAGGCTGGGCTCTGGGCTCGGCTCGGCTCTAGGCTGGGCTCGGGGCTCGGATCTTGGTTCGGCTCTGGACTCGGCTCGGCTCTAGGCTGGGCTTGGGGATTGTCTCGGGGCTCGGCTCGAGGCTCGGCTCTGGGCTCGTCTCTGGACTCGGCTCGGCGCTAGGCTGGGCTCGGGGCTCGGATCTGGGTTCGGCTCTGGACTCGGCTTGCCTCGGCTCTAGGCTGGGCTTGGGGATTGTCTCGGGGCTCGTCTCGAGGCTCGGCTCTGGGCTCTGTGCTCGGCTGGGCTCGGGGCTCGGCTCGAGGCTCGGCTCTGGGCTCGGCTCTATGCTGGGCTCGGGGCTCGTATCTGGGTTCGGCTCTGGACTCGGCTCGCCTCGGCTCTAGGCTGGGCTTGGGGATTGTCTAGGGGCTCGTCTCGAGGCTTGGCTCTGGGCTCTGTGTTCGGCTGGGCTCGGGGCTCATCTCGAGGCTCGGCTCTGGGCTCGGCTCTGGACTCAGCTCGAGGCTGGGCTCGAGGCTCGGCTCTTGGCTTGTCTTCTCTCGGCTTTGGGCTGAGCTCAGGGATCGGCTCTACTCTTAGCTCGGCTCGAGGCTCAGATCGCGCCGGCTCTCGGCTCGGCTCTGGTCTCTGTGCTCGGCTGGGCTCGGGGCTCGGCTCGAGGCTCGGCTCTGGGCTCGGTTCGGCTCTAGGCTGGGCTCGGGGCTCGGATCTGGGTTCGGCTCTGGACTCGGCTCGCCTCGGCTCTAGGCTGGGCTTGGGGATTGTCTCGGGGCTCGTCTCGAGGCTCGGCTCTGGGCTCTGTGCTTGGCTAGGCTCGGGTCTCGGCTCGAGGCTCGTCTCAATACTCGGCTCTGGGCTCGCCTCTAGACTGGGCTCTGGCTCGGCTCGGCTCTAGGCTGGGCTCGGGGCTCGGATCTGGGTTCGGCTCTGGACTCGGCTCGCCTCGGCTCTAGGCTGGGCTTGGGGATTGTCTCGGGGCTCGTCTCGAGGCTCGGCTCTGGGCTCTGTGCTCGGCTGGGCTCGGGGCTCGGCTCGAGGCTCGGCTCTGGGCTCGGTTCTAGGCTGGGCTCTAGCCTCGGCTCGGCTCTAGGCTCTGCTCGTTGCTCGGCTCTGGGCTCGGGTCTGGACACGGATCTAGGCTGGGCTCGAGGCTCGGCTCTGGGCTTGTCTGCTCTCGGCTCTAGGCTGGGCTCGTGGCTCTGCTTTGGGCTCGTCTCTGGACTCGGTTCGAGGCTGGGCTCGAGGCTCGGCTCTGGACTCGGCTCGGCTCTAGGCTGGGCTCGGGGCTCGGATCTGGGTTCGGCTCTGGACTCGGCTCGACTCGGCTCTAGGCTGGGCTTGGGGATTGTCTCGGGGCTCGTCTCGAGGCTCGGCTCTGGGCTTTGTGCTTGGCTGGGCTCGGGGCTCGGCTCGAGGCTCGGCTCTAGGCTGGCTCTGGGCTCGGCTCGGCTCTAGGCTGGGCTCGGACCCCCGATCTATGTTCGGCTCTGGACTCGGCTCGCCTCGGCTCTAGGCTGGGCTTGGGGATTGTCTCGGGGATCGTCTCGAGGCTCGGCTCTGGGCTCTGTGCTCGGCTTGTCTCGGGGCTCGGCTCGAGGCTCGGCTCTTGGCTCGGCTCTAGGCTGGGCTCTAGCCTCGGCTCGGCTCTAGGCTCTGCTCGTTTCTCGGCTCTGGGCTCGGGTCTGGACTCGGATCTAGGCTGGGCTCGAGGCTCGGCTCTGGGCTTGTCTGCTCTCGGCTCTAGGCTGGGCTCGTGGCTCGGCTCTGGGTTCGTCTCTGGACTCGGTTTTAGGCTGGGCTCGAGGCTCGGCTCTGGACTCGGCTCGGCCTAGGCTGGGCTCGGGGCTCGGATCTGGGTTCGGCTCTGGACTTGGCTCGCCTCGGCTCTAGGCTGGGCTTGGGATTGTCTCGGGGCTCGTCTCGAGGCTCGGCTCTGGGCTCTGTGCTTGGCTGGGCTCGGGGCTCGGCTCGAGGCTCGGCTCAATACTCGGCTCTGGGCTCGCCTCTAGACTGGGCTCTGGCTCGGCTCGGCTCTAGGGTGGGCTCGGGGCTCGGATCTGGCTTCGGCTCTGGACTCGGCTCGCCTCGGCTCTAGGCTGGGCTTGGGGATTGTCTCGGGGCTCGTCTTGAGCATCGGCTATGGGCTCTGTGCTCGGCTGGGCTCGGTTCTCGGCTCGAGGCTCGGCTCTGTGCTCGGCTCTGGACTCGGCTCTAGGCTGGGCTCGAGGCTCGGCTCTGGGCTTGTCTGCAATCGGCTTTGGGTTGGGCTCAGGTATCGGCTCTGCTCTTGGCTCGGCTCGAGGCTCAGATCGCGCCTGAACCTGGGCTCGGCTCTGGACTCGGCTCGGCTTTGGGCTGGGCTCGGGGCTCGGATCTGGGTTCGGCTCTGGACTTGGCTCGCCTCGGCTCTAGGCTGGGCTTGGGGATTGTCTCGGGGCTCGTCTCGAGGCTCGGCTCTGGGCTCTGTGCTCGGCTGGGCACGGGGCTAGGCTCTGCACTCGGCTCGGATCTAGGCTGGGCTCGGGGCTCGGATCTGGGTTCGGCTCTGGACTCGGCTCGGCTCGGCTCTAGGCTGGGCTTGGGGATTGTCTCGGGGCTCTTCTCGAGGTTCGGCTCTGGGCTCTGTGCTCGGCTGGGCTCGGGGCTCAGCTCGAGGCTCGGCTCTGGGCTCGGCTCTAGGCTGGGCTCTGGGATCGGCTCGGCTCTAGGCTTGGTTCGGGGCTCGGATCTGGGTTCGGCTCTGGACTCGGCTCGCCTCGGCTCTAGGCTGTGCTTGGGGATTGTCTCGGGGCTCGGCTCGAGGCTCGGCTCTGGGCTCGGCTCTGGACTCGGCTCTAGGCTGGGCTCGAGGCTCGGCTCAGGGCTTGTCTGCTCTCGGCTTTGAGCTGGGCTCAGGGATCTGCTCTGCTCTTGGCTCGGCTCGAGGCTCCGATCGCGCCCGTCTCTGGGCTCTGCTCTGGACTCGGCTCGGCTCTAGGCTGCGCTTGGGGCTCGGATCTGGGTTCGGCTCTGGACTCGGCTCGCCTCGGCTCTAGGCTGGGCTTGGGGATTGTGTCGGGGCTCGTCTCGAGGCTCGGCTCTGTGCTCTGTGTTCGGCTGTGCTCGGGGCTCGGCTCGAGGTTCGGCTCTGGGTTCGGCTCTAGGCTGGGCTCTAGCCTCGGCTCGGCTCTAGGCTCGGCTCGAGGCTCGGCATACGGCTCGGCTCTGGACTCGGCTCTAGGCTGGGCTCGAGGCTCGGCTCAGGGCTTGTGAGCTCTCGGCTTTGAGCAGGGTTCAGGGATCTACTCTGCTCTTGGCTCGGCTCGAGGCTCCGATCGCGCCCGACTCTTGGCTCTGCTCTGGATTCGGCTCGGCTCTAGGCTGCGCTTGGGACTCGGATCTGGGTTCGGCTCTGGACTCGGCTCGCCTCGGCTCTAGGCTGGGCTTGTGGATTGTCTCGGGGCTCGTCTCGAGGCTCGGCTCTGTGCTCTGTGTTCGGCTGGGCTCGGGGCTCGATTCGAGGTTCGGCTCTGGGCTCGGCTCTAGGCTGGGCTCTAGCCTCGGCTCGGCTCTAGGCTGGTCTCGGGGCTCGGATCTGGGTTCGGCTCTGGACTCGGCTCGCCTCGGCTCTAGGCTGGGCTTGGGGATTGTCTCGGGGCTCGTCTCGAGGCTCGGCTCTGGGCTCTGGGCTCGGCTGGGCTCGGGGCTCGTCTCGAGGCTCGGCTCTGGGCTCTGTGCTCGGATGGGCTCGGGGCTCGGCTCGAGGCTCGGCTCTGGGCTCGGCTCTAGGCTGGGCTCTGTGTTCGGCTCGGCTCTAGGCTGGGCTCGGGGCTCGGATATGGATTCGGCTCTGGACTCGGCTCGCCTCGGCTCTAGGCTGGGCTTAGGGATTGTCTCGGGGCTCGTCTCGAGGCTCGGCTCGGGCGCTGTGCTCGGCTGGGCTCGGGGCTCGGCTCGAGTCTCGGCTCTGGGCTCGGATCTAGGCTGGGCTCTAGCATCGGTTCGGCTCTAGGCTCTGCTCGTTGCTCGGCTCTGGGCTCTGGGCTGGACTCGGATCTAGGCTGGGCTCGGGACTCGGCTCGAGGCTCGTCTCAATACTCGGCTCTGGTCTCGCCTCTAGACTGGGCTCTGGCTCGGCTCGGCTCTAGCCTGGGCTCGGAGCTCGGATCTGGGTTCGGCTCTGGACTCGGCTCGCCTCGGCTCTAGGCTGGGCTTGGGATTGTCTCGGGGCTCGTCTTGAGCATCGGCTATGGCCTCTGTGCTCGGCTGGGCTCGGGGCTCGGCTCGAGGCTCGGCTCTGGGCTCGGCTCTGGACTCGGCTCTAGGCTGGGCTCGAGGCTCGGCTCTGGGCTTGTCTGCAATCGGCTTTGGGTTGGGCTCAGGTATCGTCTCTGCTCTTGGCTCGGCTCGAGTCTCAGATCGCGCCTGAACCTGGGTTCGGCTCTGGACTCGGCTCGCCTCGGCTCTAGGCTGGGCTTGGGGATTTTCTCGGGGCTCGTCTTGAGCATCGGCTATGGGCTCTGTGCTCGGCTGTGCTCGGGGCTCGGCTCGAGGCTCGTCTCTGTGCTCGGCTCTGGACTCGCCTCTAGGCTGGGCTCGAGGGTCGGCTCTGGGCTTGTCTACAATCGGCTTTGGGTTGGGCTCAGGTATCGGCTCTGCTCTTGGCTCGGCTCGAGGCTCAGATCGCGCCTGAACCTGGGCTCGGCTCTGGACTCGGCTCGGCTTGGGGCTGGGCTCGGGGCTCGGATCTGGGTTCGGCTCTGGACTCGGCTCGCCTCGGCTCTAGGCTGAGCTTGGGGATTGTCTCGGGGCTCGTCTCGAGCCTCGGCTCTGTGCTCTGTGTTCGGCTGGGCTCGGGGCTCGGCTCGAGGCTCGGCTCTGGACTCGGGTCTGGACTCGGATCTAGGCTGGGCTCGAGGCTCGGCTCTGGGCTTGTCTGCTCTCGGCTCTAGGCTGGGCTCGTGTCTCTGCTCTGGGCTCGTCTCTGGACTCGGTTCTAGGCTGGGCTCGAGGCTCGGCTCTGGGCTCGGCTCGGCTCTAGGGTGGCCTCGGGGCTCGGATCTGGGTTCGGCTCTGGACTCGGCTCGACTCGGCTCTAGGCTGGGCTTAGGGATTGTCTCGGGGCTCGTCTCGAGGCTCGGCTCTGGACTCTGTGCTTGGCTGGGCTCGGGGCTCGGCTCGAGGATCGGCTCTAGGCTGGGCTCTGGGCTCGGCTCGGCTCTAGGCTGGGCTCGGGGCTCGGATCTGGGTTCGGCTCTGGACTCGGCTCGCCTCGGCTCTAGGCTGGGCTTGGGGATTGTCTCGGGGCTCGTCTCGAGGCTCGGCTCTGAGCTCTGTGCTCGGCTGGGCTCGGAGCTCGGCTCTAGGCTCGGCTCTGGGCTCGGCTCTGGACTCGGCTCGGCTTTGGGCTGGGCTCGGGGCTCGGATCTGGTTTCGGCTATGGACTCGGCTCGCCTCGGCTCTAGGTTGGGCTTGGGGATTGTCTCGGGGCTCGTTTCGAGGCTCGGCTCTGGGCTCTGTGCTCGGCTGGGCTCGGGGCTCGGCTCGAGGCTCGGCTCTGGGCTCGGCTCTAGGCTGTGCTCTGGGCTCGGCTCGGCTTTAGGCTGGGCTCGGGGCTCGGATCTGGGTTCGGCTCTGGACTCGGCTCGCCTCGGATCTAGGCTGGGCTTGGGGATTGTCTCGGGGCTCGTCTCGAGGCTCGGCTCTGGGCTCTGTGCTTGGCTGGGCTCGGGGCTCGGCTCGAGGCTCGGCTCTAGGCAGGTCTCAGGGCTCGGCTCGGCTCTAGGCTGGGCTCGGGGCTCGGATCTGGGTTCGGCTCTGGACTCGGCTCGCCTCGGCTCTAGGCTGGGCTTGGGGATTGTCTCGGGGCTCGTCTCGAGGCTCGGCTCTGGGCTCTGTGCTTGGCTGGGATCGGGGCTCGGCTCGAGGCTCGGCTCTGGGCTCGGCTCTGGACTCAGCTCGAGGCTGGGCTCGAGGCTCGGCTCTTGGCATGTCTTCTCTCGGCTTTGGGCTGAGCTCAGGGATCGGCTCTACTCTTAGCTCGGCTCGAGGCTCAGATCGCGCCCGACTCTCGGCTCGTCTCTGGGATCTTTGCTCGGATGGGCTCGGGGCTCGGCTCGAGGCTCGGCTCTGGACTCGGCTCTAGGCTGGGCTCTGGAATCGGCTCGGCTTTGGGCTGGGCTCGGGGCTCGGATCTGGGTTCGGCTCTGGACTCGGCTCGACTCGGCTCTAGGCTGGGCTTGCGGATTGTCTCGGGGATCGTCTCGAGGCTCGGCTCTGGGCTTTGTGCTTGGCTGGGCTCGGGGCTCGGCTCGAGGCTCGGCTCTAGGCTGGGCTCTAGCCTCGGCTCGGCTCTAGGCTCTGCTCGTTGCTCGGCTCTGGGCTCGGCTCTGGACTCGGACCTAGGCTGGGCTCGAGGCTCGGCTCTGGGCTTGTCTGCTCTCGGCTCTAGGCTGGGCTCGTGGCTCTGCTCTGGGCTCGTCTCTGGACTCGGTTTTAGGCTGGGCTCGAGGCTCGTCTCTGGACTCGGCTCGGCTCTAGGCTGGGCTCGGGGCTCGGATCTGCGTTCGGCTCTGGACTTGGCTCGACTCGGCTCTAGGCTGGGCTTGAGATTGTCTCGGGGCTCGTCTCGAGGCTCGGCTCTGGGCTCTGTGCTTGGCTGGGCTCGGGGCTCGGCTCGAGGCTCGGCTCAATACTCGGCTCTGGGCTCGCCTGTAGACTGGGCTCTGGCTGGGCGCGGGGCTCGGATCTGGGTTCGGCTCTGGACTCGGCTCGCCTCGGCTCTAGGCTGGGCTTGGGGAATGTCTCGGGGCTCGTCTTGAGCATCGGCTATGGGCTCTGTGCTCGGCTGGGCTCGGGGCTCGGCTCGAGGCTCGGCTCTGTGCTCGGCTCTGGACTCGGCTCTAGGCTGGGCTCGAGGCTCGGCTCAGGGCTTGTCTGCTCTCGGCTTTGAGCTGGGCTCAGGGATCTGCTCTGCTCTTGGCTCGGCTCGAGGCTCCGATCGCGCCTGAACCTGGGCTCGGCTCTGGACTCGGCTCGGCTCTAGGCTGCGCTTGGGGCTCGGATCTGGGTTCGGCTCTGGACTCGGCTCGCCTCGGCTCTAGGCTGGGCTTGGGGATTGTCTCAGGGCTCGTCTCGAGGCTCGGCTCAATACTCGGCTCTGGGCTCGCCTCTAGGCTGGGCTCTGGGCTCGGCTCGGCTCTAGGCTGGGCTCGGGGCTCGGATCTTGGTTCGGCTCTGGACTCGGCTCGGCTCTAGGCTGGGCTTGGGGATTGTCTCGGGGCTCGGCTCGAGGCTCGGCTCTGGGCTCGTCTCTGGACTCGGCTCGGCGCTAGGCTGGGCTCGGGGCTCGGATCTGGGTTCGGCTCTGGACTCGGCTTGCCTCGGCTCTAGGCTGGGCTTGGGGATTGTCTCGGGGCTCGTCTCGAGGCTCGGCTCTGGGCTCTGTGCTCGGCTGGGCTCGGGGCTCGGCTCGAGGCTCGGCTCTGGGCTCGGCTCTATGCTGGGCTCGGGGCTCGTATCTGGGTTCGGCTCTGGACTCGGCTCGCCTCGGCTCTAGGCTGGGCTTGGGGATTGTCTCGGGGCTCGTCTCGAGGCTTGGCTCTGGGCTCTGTGTTCGGCTGGGCTCGGGGCTCATCTCGAGGCTCGGCTCTGGGCTCGGCTCTGGACTCAGCTCGAGGCTGGGCTCGAGGCTCGGCTCTTGGCTTGTCTTCTCTCGGCTTTGGGCTGAGCTCAGGGATCGGCTCTACTCTTAGCTCGGCTCGAGGCTCAGATCGCGCCGGCTCTCGGCTCGGCTCTGGGCTCTGTGCTCGGCTGGGCTCGGGGCTCGTCTCGAGGCTCGGCTCTGGGCTCGGTTCGGCTCTAGGCTGGGCTCGGGGCTCGGATCTGGGTTCGGCTCTGGACTCGGCTCGCCTCGGCTCTAGGCTGGGCTTGGGGATTGTCTCGGGGCTCGTCTCGAGGCTCGGCTCTGGGCTCTGTGCTCGGCTGGGCTCGGGGCTCGGCTCGAGGCTCGGCTCTGGGCTCGGCTCTAGGCTGGGCTCTACCCTCGGCTCGGCTCTAGGCTCTGCTCGTTGCTCGGCTCTGGGCTCGGGTCTGGACACGGATCTAGGCTGGGCTCGAGGCTCGGCTCTGGGCTTGTCTGCTCTCGGCTCTAGGCTGGGCTCGTGGCTCTGCTTTGGGCTCGTCTCTGGACTCGGTTCGAGGCTGGGCTCGAGGCTCGGCTCTGGACTCGGCTCGGCTCTAGGCTGGGCTCGGGGCTCGGATCTGGGTTCGGCTCTGGACTCGGCTCGACTCGGCTCTAGGCTGGGCTTGGGGATTGTCTCGGGGCTCGTCTCGAGGCTCGGCTCTGGGCTTTGTGCTTGGCTGGGCTCGGGGCTCGGCTCGAGGCTCGGCTCTAGGCTGGCTCTGGGCTCGGCTCGGCTCTAGGCTGGGCTCGGACCCCCGATCTATGTTCGGCTCTGGACTCGGCTCGCCTCGGCTCTAGGCTGGGCTTGGGGATTGTCTCGGGGATCGTCTCGAGGCTCGGCTCTGGGCTCTGTGCTCGGCTTGTCTCGGGGCTCGGCTCGAGGCTCGGCTCTTGGCTCGGCTCTAGGCTGGGCTCTAGCCTCGGCTCGGCTCTAGGCTCTGCTCGTTTCTCGGCTCTGGGCTCGGGTCTGGACTCGGATCTAGGCTGGGCTCGAGGCTCGGCTCTGGGCTTGTCTGCTCTCGGCTCTAGGCTGGGCTCGTGGCTCGGCTCTGGGTTCGTCTCTGGACTCGGTTTTAGGCTGGGCTCGAGGCTCGGCTCTGGACTCGGCTCGGCCTAGGCTGGGCTCGGGGCTCGGATCTGGGTTCGGCTCTGGACTCGGCTCGACTCGGCTCTAGGCTGGGCTTGGGATTGTCTCGGGGCTCGTCTCGAGGCTCGGCTCTGGGCTCTGTGCTTGACTGGGCTCGGGGCTCGGCTCGAGGCTCGGCTCAATACTCGGCTCTGGGCTCGCCTCTAGACTGGGCTCTGGCTCGGCTCGGCTCTAGGGTGGGCTCGGGGCTCGGATCTGGCTTCGGCTCTGGACTCGGCTCGCCTCGGCTCTAGGCTGGGCTTGGGGATTGTCTCGGGGCTCGTCTTGAGCATCGGCTATGGGCTCTGTGCTCGGCTGGGCTCGGTTCTCGGCTCGAGGCTCGGCTCTGTGCTCGGCTCTGGACTCGGCTCTAGGCTGGGCTCGAGGCTCGGCTCTGGGCTTGTCTGCAATCGGCTTTGGGTTGGGCTCAGGTATCGGCTCTGCTCTTGGCTCGGCTCGAGGCTCAGATCGCGCCTGAACCTGGGCTCGGCTCTGGACTCGGCTCGGCTTTGGGCTGGGCTCGGGGCTCGGATCTGGGTTCGGCTCTGGACTTGGCTCGCCTCGGCTCTAGGCTGGGCTTGGGGATTGTCTCGGGGCTCGTCTCGAGGCTCGGCTCTGGGCTCTGTGCTCGGCTGGGCACGGGGCTAGGCTCTGCACTCGGCTCGGATCTAGGCTGGGCTCGGGGCTCGGATCTGGGTTCGGCTCTGGACTCGGCTCGGCTCGGCTCTAGGCTGGGCTTGGGGATTGTCTCGGGGCTCTTCTCGAGGTTCGGCTCTGGGCTCTGTGCTCGGCTGGGCTCGGGGCTCAGCTCGAGGCTCGGCTCTGGGCTCGGCTCTAGGATGGGCTCTGGGATCGGCTCGGCTCTAGGCTTGGCTCGGGGCTCGGATCTGGGTTCGGCTCTGGACTCGGCTCGCCTCGGCTCTAGGCTGTGCTTGGGGATTGTCTCGGGGCTCGGCTCGAGGCTCGGCTCTGGGCTCGGCTCTGGACTCGGCTCTAGGCTGGGCTCGAGGCTCGGCTCAGGGCTTGTCTGCTCTCGGCTTTGAGCTGGGCTCAGGGATCTGCTCTGCTCTTGGCTCGGCTCGAGGCTCCGATCGCGCCCGTCTCTGGGCTCTGCTCTGGACTCGGCTCGGCTCTAGGCTGCGCTTGGGGCTCGGATCTGGGTTCGGCTCTGGACTCGGCTCGCCTCGGCTCTAGGCTGGGCTTGGGGATTGTGTCGGGGCTCTTCTCGAGGCTCGGCTCTGTGCTCTGTGTTCGGCTGTGCTCGGGGCTCGGCTCGAGGTTCGGCTCTGGGCTCGGCTCTAGGCTGGGCTCTAGCCTCGGCTCGGCTCTAGGCTCGGCTCGAGGCTCGGCATACGGCTCGGATCTGCACTCGGCTCTAGGCTGGGCTCGAGGCTCGGCTCAGGGCTTGTGAGCTCTCGGCTTTGAGCAGGGCTCAGGGATCTACTCTGCTCTTGGCTCGGCTCGAGGCTCCGATCGCGCCCGACTCTGGGCTCTGCTCTGGATTCGGCTCGGCTCTAGGCTGCGCTTGGGACTCGGATCTGGGTTCGGCTCTGGACTCGGCTCGCCTCGGCTCTAGGCTGGGCTTGGGGATTGTCTCGGGGCTCGTCTCGAGGCTCGGCTCTGTGCTCTGTGTTCGGCTGGGCTCGGGGCTCGATTCGAGGTTCGGCTCTGGGCTCGGCTCTAGGCTGGTCTCTAGCCTCGGCTCGGCTCTAGGCTGGTCTCGGGGCTCGGATCTGGGTTCGGCTCTGGACTCGGCTCGCCTCGGCTCTAGGCTGGGCTTGGGGAATGTCTCGGGGCTCGTCTTGAGCATCGGCTATGGGCTCTGTGCTCGGCTGGGCTCGGGGCTCGGCTCGAGGCTCGGCTCTGTGCTCGGCTCTGGACTCGGCTCTAGGCTGGGCTCGAGGCTCGGCTCTTGGCTTGTCTTCTCTCGGCTTTGGGCTGAGCTCAGGGATCGGCTCTACTCTTAGCTCGGCTCGAGGCTCAGATCGCGCCGGCTCTCGGCTCGGCTCTGGGCTCTGTGCTCGGCTGGGCTCGGGGCTCGGCTCGAGGCTCGGCTCTGGGCTCGGTTCGGCTCTAGGCTGGGCTCGGGGCTCGGATCTGGGTTCGGCTCTGGACTCGGCTCGCCTCGGCTCTAGGCTGGGCTTGGGGATTGTCTCGGGGCTCGTCTCGAGGCTCGGCTCTGGGCTCTGTGCTTGGCTAGGCTCGGGTCTCGGCTCGAGGCTCGTCTCAATACTCGGCTCTGGGCTCGCCTCTAGACTGGGCTCTGGCTCGGCTCGGCTCTAGGCTGGGCTCGGGGCTCGGATCTGGGTTCGGCTCTGGACTCGGCTCGCCTCGGCTCTAGGCTGGGCTTGGGGATTGTCTCGGGGCTCGTCTCGAGGCTCGGCTCTGGGCTCTGTGCTCGGCTGGGCTCGGGGCTCGGCTCGAGGCTCGGCTCTGGGCTCGGCTCTAGGCTGGGCTCTAGCCTCGGCTCGGCTCTAGTCTCTGCTCGTTGCTCGGCTCTGGGCTCGGTTCTGGACTCGGATCTAGGCTGGGCTCGAGGCTCGGCTCTGGGCTTGTCTGCTCTCGGCTCTAGGCTGGGCTCGTGGCTCTGCTTTGGGCTCGTCTCTGGACTCGGTTCGAGGCTGGGCTCGAGGCTCGGCTCTGGACTCGGCTCGGCTCTAGGCTGGGCTCGGGGCTCGGATCTGGGTTCGGCTCTGGACTCGGCTCGACTCGGCTCTAGGCTGGGCTTGGGGATTGTCTCGGGGCTCGTCTCGAGGCTCGGCTCTGGGCTTTGTGCTTGGCTGGGCTCGGGGCTCGGCTCGAGGCTCGGCTCTAGGCTGGCTCTGGGCTCGGCTCGGCTCTAGGCTGGGCTCGGACCCCCGATCTATGTTCGGCTCTGGACTCGGCTCGCCTCGGCTCTAGGCTGGGCTTGGGGATTGTCTCGGGGATCGTCTCGAGGCTCGGCTCTGGGCTCTGTGCTCGGCTTGTCTCGGGGCTCGGCTCGAGGCTCGGCTCTTGGCTCGGCTCTAGGCTGGGCTCTAGCCTCGGCTCGGCTCTAGGCTCTGCTCGTTTCTCGGCTCTGGGCTCGGGTCTGGACTCGGATCTAGGCTGGGCTCGAGGCTCGGCTCTGGGCTTGTCTGCTCTCGGCTCTAGGCTGGGCTCGTGGCTCGGCTCTGGATTCGTCTCTGGACTCGGTTTTAGGCTGGGCTCGAGGCTCGGCTCTGGACTCGGCTCGGCTCTAGGCTGGGCTCGAGTCTCGGCTCTGGGCTTGTCTGCAATCGGCTTTGGGTTGGGCTCAGGTATCGGCTCTGCTCTTGGCTCGGCTCGAGGCTCAGATCGCGCCTGAACCTGGGCTCGGCTCTGGACTCGGCTCGGCTTTGGGCTGGGCTCGGGGCTCGGATCTGGGTTCGGCTCTGGACTTGGCTCGCCTCGGCTCTAGGCTGGGCTTGGGGATTGTCTCGGGGCTCGTCTCGAGGCTCGGCTCTGGGCTCTGTGCTCGGCTGGGCACGGGGCTAGGCTCTGCACTCGGCTCGGATCTAGGCTGGGCTCGGGGCTCGGATCTGGGTTCGGCTCTGGACTCGGCTCGGCTCGGCTCTAGGCTGGGCTTGGGGATTGTCTCGGGGCTCTTCTCGAGGTTCGGCTCTGGGCTCTGTGCTCGGCTGGGCTCGGGGCTCAGCTCGAGGCTCGGCTCTGGGCTCGGCTCTAGGCTGGGCTCTGGGATCGGCTCGGCTCTAGGCTTGGCTCGGGGCTCGGATCTGGGTTCGGCTCTGGACTCGGCTCGCCTCGGCTCTAGGCTGTGCTTGGGGATTGTCTCGGGGCTCGGCTCGAGGCTCGGCTCTGGGCTCGGCTCTAGGCTGGGCTCTAGCCTCGGCTCGGCTCTAGGCTCGGCTCGAGGCTCGGCTCTGGGCTCGGCTCTGGACTCGGCTCTAGGCTGGGCTCGAGGCTCGGCTCAGGGCTTGTCTTCTCTCGGCTTTGAGCTGGGCTCAGGGATCTGCTCTGCTCTTGGCTCGGCTCGAGGCTCCGATCGCGGCCGACTCTGGGCTCTGCTCTGGACTCGGCTCGGCTCTAGGCTGCGCTTGGGGCTCGGATCTGGGTTCGGCCCTGGACTCGGCTCGCCTCGGCTCTAGGCTGGGCTTGGGGATTGTCTCGGGGATCGTCTCGAGGCTCGGCTCTGGGCTCTGTGTTCTTCTGGGCTCGGGGCTCGGCTCGACGCTCGGTTCAATACTCGGCTCTGGACTCGGCTCGGCTTTGGGCTGGGCTCGGGGCTCGGATCTGGGTTCGGCTCTGGACTCGGCTCGCCTCGGCTCTAGGCTGGGCTTGGGGATTGTCTCGGGGCTCGTCTCGAGCCTCGGCTCTGGGCTCTGTGCTCGGCTGGGCTCGGGGCTCGGCTCGAGGCTCGGCTCTGGGCTCGGCTCTGGACTCTGCTCGGCTGTAGGCTGGGCTCGGGGCTCGGATCTGGGTTCGGCTCTCGACTCGGCTCGCCTCGGCTCTAGGCTGGGTTTGGGGATTGTCTCGGGGCTCGTCTCGAGGCTCGGCTCTGGGCTCTGTGTTCGGCTGGGCTCGGGGCTCGGCTCGAGTTTCGGCTCTGGGCTCGGCTCTAGGCTGGGCTCTAGCCTCGGCTCGGCTCTAGGCTGGGCTCGGGGCTCGGATCTGGGTTCGGCTCTGGACTCAGCTCGCCTCGGCCCTAGGCTGGGCTTGGGGATTTTCTCGGAGCTCGTCTCGAGGCTCGGCTCTGGGCTCTGTGCTCGGCTAGGCTCGGGGCTCGGCTCGAGGCTCGGCTCTTGGCTCGGCTCTAGGCTGGGCTCTAGCCTCGGCTCGGCTCTAGGTTCTGCTCGTTGCTCGGCTCTGGGCTCGGGTCTGGACACGGATCTAGGCTGGGCTGGAGGCTCGGCTCTGGGCTTGTCTGCTCTCGGCTCTAGGCTGGGCTCGGGGCTCGGATCTGGGTTCGGCTCTGGTCTCGGCTCGTCTCGGCTCTAGGCTGGGCTTGGGGATTGTCTCGGGAGTCGTCTTGAGCATCGGCTATGGGCTCTGTGCTCGGCTGGGCTCGGGGCTCGGCTCGAGGCTCGGCTCAATACTCGGCTCTGGGCTCGCCTCTAGACTGGGCTCTGGCTCGGCTCGCCTCTAGGCTGGACTCGGGGCTCGGATCCGGGTTCGCCTCTGGACTCGGCTCGCCTAGGCTCTAGGCTGGGCTTAGGGATTGTCTCGGGGCTCGACTCGAGGCTCGGCTCTGGGCTCTGTGCTCGGCTGGTCTCGGGGCACGGCTCTGCACTCGGCTCGCCTCTAGGCTGGACTCGGATCTCGGATCTGGGTTCGGCTCTGGACTCGGCTCGCCTAGGCTCTAGGCTGGGCTTGGGGATTGTCTCGGGGCTCGGCTCTGGGCTCTGTGCTCGGCTGGGCTCGGGGCTCCGCTCGAGGCTCGGCTCTGGGCTCGGCTCTAGGCTGGGCTCTGGGCTCGGCTCGGCTCTAGGCTGGGCTCGGGGCTCGGATCTGGTTTCGGCTTGGACTCGGCTCGCCTCGGCTCTAGGCTGGGCTTGGGGATTGTCTCGGGGCTCGTCTCGAGGCTCGGCTCTGGGCTCTGTGCTCGGCTGGGCTCGGGGCTCGGCTCGAGGCTCGGCTCTGGGCTCGGGTCTGGACTCAGCTCGAGGCTGGGCTCGAGGCTCGGCTCTGGGCTTGTCTGCAATCGGCTTTGGGTTGGGCTCAGGTATCGGCTCTGCTCTTGGCTCGGCTCGAGGCTCAGATCGCGCCTGAACCTCGGTTCGGCTCTGGACTCGGCTCGCCTCGGCTATAGGCTGGGCTTGGGGATTTTCTCGGGGCTCGTCTTGAGCATCGGCTATGGGCTCTGTGCTCGGCTGGGCTCGGGGCTCGGCTCGAGGCTCGTCTCTGTGCTCGGCTCTGGACTCGCCTCTAGTCTGGGCTCGAGGCTCGGCTCTGGGCTTGTCTGCAATCGGCTTTGGGTTGGGCTCAGGTATCGGCTCTGCTCTTGGCTCGGCTCGAGGCTCAGATCGCGCCTGATCCTGGGCTGGGCTCTGGAGTCGGCTCGGCTTTGGGCTGGGCTCGGGGCTCGGATCTGGGTTCAGCTCTGGACTCGGCTCGCCTCGGCTTTAGGCTGAGCTTGGGGATTGTCTCGGGGCTCGTCTCGAGCCTCGGCTCTTTGCTCTGTGTTCGTCTGGGCTCGGGGCTCGATTCGAGGTTCGGCTCTGGGCACGGCTCTAGGCTGGGCTCTAGCCTCGGCTCGGCTCTAGGCTGGGCTCGGGGCTCGGATCTGGGTTCGGCTCTGGACTCGGCTCGCCTCGGCTCTAGGCTGGGCTTGGGGATTGTCTCGGGGATCGTCTCGAGGCTCGGTTCTGTGCTCTGTGTTCGGCTGGGCTCGGGGCTCGGCTCGAGGTTCGGCTCTGGGCTCGGATCTATGCTGGGCTCTAGCCTCGGCTCGGCTCTAGGCTGGGCTCGGGGCTCGGATCTGGGTTCGGCTCTGGACTCGGCTCGCCTCGGCTCTAGGCTGGGCTTGGGGATTTTCTCGGGGCTCGGCTCAATACTCGGCTCTGGGCTCGCCTCTAGACTGGGCTCTGGCTCGGCTCTGGACTCGGCTCGGCTCTAGGCTGGGATCGGGGCTCGGATCTGGGTTCCGCTCTGGACTCGGCTCGACTCGGCTCTAGGCTGGGCTTGGGGATTGTCTCGGGGCTCGTCTCGAGGCTCGGCTCTGGGCTCTGTGCTTGGCTGGGCTCGGGGCTCGGCTCGAGTCTCGGCTCTGGGCTCGGCTCTAGGCTGGGCTCTAGCCTCGGCTCGGATCTAGGCTCTGCTCGTTGCTCGGCTCTGGGCTCGGTTCTCGACTCGGCTCGCCTCGGCTCTAGGCTGGGCTTGGGGATTGTCTCGGGGCTCGTCTCGAGGCTCGGCTCTGGGCTCTGTGCTCGGCTGGGCTCGGGGCTCGGCTCGAGGCTCGTCTCATTACTCGGCTCTGGGCTCGCCTCTAGCCTGGGCTCTGGGCTCGGCTCGGCTCTAGGCTGGGCTCGGGGCTCGGATCTGGGTTCGGCTTTGGACTCGGCTCTCCTCGTATCTAGGCTGGGCTTGGGGATTGTCTCGGGGCTCGTCTCGAGGCTCGGCTCTGGGCTCTGTGCTCGGCTGGGCTCGGGGCTCGGCTCGAGGCTCGGCTCTGGGCTCGGCTCTGGACTCGGCTCGGCTTTGGGCTGGGCTATGGGCTCGTATCTGGGTTCGGCTCTGGACTCGGCTCGCCTCGGCTCTAGGCTGGGCTTAGGGATTGTCTCGGGGCTCGTCTCGAGGCTCGGCTCTGGACTCTGTGCTTGGCTGGGCTCGGGGCTCGGCTCGAGGATCGGCTCTAGGCTGGGCTCTGGGCTCGGCTCGGCTCTAGGCTGGGCTCGGGGCTCGGATCTGGGTTCGGCTCTGGACTCGGCTCGCCTCGGCTCTAGGCTGGGCTTGGGGATTGTCTCGGGGCTCGTCTCGAGGCTCGGCTCTGAGCTCTGTGCTCGGCTGGGCTCGGAGCTCGGCTCTAGGCTCGGCTCTGGGCTCGGCTCTGGACTCGGCTCGGCTTTGGGCTGGGCTCGGGGCTCGGATCTGGTTTCGGCTATGGAATCGGCTCGCCTCGGCTCTAGGCTGGGCTTGGGGATTGTCTCGGGGCTCGTTTCGAGGCTCGGCTCTGGGCTCTGTGCTCGGCTGGGCTCGGGGCTCGGCTCGAGGCTCGGCTCTGGGCTCGGCTCTAGGCTGTGCTCTGGGCTCGGCTCGGCTTTATGCTGGGCTCGGGGCTCGGATCTGGGTTCGGCTCTGGACTCGGCTCGCCTCGGATCTAGGCTGGGCTTGGGGATTGTCTCGGGGCTCGTCTCGAGGCTCGGCTCTGGGCTCTGTGCTTGGCTGGGCTCGGGGCTCGGCTCGAGGCTCGGCTCTAGGCAGGTCTCAGGGCTCGGCTCGGCTCTAGGCTGGGCTCGGGGCTCGGATCTATGTTCGGCTCTGGACTCGGCTCGCCTCGGCTCTAGGCTGGGCTTGGGGATTGTCTCGGGGCTCGTCTCGAGGCTCGGCTCTGGGCTCTGTGCTAGGCTGGGCTCGGGGCTGGGCTCGAGGCTCGGCTCTGGGCTCGGCTCTAGGCTGGGCTCTGGGATCGGCTCGGCTCTAGGCTGAGCTCGGGGCTCGGATCTGGTTTCGGCTCTGGACTCGGCTCGCCTCGGCTCTTGGCTGGGCTTGGGGATTGTCTCGGGGCTCGTCTTGAGGCTCGGCTCTGGGCTCTGTGCTCGGCTGGGCTCGGGGCTCGGCTCGAGGCTCGGCTCTGGGCTCGGCTCTGGACTCGGCTCGGCTCTAGGCTGGGCTCGGGGCTCGGATCTGGGTTCGGCTCTGGACTCGGCTGGCCTCGGCTCTAGGCTGGGCTTGGGGATTGTCTCGGGGCTCGTCTCGAGGCTCGGCTCTGGGCTCTGTGCTCGGCTGGGCTCGGGGCTCGGCTCGAGGCTCGGCTCTGGGATCGGCTCTAGGCTGGGCTCTGGGATCGGCTCGGCTCTAGGCTGGGCTCGGGGCTCGGATCTGGGTTCGGCTCTGGACTCGTCTCGCCTCGGCTCTAAGCTGGGCTTGTGGATTGTCTCGGGTCTCGTCTCGAGGCTCGGCTCTGGGCTCTGTGCTCGGCTGGGCTCGGGGCTCGATTCGAGGTTCGGCTCTGGGCTCGGCTCTAGGCTGGGCTCTAGCCTCGGCTCGGCTCTAGGCTGGGCTCGGGGCTCGGATCTGTGTTCGGCTCTGGACTCGACTCGCCTCGGCTCTAGGCTGGGATTGGGGATTGTCTCGGGGCTAGTCTCGAGGCTCGGCTCTGGGCTCAGTGCTCGGCTGGGCTCGGGGCTCGGCTCGAGGCTCGGCTCTGGGCTCGGCTCTAGCCTGGGCTCGAGCCTCGGCTCGGCTCTAGGCTCTGATCGTTGTTCGGCTCTGGGCGCGGGTCTGGACACGGATCTAGGCTGGGCTCGAGGCTCGGCTCTGGGCTTGTCTGCTCTCGGATCTAGTCAGGGCTCGTGGCTCTGCTCTGGGCTCGTCTCTGGACTCGGTTCTAGTCTGGGCTCGAGGCTCGTCTCTGGACTCGGCTCGGCTCTAGGCTGGGCTCGGGGCTCGGATCTGGGTTCGGCTCTGGACTCGGCTCGCCTCGGCTCTAGGCTGGGCTTGGGGATTGTCTCGGGGCTCGTCTCGAGGCTCGGCTCTGGGCTCTGTGCTCGGCTGGGCTCGGGGCTCGGCTCGAGGTTCGGCTCTGGGCTCGGCTCTAGACTGGGCTCTAGCCTCCGCTCGGCTCTAGGCTGGGCTCGGGGCTCGGATCTGTGTTCGGCTCTGTGCTCGGCTCTGGACTCGGCTCTAGGCTGGGCTCGAGGCTCGGCTCAGGGCTTGTCTGCAATCGGCTTTGGGCTGGGCTCAGGGATCGGCTCTGCTCTTGGCTCGGCTCGAGGCTCAGATCGCGCCTGAATCTAGGGTCGGCTCTGGACTCGGCTCGGCTCTAGGCTGGGCTCGGGGCTCGGATCTCGGTTTGGCTCTGGACTCGGCTCGCCTTGGCTCTAGGCTGTGCTTGGGTATTGTCTCGGGGCTCGTTTCGAGGCTCGGCTCTGGGCTCTGTGCTCGAATGGGCTCGGGGCTCAGCTCGAGGCTCGGCTCAATACTCGGCTCTGGGCTCGCCTCTAGGGTCGACTCTGGGCTCTGTGCTCGGCTGGGCTCGGGGCTCGGCTCGAGGCTCGGCTCTGGGCTCGGCTCTGGACTCGGCTCGGCTTTGGGCTGGGCTCGGGGCTCGGATCTGGGTTCGGCTCTGGACTCGGCTCGCCTCGGCTCTAGGCTGGGCTTGGGGATTGTCTCGGGGCTCGTCTCGAGGCTCGGCTCTGGGCTCTGTGTTCGGCTGGGCTCGGGTCTCGGCTCGAGGCTCGGCTCTGTGCTCGGCTCTGGACTCGGCTCGGCTTTGGGCTGGTCTCGGGGCTCGGATCTGGGTTCGGCTCTGGACTCGGCTGGCCTCGGATTTAGGCTGGGCTTGGGGATTTTCTCGGGGCCCGTCTGGAGGCTCGGCTCTGGGCTCTGTGCTCGGCTGGGATCGGGGCTCGGCTCGAGGCTCGGCTCTGGGCTCGGCTCTAGGCTGGGATCTAGGCTCGGCTCGGCTCTAGGCTGGGCTCGGGGCTCGGATCTGGGTTCGGCTCTGGACTCGGTTCGCCTCGGCTCTAGACTGGGCTTGGGGATTGTCTCGGGTCTCGTCTCGAGGCTCGGCTCTGGGCTCTGGGCTCGGCTGGGCTCGGGGCTCGGCTCAAGGCTCGGCTCAATACTCGGCTCTGGGCTCGCCTCTAGGCTGGGCTCTGGGCTCGGCCCGGCTCTAGGCTGGGCTCGGGGCTCGGATCTGGGTTCGGCTCTGGACTCGGCTCGCCTCGGCTCTAGGCTGGGCTTGGGGATTGTCTCCGGGCTCGTGTCGAGGCTCGGCTCTGTGCTCTGTGTTCGGCTGGGCTCGGGGCTCGATTCGAGGTTCGGCTCTGGGCTCGGCTCTAGGCTGGGCTCTAGCCTCGGCTCGGCTCTAGGCTGGGCTCGGGGCTCGGATCTGTGTTCGGCTCTGGACTCGGCTCGCCTCGGCTCTAGGCTGGGATTGGGGATTGTCTCGGGGCTAGTCTCGAGGCTCGGCTCTGGGCTCTGTGCTCGGCTGGGCTCGGGGCTCGGCTCGAGGCTCGGCTCTGGGTTCGGCTCTGGACTCGGCTCGGCTTTGGGCTGGGCTCGGGGCTCGGATCTGGGTTCGGCTCTGGACTCGGCTCGCCTCGGCTCTAGGCTGGGCTTGGGGATTGTCTCGGGGCTCGTCTCGAGGCTCGGCTCTGGGCTCTGTGCTCGGCTGGGCTCGGGTCTCGGCTCGAGGCTCGGCTCTGTGCTCGGCTCTGGACTCGGCTTGGCTTTGGGCTGGTCTCGGGGCTCGGATCTGGGTTCGGCTCTGGACTCGGCTGGCCTCGGATCTAGGCTGGGCTTGGGGATTGTCTCGGGGCCCGTCTGGATGCTCGGCTCTGGGCTCTGTGCTCGGCTGGGCTCGGGGCTCGGCTCGAGGCTCGGCTCAATACTCGGCTCTAGGCTGGGATCTAGGCTCGGCTTGGCTCTAGGCTGGGCTCGGGGCTCGGATCTGGGTTCGGCTCTGGACTCGGTTCGCCTCGGCTCTAGACTGGGCTTGGGGATTGTCTCGGGGCTCGTCTCGAGGCTCGGCTCTGGGCTGTGTGCTCGGCTGGGCTCGGGGCTCGGCTCGAGGCTCGGCTCAATACTCGGCTCTGGGCTCGCCTCTAGGCTGGGCTCTGGGCTCGGCCCGGCTCTAGGCTGGGCTCGGGGCTCAGATCTGGGTTCGGCTCTGGACTCGGCTCGCCTCGGCTCTAGGCTGGGCTTGGGGATTGTCTCGGGGCTCGTGTCGAGGCTCGGCTCTGTGCTCTGTGTTCGGCTGGGCTCGGGGCTCGATTCGAGGTTCGGCTCTGGGCTCGGCTCTAGGCTGGGCTCTAGCCTCGGCTCGGCTCTAGGCTGGGCTCGGGGCTCGGATCTGGGTTCGGCTCTGGACTCGGCTCGCCTCGGCTCTAGGCTGGGCTTGGGGATTGTCTCGGGGCTCGTCTCGAGGCTCGGCTCTGGGCTCTGTGCTCGGCTGGGCTCGGGGCTCGGCTCGAGGTTCGGCTCTGGGCTCGGCTCTAGTCTGGGCTCTAGCCTCCGCTCGGCTCTAGGCTGGGCTCGGGGCTCGGATCTGTGTTCGGCTCTGTGCTCGGCTCTGGACTCGGCTCTAGGCTGGGCTCGAGGCTCGGCTCAGGGCTCGCCTCTAGGCTGGGCTCTGGGCTCGGCCCGGCTCTAGGCTGGGCTCGGGGCTCGGATCTGGGTTCGGCTCTGGACTCGGCTCGCCTCGGCTCTAGGCTGGGCTTGGGGATTGTCTCGGGGCTCGTGTCGAGGCTCGGCTCTGTGCTCTGTGTTCGGCTGGGCTCGGGGCTCGATTCGAGGTTCGGCTCTGGGCTCGGCTCTAGGCTGGGCTCTAGCCTCGGCTCGGCTCTAGGCTGGGCTCGGGGCTCGGATCTGGGTTCGGCTCTGGACTCGGCTCGCCTCGGCTCTAGGCTGGGCTTGGGGATTGTCTCGGGGCTCGTCTCGAGGCTCGGCTCTGGGCTCTGTGCTCGGCTGGGCTCGGGGCTCGGCTCGAGGTTCGGCTCTGGGCTCGGCTCTAGTCTGGGCTCTAGCCTCCGCTCGGCTCTAGGCTGGGCTCGGGGCTCGGATCTGTGTTCGGCTCTGTGCTCGGCTCTGGACTCGGCTCTAGGCTGGGCTCGAGGCTCGGCTCAGGGCTTGTCTGCAATCGGCTTTGGGCTGGGCTCAGGGATCGGCTCTGCTCTTGGCTCGGCTCGAGGCTCAGATCGCGCCTGAATCTAGGGTCGGCTCTGGACTCGGCTCGGCTCTAGGCTGGGCTTGGGGATTGTGTCGGGGCTCGGCTCGAGGCTCGGCTCTGGGCCCGGCTCTGGACTCGGCTCGGCTCTAGGCTGGGCTCGGGGCTCGGATCTGGGTTCAGCTCTGGACTCGGCTCGACTCGGCTCTAGGCTGGGCTTGGGATTGTCTCGGGGCTCGTCTCGAGACTCGGCTCTGGGCTCTGTGCTTGGCTGGGCTCGGGTCGAGGCTCGAGGCTCGTCTCAATACTCGGCTCTGGTCTCGCCTCTAGGCTGGGCTCTGGGCTCGGCTCGGCTCTAGGCTGGGCTTGGGATTGTCTCGGGGCTCGTCTTGAGCATCGGCTATGGGCTCTGTGCTCTGCTGGGCTCGGGGCTCGGCTCGAGGCTCGGCTCTGTGCTCGGCTCTGGACTCGGCTCTAGGCTGGGCTCGAGGCTCGGCTCTGGGCTTGTCTGCAATCGGCTTTGGGTTGGGCTCAGGTATCGGCTCTGCTCTTGGCTCGGCTCGAGGCTCAGATCGCGCCTGAACCTCGGTTCGGCTCTGGACTCGGCTCGCCTCGGCTCTAGGCTGGGCTTGGGGTTTTTCTCGGGGCTCGTCTTGAGCATCGGCTATGGGCTCTGTGCTCGGCTGGGCTCGGGGCTCGGCTCGAGGCTCGTCTCTGTGCTCGGCTCTGGACTCGCCTCTAGGCTGGGCTCGAGGCTCGGCTCTGGGCTTGTCTACAATCGGCTTTGGGTTGGGCTCAGGTATCGGCTCTGCTCTTGGCTCGGCTCGAGGCTCAGATCGCGCCTGAACCTGGGCTCGGCTCTGGTCTCGGCTCGGCTTTGGGCTGGGCTCGGGGCTCGGATCTGTGTTCGGCTCTGGACTCGGCTCGCCTCGGCTCTAGGCTGGGCTTGGGGATTGTCTCGGGGCTCGTGTCGAGGCTCGGCTCTGTGCTCTGTGTTCGGCTGTGCTCGGGGCTCGGCTCGAGGTTCGGCTCTGGGCTCGGCTCTAGGCTGGGCTCTAGCCTCGGCTCGACTCTAGGCTCGGCTCGAGGCTCGGCTCTGGGCTCGGCTCTGGACTCGGCTCTAGGCTGGGCTCGAGGATCGGCTCAGTTCTTGTCTGCTCTCGGCTTTTAGCTGGGCTCAGGGATCTGCTCTGCTCTTGGCTCGGCTCGAGGCTCCGATCGCGCCCGACTCTGGGCTCTGCTCTGGACTCGGCTCAGCTCTAGGCTGCGCTTGGGTCTCGGATCTGGGTTCGGCTCTGGACTCGGCTCGCCTCGGCTCTAGGCTGAGCTTGGGGATTGTCTCGGGGATCGTCTCGAGCCTCGGCTCTGTGCTCTGTGTTCGGCTGGGCTCGGGGCTTGATTCGAGGTTCGGCTCTGGGGTCGGCTCTAGGCTGGGCTCTAACCTCGGCTCGGCTCTAGGCTGGGCTCGGGGCTCGGATCTGGCTTCGGCTCTGGACTCGGCTCGCCTCGGCTCTAGGCTGGGCTTGGGGATTGTCTCGGGCCTCGTCTTGAGGCTCGGTTTTGTGCTCTGTGTTCGGCTGGGCTCGGGGCTCGGCTCGAGGTTCGGCTCCGGGCTCGGCTCTAGGCTGGGCTCTAGCCTCGGCTCGGCTCTAGGCTGGGCTCGGGGCTCGGATCTGGGTTCGGCTCTGGACTCGGCTCGCCTCGATTCTAGGCTGGGCTTGGGGATTGTCTCAGGGCGCGTCTCGAGGCTCGGCTCTGGGCTCTGTGCTCGGCTGGGCTCGGGGCTCGGCTCGAGGCTCGGCTCTGGGCTCGGCTCTAGGCTGGGCTCTACCCTCGGCTTGGCTCTAGGCTCTGCTCGTTGCTCGGCTCTGGGCTCGGGTCTGGACTCGGCTCGGCTCTAGGCTGGGCTCGGGGCTCGGATCTGCGTTCGGCTCTGGACTCGGCTCGACTCGGCTCTAGGTTGGGCTTGAGATTGTCTCGGGGCTCGTCTCGAGGCTCGGCTCTGGGCTCTGTGCTCGGCTGGGCTCAGGGCTCGGCTCGAGGCTCGGCTCAATACTCGGCTCTGGGCTCGCCTGTAGACTGGTCTCTGGCTCGGCTCGGCTCTAGGCTGGACTCGGTGCTCCGATCTGGGTTCGGCTCTGGACTCGGCTCGCCTCGGCTCTAGGCTGGGCTTGGGGATTGTCTCGGGGCTCGTCTCGAGGCTCGGCTCTGGGCTCTGTGCTCGGCTGGGCTCGGGGCTCGGCTCGAGGTTCGGCTCTGGGCTCGGCTCTAGGCTGGGCTCTAGCCTCGGCTCGGCTCTAGGCTGGGCGCGGGGCTCGGATCTGGGTTCGGCTCTTGACTCGGCTCGACTCGGCTCTAGGCTAGGCTTGGGGATTGTCTCGGGGCTCGTCTCGAGGCTCGGCTCTGGGCTCTGTGCTCGGCTGGGCTCGGGGCTCGGCTCGAGGCTCGGTTCCTTACTCGGCTCTGGGCTCGCCTCTAGCCTGGGCTCTGGGCTCGGCTCGGCTCTAGGCTGGGCTCGGGGCTCGGATCTAGGTTCGGCTTTGGACTCGGCTCTCCTCGGCTCTAGGCTGGGCTTGGGGTTTGTCTCGGGGCTCGTCTCGAGGCTCGGCTCTGGGCTCTGTGCTCGGCTGGGCTCGGGGCTCGGCTCGAGGCTCGGCTCTGGGCTCGGCTCTGGACTCGGCTCGGCTCTAGGCTGGGCTCGGGGCTCGGATCTGGGTTCGGCTCTGGACTCGGCTGGCCTCGGCTCTAGGCTGGGCTTGGGGATTGTCTCGGGGCTCGTCTCGAGGCTCGGCTCTGGGCTCTGTGCTCGGCTGGGCTCGGGGCTCGGCTCGAGGCTCGGCTCTGCGATCGGCTCTAGGCTGGGCTCTGGGATCGGCTCGGCTCTAGGCTGGGCTCGGGGCTCGGATCTGGGTTCGGCTCTGGACTCGTCTCGCCTCGGCTCTAGGCTGGGCTTGTGGATTGTCTCGGGTCTCGTCTCGAGGCTCGGCTCTGGGCTCTGTGCTCGGCTGGGCTCGGGGCTCGATTCGAGGTTCGGCTCTGGGCTCGGCTCTAGGCTGGGCTCTAGCCTCGGCTCGGCTCTAGGCTGGGCTCGGGGCTCGGATCTGTGTTCGGCTCTGGACTCGACTCGCCTCGGCTCTAGGCTGGGATTGGGGATTGTCTCGGGGCTAGTCTCGAGGCTCGGCTCTGGGCTCTGTGCTCGGCTGGGCTCGGGGCTCGGCTCGAGGCTCGGCTCTGGGCTCGGCTCTAGCCTGGGCTCGAGCCTCGGCTCGGCTCTAGGCTCTGCTCGTTGTTCGGCTCTGGGCGCGTGTCTGGACACGGATCTAGGCTGGGCTCGAGGCTCGGCTCTGGGCTTGTCTGCTCTCGGATCTAGTCAGGGCTCGTGGCTCTGCTCTGGGCTCGTCTCTGGACTCGGTTCTAGTCTGGGCTCGAGGCTCGTCTCTGGACTCGGCTCGGCTCTAGGCTGGGCTCGGGGCTCGGATCTGGGTTCGGCTCTGGACTCGGCTCGCCTCGGCTCTAGGCTGGGCTTGGGGATTGTCTCGGGGCTCGTCTCGAGGCTCGGCTCTGGGCTCTGTGCTCGGCTGGGCTCGGGGCTCGGCTCGAGGTTCGGCTCTGGGCTCGGCTCTAGTCTGGGCTCTAGCCTCCGCTCGGCTCTAGGCTGGGCTCGGGGCTCGGATCTGTGTTCGGCTCTGTGCTCGGCTCTGGACTCGGCTCTAGGCTGGGCTCGAGGCTCGGCTCAGGGCTTGTCTGCAATCGGCTTTGGGCTGGGCTCAGGGATCGGCTCTGCTCTTGGCTCGGCTCGAGGCTCAGATCGCGCCTGAATCTAGGGTCGGCTCTGGACTCGGCTCGGCTCTAGGCTGGGCTCGGGGCTCGGATCTCGGTTTGGCTCTGGACTCGGCTCGCCTTGGCTCTAGGCTGTGCTTGGGTATTGTCTCGGGGCTCGTTTCGAGGCTCGGCTCTGGGCTCTGTGCTCGAATGGGCTAGGGGCTCAGCTCGAGGCTCGGCTCAATACTCGGCTCTGGGCTCGCCTCTAGGGTCGACTCTGGGCTCTGTGCTCGGCTGGGCTCGGGGCTCGGCTCGAGGCTCGGCTCTGGGCTCGGCTCTGGACTCGGCTCGCCTCGGCTCTAGGCTGGGCTTGGGGATTGTCTCGGGGCTCGTCTCGAGGCTCGGCTCTGGGCTCTGTGCTCGGCTGGGCTCGGGTCTCGGCTCGAGGCTCGGCTCTGTGCTCGGCTCTGGACTCGGCTCGGCTTTGGGCTGGTCTCGGGGCTCGGATCTGGTTTCGGCTCTGGACTCGGCTGGCCTCGGATTTAGGCTGGGCTTGGGGATTGTCTCGGGGCCCGTCTGGAGGCTCGGCTCTGGGCTCTGTGCTCGGCTGGGGTCGGGGCTCGGCTCGAGGCTCGGCTCTGGGCTCGGCTCTAGGCTGGGATCTAGGCTCGGCTCGGCTCTAGGCTGGGCTCGGGGCTCGGATCTGGGTTCGGCTCTGGACTCGGTTCGCCTCGGCTCTAGACTGGGCTTGGGGATTGTCTCGGGTCTCGTCTCGAGGCTCGGCTCTGGGCTCTGGGCTCGGCTGGGCTCGGGGCTCGGCTCAAGGCTCGGCTAAATACTCGGCTCTGGGCTCGCCTCTAGGCTGGGCTCTGGGCTCGGCCCGGCTCTAGGCTGGGCTCGGGGCTCGGATCTGGGTTCGGCTCTGGACTCGGCTCGCCTCGGCTCTAGGCTGGGCTTGGGGATTGTCTCCGGGCTCGTGTCGAGGCTCGGCTCTGTGCTCTGTGTTCGGCTGGGCTCGGGGCTCGATTCGAGGTTCGGCTCTGGGCTCGGCTCTAGCCTGGGCTCTAGCCTCGGCTCGGCTCTAGGCTGGGCTCGGGGCTCGGATCTGGGTTCGGCTCTGGACTCGGCTCGCCTCGGCTCTAGGCTGGGATTGGGGATTGTCTCGGGGCTAGTCTCGAGGCTCGGCTCTGGGCTCTGTGCTCGGCTGGGCTCGGGGCTCGGCTCGAGGCTCGGCTCTGGGTTCGGCTCTGGACTCGGCTCTGCTTTGGGCTGGGCTCGGGGCTCGGATCTGGGTTCGGCTCTGGACTCGGCTCGCCTCGGCTCTAGGCTGGGCTTGGGGATTGTCTCGGGGCTCGTCTCGAGGCTCGGCTCTGGGCTCTGTGCTCGGCTGGGCTCGGATCTCGGCTCGAGGCTCGGCTCTGTGCTCGGCTCTGGACTCGGCTCGGCTTTGGGCTGGTCTCGGGGCTCGGATCTGGGTTCGGCTCTGGACTCGGCTGGCCTCGGATCTAGGCTGGGCTTGGGGATTGTCTCGGGGCCCGTCTGGAGGCTCGGCTCTGGGCTCTGTGCTCGGCTGGGCTCGGGGCTCGGCTCGAGGCTCGGCTCAATACTCGGCTCTAGGCTGGGATCTAGGCTCGGCTCGGCTCTAGGCTGGGCTCGGGGCTCGGATCTGGGTTCGGCTCTGGACTCGGTCCGCCTCGGCTCTAGACTGGGCTTGGGGATTGTCTCGGGGCTCGTCTCGAGGCTCGGCTCTGGGCTCTGTGCTCGGCTGGGCTCGGGGCTCGGCTCGAGGCTCGGCTCTGGGCTCGGCTCTAGACGCGGCTCTAGCCTCGGCTCGGCTCTAGGCTCTGCTCGTTGCTCGGCTCTGGGCTCTGGGCTGGACTCGGATCTAGGCTGGGCTCGAGGCTCGGCTCTGGGCTTGTCTGCTCTCGGCTCTAGGCTGGGCTCGTGTCTCTGCTCTGGGCTCGTCTCTGGACTCGGTTTTAGGCTGGGCTCGAGGCTCGGCTCTGGACTCGGCTCGGCTCTAGGCTGGGCTCGGGGCTCGGATCTGGGTTCGGCTCTGGACTCGGCTCGACTCGCCTCTAGGCTGGGCTTGGGGATTGTCTCGGGGCTCGTCTCGAGGCTCGGCTCTGGGCTCTGTGCTCGTCTGGGCTCGGGGCTCGGCTCGAGTCTCGGCTCTGGGCTCGGCTCTAGGCTGGGCTCGAGGCTCGGCTCAGGGCTTGTCTGCTCTCGGCTTTGAGCTGGGCTCAGGGATCTGCTCTGCTCTTGGCTCGGCTCGAGGCTCCGATCGCGCCCGTCTCTGGGCTCTGCTCTGGACTCGGCTCGGCTCTAGGCTGCGCTTGGGGCTCGGATCTGGGTTCGGCTCTGGATTCGGCTCGCCTCGGCTCTAGGCTGGGCTTGGGGATTGTCTCGGGGCTCGTCTCGAGGCTCGGTTCTGAGCTCTGTGCTCGGCTGGGCTCGGGGCTCGGCTCGAGGCTCGGTTCTGGGCTCGGCTCTAGGCTGGGCTCTAGCCTCGGCTCGGCTCTAGGCTCAGCTCGTTGCTCGGCTCTGGGCTCGGGTCTGGACACGGATCTAGGCTGGGCTCGAGGCTCGGCTCTGGACTTGTCTGCTCTCGGTTCTAGGCTGGGCTCGAGGCTCGGCTCTGGACTCGGCTCGGCTCTAGGCTGGGCTCGGGGCTCGGATCTGGGTTCGGCTCTGGACTCGGCTCGACTCGGCTCTAGGCTGGGCTTGGGGATTGTCTCGGGGATCGTCTCGAGGCTCGGCTCTGGGCTCTGTGCTTGGCTGGGATCGGGGCTCGGCTCGAGGCTCGGCTCTGGGCTCGGCTCTAGGCTGGGCTCTAGCCTCGGCTCGGCTCTAGGCTCTGCTCGTTGCTCGGCTCTGGGCTCGGGTCTGGACTCGGATCTAGGCTGGGCTCGAGGCTCGGCTCTCGGCTTGTCTGCTCTCGGCTCTAGGCTGGGCTCGTGGCTCTGCTCTGGGCTCGTCTCTGGACTCGGTTCTAGGCTGGGCTCGAGGCTCGGCTCTGGACTCGGCTCGGCTCTAGGCTGGCCTCGGGGCTCGGATCTGGGTTCGGCTCTGGACTCGGCTCGACTCGGCTCTAGGCTGGGCTTGGGGATTGTCTCGGGGCTCGTGTCTAGGCTCGGCTCTGGGCTCTGTGCTTGGCTGGGCTCGGGGCTCGGCTCGAGGCTCGACTCTAGGCTGGGCTCTGGGCTCGGCTCGGCTCTAGGCTGGGCTCGGGGCTCGGATCTATGTTCGGCTCTGGACTCGGCTCGCCTCGGCTCTAGGCTGGGCTTGGGGATTGCCTCGGGGCTCGTCTCGAGGCTCGGCTCTGGGCTCTGTGCTCGGCTGGGCTCGGGGCTCGGCTCGAGGCTCGGCTCAATACTCGGCTCTGGGCTCGCCTCTAGGCTGGGCTCTGGGCTCGGCTCGGCTCTAGACTGGGCTCGGGGCTCGGATCTGGGTTCGGCTCTGGACTCGGCTCGGCTCGGCTCTAGGCTGGGCTTGGGGATTGTCTCGGGGCTCGTCTCGAGGCTCGGCTCTGGGCTCTGTGCTCGGCTGGGCTCGGGGCTCGGCTCGAGGCTCGGCTCTGGGCTCGGCTCTAGGCTGGGCTCGGGGCTCGGATCTGGGTTCGGCTTTGGACTCGGCTCGCCTCGGCTCTAGGCTGGGCTTGGGGATTGTCTCGGGGCTCGTCTCGAGGCTCGGCTCTGGGCTCTGTGCTCGGCTGTTCTCGGGGCTCGGCTCGAGGCTCGGCTCTGGGCTCGGCTCTGGACTCAGCTCGAGGCTGGGTTCGAGGCTCGGCTCTTGGCTTGTCTTCTCTCGGCTTTGGGCTGAGCTCAGGGATCGGCTCTACTCTTAGCTCGGCTCGAGTCTCAGATCGCGCCCGATTCTCGGCTCGGCTCTGGGCTCTGTGCTCGGCTGGGTTCGGGGCTCGGCTCGAGGCTCGGCTCTGGGCTCTGTGCTCGGCTGGGCTCGGGGCTCGGCTCGATGCTCGGCTCAATACTCGGTTCTGGGCTCGCATCTAGGCTGGGCTCTGGGCTCGGCTCGGCTCTAGGCTGGGCTCGGGGCTCGGATCTATGTTCGGCCCTGGACTCGGCTAGCCTCGGCTCTAGGCTGGGCTTGGGGATTGTCTCGGGGCTCGTCTCGAGGCTCGGCTCTGGGCTCTGTGTTCGTCTGGGCTCGGGGCTCGGCTCGAGGTCGGCTCTGGGCTCGGCTCTAGTCTGGGCTCTAGCCTCGGCTCGGCTCTAGGCTGTGCTCGGGGCTCGTATCTGTGTTCGGCTCTCGACTCGGCTCGCCTCGGCTCTAGGCTGGGCTTGGGGATTGTCTCGGGGCTCGTCTCGAGGCTCGGCTCTGGGCTCTGTGCTCGGCTGGGCTCGGGGCTCGGCACGAGGTTCGGCTCTGGGCTCGGCTCTAGGCCGGGCTCTAGCCTCGCCTCGGCTCTAGGCTGTGCTCAGGGCTCGTATCTGTGTTCGGCTCTCGACTCGGCTCGCCTCGGCTCTAGGCTGGGCTTGGGGATTGTCTCGGGGCTCCTCTCGAGGCTCGGCTCTGAGCTCTGTGCTCGTCTGGGCTCGGGGCTCGGCTCGAGGCTCGGCTCAATACTCGGCTCTGGGCTCGCCTCTAGGCTGGGCTCTGGGCTCGACCCGGCTCTAGGCTGGGCACGGGGCTCGGATCTGGGTTCGGCTCTGCACTCGGCTCGCCTCGGCTCTAGGCTGGGCTTGGGGATTGTCTCGGGGCTCGTGTCGAGGCTCGGCTCTGGGATCTGTGTTCGGCTGAGCTCGGGGCTCGGCTCGAGGCTCGGCTCTGTGCTCGGCTCTGGACTCGGCTCGGCGCTAGGCTGGGCTCGGGGCTCGGATCTGGGTTCGGCTCTGGACTCGGCTCTCCTCGGCTCTAGGCTGGGCTTGGGGATTGTCTCGGGGCTCGTCTCGAGGCTCGGCTCTGGCCTCTGTGCTCGGCTGGGCTCGGGGCTCGGCTCGAGGCTCGGCTCTGGGCTCGGCTCTAGGTTGGGCTCTAGCCTCGGCTCGGCTCTAGGCTCTGCTCGTTGCTCGGCTCTGGGCTCGGGTCTGGACTCGGATCTAGGCTGGGCTCGAGGCTCGGCTCTGGGCTTGTCTGCTCTCTGCTCTAGGCTGGGCTCGTGTCTCTGCTCTGGGCTCGTCTCTGGACTCGGTTCTAGGCTGGGCTCGAGGCTCGGCTCTGGACTCGGCTCGGCTCTAGGCTGGGCTCGGGGCTCGGATCTGGGTTCGGCTCTGGACTCGGCTCGACTCGGCTCTAGGCTGGGCTTGGGGATTGTCTCGGGGCTCGGCTCGAGGCTCGGCTCTGGGCTCTGTGCTCGGCTGGGCTCGGGGCTCGGCTCGAGGCTCGGCTCTAGGCTGGGCTCTGGGCTCGGCTCGGCTCTAGGCTGGGCTCGGGGCTCGGATCTATGTTCGGCTCTGGACTCGGCTCGCCTCGGCTCTAGGCTGGGCTTGGGGATTGTCTCGGGGCTCGTCTCGAGGCTCGGCTCTGGGCTCTGTGCTCGGCTGGGCTCGGGGCTCGGCTCGAGGCTCGGCTCTGGGCTCGGCTCTAGGCTGGGCTCTAGCCTCGGCTCGGCTCTAGGCTCTGCTCGTTGCTCGGCTCTGGGCTCGGGTCTGGACACCGATCTAGGCTGGGCTCGAGGCTCGGCTCTGGGCTTGTCTGCTCTCGGCTCTAGGCAGGGCTCGTGGCTCTGCTCTGGGCTCGTCTCTGGACTCGGTTCTAGGCTGGGCTCGAGGCTCGGCTCTGGACTCGGCTCGGCTCTAGGCTGGGCTCGGGTCTCGGATCTGGGTTCGGATCTGGACTCGGCTCGCCTCGGCTCTAGGCTGGGCTTGGGGATTTTCCCGGGTCTCGTCTCGAGGCTCGGCTCTGGGCTCTGTGCTCGGCTGGGCTCGGGGCTAGGCTCGAGGTTCGGCTCAATACTCGGCTCTGGGCTCGCCTCTAGCCTGGGCTCTGGGCTCGGCTCGGCTCTGGGCTGGGCTCGGGGCTCGGATCTGGGTTCGGCTTTGGACTCGGCTCGCCTCGGCTCTAGGCTGGGCTTGGGGTTTGTCTCGGGGCTCGTCTCGAGGCTCGGCTCTGGGCTCTGTGCTCGGCTGGGCTCGGGGCTCGGCTCGAGGCTCGGCTCTGGGCTCGGGTCTGGACTCGGCTCGGCTTTGGGCTGGGCTCGGGGCTCGTATCTGGGTTCGGCTCTGGACTCGGCTCGCCTCGGCTCTAGGCTGGGCTTGGGATTTGTCTCGGGGCTCGTCTCGAGGCTCGGCTCTGGGCTCTGTGTTCGGCTGGGCTCGGGGCTCGTCTCGAGGCTCGGCTCTGGGCTCTGTGCTTGGCTGGGCTCGGGGCTCGGCTCGAGGCTCGGCTCTAGGCTGGGCTCGGGGCTCGTATCTGGGTTCGGCTCTGGACTCGGCTCGCCTCGATTCTAGGCTGGGCTTGGGGATTGTCTCAGGGCTCGTCTCGAGGCTCGGCTCTGGGCTCTGTGCTCGGCTGGGCTCGGGGTTCGGCTCGAGGCTCGACTCTGGGCTCGGCTCTAGGCTGGGCTCTACCCTCGGCTCGGCTCTAGGCTCTGCTCGTTGCTCGGCTCTGGGCTCGGGTCTGGACACGGATCTAGGCTGGGCTCGAGGCTCGGCTCTGGACTTGTCTGCTCTCGGTTCTAGGCTGGGCTCGAGGCTCGGCTCTGGACTCGGCTCGGCTCTAGGCTGGGCTCGGGGCTCGGATCTGGGTTCGGCTCTGGACTCGGCTCGACTCGGCTCTAGGCTGGGCTTGGGGATTGTCTCGGGGATCGTCTCGAGGCTCGGCTCTGGGCTCTGTGCTTGGCTGGGATCGGGGCTCGGCTCGAGGCTCGGCTCTGGGCTCGGCTCTAGGCTGGGCTCTAGCCTCGGCTCGGCTCTAGGCTCTGCTCGTTGCTCGGCTCTGGGCTCGGGTCTGGACTCGGATCTAGGCTGGGCTCGAGGCTCGGCTCTGGGCTTGTCTGCTCTCGGCTCTAGGCTGGGCTCGTGGCTCTGCTCTGGGCTCGTCTCTGGACTCGGTTCTAGGCTGGGCTCGAGGCTCGGCTCTGGACTCGGCTCGGCTCTAGGCTGGCCTCGGGGCTCGGATCTGGGTTCGGCTCTGGACTCGGCTCGACTCGGCTCTAGGCTGGGCTTGGGGATTGTCTCGGGGCTCGTGTCTAGGCTCGGCTCTGGGCTCTGTGCTTGGCTGGGCTCGGGGCTCGGCTCGAGGCTCGACTCTAGGCTGGGCTCTGGGCTCGGCTCGGCTCTAGGCTGGGCTCGGGGCTCGGATGTATGTTCGGCTCTGGACTCGGCTCGCCTCGGCTCTAGGCTGGGCTTGGGGATTGTCTCGGGGCTCGTCTCGAGGCTCGGCTCTGGGCTCTGTGCTCGGCTGGGCTCGGGGCTCGGCTCGAGGCTCGGCTCTGGGCTCGGCTCTAGGCTGGGCTCTGGGATCGGCTCGGCTCTAGGCTGGGCTCGGGGCTCGGATCTGTGTTCGGCTCTGGACTCGGCTCGCCTCGGCTCTAGGCTGGGCTTGTGGATTGTCTCGGGGCTCGTCTCGAGGCTCGGATCTGGGCTCTGTGCTCGGCTGGGCTCTCGGCTCCGCTCGAGGCTCGGTTCTGGGCTCTGCTCTAGGCTGGGCTCTGGTATAAGCTCGGCACTAGGCTGGGCTCGGGGCTCGGATCTGTGTTCGGCCCTGGACTCGGCTCGCCTCGGCTCTAGGCTGGCCTTGGGGATTGTCTCGGGGCTCGTCTCGAGGCTCGGCTCTGGGCTCTGTGTTCGTCTGGGCTCGAGGCTCGGCTCGAGTCTCTGCTCTGGGCTCGGCTCTAGGCTGGGCTCTAGCCTAGGTTCGTCTCTAGGCTCTGCTCGTTGCTCGGCTCTGGGCTCTGGGCTGGACTCGGATCTAGGCTGGGCTCGAGGCTCGGCTCTGGGCTTGTCTGCTCTCGGCTCTAGGCTGGGCTCTTGGCTCTGCTCTGGGCTCGTCTCTGGACTCGGTTTTAGGCTGGGCTCGAGGCTCGGCTCTGGACTCGGCTCGGCTCTAGGCTGGGCTCGGGGCTCGTATCTGGTTTCGGCTCTGGACTCGGCTCGCCTCGGCTGTAGGCTGGGCTTGGGGATTGTCTCGGGGCTCGTCTCGAGGCTCGGCTCTGAGCTCTGTGCTCGGCTGGGCTCGGGGCTCGGCTCGAGGCTCGGCTCAATACTCGGCTCTGGGCTCGCCTCTAGGCTGGGCTCTGGGCTCGGCTCGGCTCTAGACTGGGCTCGGGGCTCGGATCTGGGTTCGGCTCTGGACTCGGCTCGCCTCGGCTCTAGGCTGGGATTGGGGATTGTCTCGGGGCTCGTCTCGAGGCTCGGCTCTGGGCTCTGTGCTCGGCTGGGCTCGGGGCTCGGCTCGAGGCTCGGCTCTGGGCTCGGCTCTAGGCTGGGCTCGGGGCTCGTATCTGGGCTCGGCTCTGGACTCGGCTCGCCTCGGCTCTAGGCTGGGCTTGGGGATTGTCTCGGGGCTCGTCTCGAGGCTCGGCTATGGGCTCTGTGCTCGGCTGTTCTCGGGGCTCGGCTCGAGGCTCGGCTCTGGGCTCGGCTCTGGACTCAGCTCGAGGCTGGGCTCGAGGCTCGGCTCTTGGCTTGTCTTCTCTCGGCTTTGGGCTGAGCTCAGGGATCGGCTCTACTCTTAGCTCGGCTCGAGTCTCAGATCGCGCCCGATTCTCGGCTCGGCTCTGGGCTCTGTGCACGGCTGGGTTCGGGGCTCGGCTCGAGGCTCGGCTCTGGGCTCTGTGCTCGGCTGGGCTCGGGGCTCGGCTCGATGCTCGGCTCAATACTCGGTTCTGGGCTCGCATCTAGGCTGGGCTCTGGGCTCGGCTCGGCTCTAGGCTGGGCTCGGGGCTCGGATCTGTGTTCGGCCCTGGACTCGGCTCGCCTCGGCTCTAGGCTGGGCTTGGGGATTGTCTCGGGGCTCGTCTCGAGGCTCGGCTCTGGGCTCTGTGTTCGTCTGGGCTCGGGGCTCGGCTCGAGGTCGGCTCTGGGCTCGGCTCTAGTCTGGGCTCTAGCCTCGGCTCGGCTCTAGGCTGTGCTCGGGGCTCGTATCTGTGTTCGGCTCTCGACTCGGCTCGCCTCGGCTCTAGGCTGGGCTTGGGGATTGTCTCGGGGCTCGTCTCGAGGCTCGGCTCTGGGCTCTGTGTTCGTCTGGGCTCGGGGCTCGGCTCGAGGCTCGGCTCTGGGCTCGGCTCTAGGCTGGGCTGTAGCCTCGGCTCGGCTCTAGGCTCTGCTCGTTGCTCGGCTCTGGGCTCGGGTCTGGACACCGATCTAGGCTGGGCTCGAGGCTCGGCTCTGGGCTTGTCTGCTCTCGGCTCTAGGCAGGGCTCGTGGCTCTGCTCTGGGCTCGTCTCTGGACTCGGTTCTAGGCTGGGCTCGAGGCTCGGCTCTGGACTCGGCTCGGCTCTAGGCTGGGCTCGGGGCTCGGGTCTGGTTTCGGATCTGGACTCGGCTCGCCTCGGCTCTAGGCTGGGCTTGGGGATTGTCTCGGGTCTCGTCTCGAGGCTCGGCTCTGGGCTCTGTGCTCGGCTGGGCTCGGGGCTAGGCTCGAGGTTCGGCTCAATACTCGGCTCTGGGCTCGCCTCTAGCCTGGGCTCTGGGCTCGGCTCGGCTCTGGGCTGGGCTCGGGGCTCGGATCTGGGTTCGGCTTTGGACTCGGCTCGCCTCGGCTCTAGGCTGGGCTTGGGGTTTGTCTCGGGGCTCTTCTCGAGGCTCGGCTCTGGGCTCTGTGCTCGGCTGGGCTCGGGGCTCGGCTCGAGGCTCGGCTCTGGGCTCGGGTCTGGACTCGGCTCGGCTTTGGGCTGGGCTCGGGGCTCGTATCTGGGTTCGGCTCTGGACTCGGCTCGCCTCGGCTCTAGGCTGGGCTTGGGATTTGTCTCGGGGCTCGTCTCGAGGCTCGGCTCTGGGCTCTGTGTTCGGCTGGGCTCGGGGCTCGTCTCGAGGCTCGGCTCTGGGCTCTGTGCTTGGCTGGGCTCGGGGCTCGGCTCGAGGCTCGGCTCTAGGCTGGGGTCTGGTCTCGGCTCGGCTCTAGGCTGGGCTAGGGGCTCGGATCTATGTTCGGCTCTGGACTCGGCTTGCCTCGGCTCTAGGCTGGGCTTGGGGATTGTCTGGGGCTCGTCTCGAGGCTCGGCTCTGGTCTCGGCTCTAGGCTGGGCTCTGGGATCGGCTCGGCTCTAGGCTGGGCTCGGGGCTCGGATCTGTGTTCGGCTCTGGACTCGGCTCGCCTCGGCTCTAGGCTGGGCTTGGGGATTGTCTCGGGGCTAGTCTCGAGGCTCGGCTCTGGGCTCGGCTCTAGGCTGGGCTCTAGCCTCGGCTCGGCTCTAGGCTCTGCTCGTTGCTCGGCTCTGGGCTCGGGTCTGGACACCGATCTAGGCTGGGCTCGAGGCTAGGCTCTGGGCTTGTCTGCTCTCGGCTCTAGGCAGGGCTCGTGGCTCTGCTCTGGGCTCGTCACTGGACTCGGTTCTAGGCTGGGCTCGAGGCTCGTCTCTGGACTCGGCTCGGCTCTAGGCTGGGCTCGGGGCTCGGATCTGGGTTCGGCTCTGGACTCGGCTCTCCTCGGCTCTAGGCTGGGCTTGGGGATTGACTCGGGGCTCGTCTCGAGGCTCGCCTCTGGGCTCTGTGCTCGGCTGGGCTCGGGGCTCGGCTCGAGGCTCGGCTCAATACTCGGCTCTGGGCTCGCCTCTAGCCTGGGCTCTGGGCTCGGCTCGGCTCTGGGCTGGGCTCGGGGCTCGGATCTGGGTTCGGATCTGGACTCGGCTCGCCTTGGCTCTAGGCTGGGCTTGGGGATTGTCTCGGGGCTCGGCTCGAGGCTCGGCTCTGAGCTCTGTGCTCGGCTGGGCTCGGGGCTCGGCTCGAGGCTCGGCTCTAGGCTGGGCTCTGGGCTCGGCTCGGCTCTAGGCTGGGCTCGGGGCTCGGATCTATGTTCGGCTCTGGACTCGGCTCGCCTCGGCTCTAGGCTGGGCTTGGGGATTGTCTCGGGGCTCGTCTCGAGGCTCGGCTCTGGGCTCTGTGCTCGGCTGGGCTCGGGGCTCGGCTCGAGGCTCGGCTCTGGGCTCGGCTCTAGGCTGGGCTCTAGCCTCGGCTCGGCTCTAGGCTCTGCTCGTTGCTCGGCTCTGGGCTCGGGTCTGGACACCGATCTAGGCTGGGCTCGAGGCTCGGCTCTGGGCTTGTCTGCTCTCGGCTCTAGGCAGGGCTCGTGGCTCTGCTTTGGGCTCGTCTCTGGACTCGGTTCTAGGCTGGGCTCGAGGCTCGGCTCTGGACTCGACTCGGCTCTAGGCTGGGCTCGGGGCTCGGGTCTGGGTTCGGATCTGGACTCGGCTCGCCTCGGCTCTAGGCTGGGCTTGGGGATTGTCTCGGGTCTCGTCTCGAGGCTCGGCTCTGGGCTCTGTGCTCGGCTGGGCTCGGGGCTAGGCTCGAGGTTCGGCTCAATACTCGGCTCTGGGCTCGCCTCTAGCCTGGGCTCTGGGCTCGGCTCGGCTCTGGGCTGGGCTCGGATCTGGGTTCGGCTTTGGACTCGGCTCGCCTCGGCTCTAGGCTGGGCTTGGGGTTTGTCTCGGGGCTCGTCTCGAGGCTCGGCTCTGGGCTCTGTGCTCGGCTGGGCTCGGGGCTCGGCTCGAGGCTCGACTCTGGGCTCGGGTCTGGACTCGGCTCGGCTTTGGGCTGGGCTCGGGGCTCGTATCTGGGTTCGGCTCTGGACTCGGCTGGCCTCGGCTCTAGGCTGGGCTTGGGGATTGTCTGGGGCTCGTCTCGAGGCTCGGCTCTGGGCTCTGTGTTCGGCTGGGCTCGGGGCTCGTCTCGAGGCTCGGCTCTGGGCTCTGTGCTTGGCTGGGCTCGGGGCTCGGCTCGAGGCTCGGCTCTAGGCTGGGGTCTGGTCTCGGCTCGGCTCTAGGCTGGGCTAGGGGCTCGGATCTATGTTCGGCTCTGGACTCGGCTTGCCTCGGCTCTAGGCTGGGCTTGGGGATTGTCTGGGGCTCGTCTCGAGGCTCGGCTCTGGTCTCGGCTCTAGGCTGGGCTCTGGGATCGGCTCGGCTCTAGGCTGGGCTCGGGGCTCGGATCTGTGTTCGGCTCTGGACTCGGCTCGCCTCGGCTCTAGGCTGGGCTTGGGGATTGTCTCGGGGCTAGTCTCGAGGCTCGGCTCTGGGCTCGGCTCTAGGCTGGGCTCTAGCCTCGGCTCGGCTCTAGGCTCTGCTCGTTGCTCGGCTCTGGGCTCGGGTCTGGACACCGATCTAGGCTGGGCTCGAGTCTAGGCTCTGGGCTTGTCTGCTCTCGGCTCTAGGCAGGGCTCGTGGCTCTGCTCTGGGCTCGTCACTGGACTCGGTTCTAGGCTGGGCTCGAGGCTCGTCTCTGGACTCAGCTCGGCTCTAGGCTGGGCTCGGGGCTCGGATCTGGGTTCGGCTCTGGACTCGGCTCTCCTCGGCTCTAGGCTGGGCTTGGGGATTGACTCGGGGCTCGTCTCGAGGCTCGGCTCTGGGCTCTGTGCTCGGCTGGGCTCGGGGCTCGGCTCGAGGTTCGGCTCTGGGCTCGGCTCTAGGCTGGGCTATAGCCTGGGCTCTGGGCTCGGCTCGGCTCTGGGCTGGGCTCGGGGCTCGCTTCTGGACTCGGATCTGGACTCGGCTCGCCTTGGCTCTAGGCTGTGCTTGGGGATTGTCTCGGGGCTCGTTTCGAGGCTCGGCTCTGGGCTCTGTGCTCGACTTGGCTCGGGGCTCAGCTCGAGGCTCGGCTCAATACTCGACTCTGGGCTCGTCTCTAGGGTCGGCTCTGGGCTCTGTGCTCGGCTGGGCTCGGGGCTCGGCTCGAGGCTCGGCTCTGGGCTCGGCTCTAGGCTGTGCTCTGGGCTCGGCTCGGCTCTAGGCTGGTCTCGGGGCTCGGATCTGGGTTCGGCTCTGGACTCGGCTCGCCTCGGATCTAGGCTGGGCTTGGGGATTGTCTCGGGGCTCGTCTCGAGGCTCGGCTCTGGGCTCTGTGCTCGGCTGGGCTCGGGGCTCGGCTCGAGGCTCGGCTCTGGGCTCGGCTCTAGACGCGGCTCTAGCCTCGGCTCGGCTCTAGGCTCTGCTCGTTGCTCGGCTCTGGGCTCGGGTCTGGACTCGGATCTAGGCTGGGCTCGAGGCTCGGCTCTGGGCTTGTCTGCTCTCGGCTCTAGGCTGGGCTCGTGTCTCTTCTCTGGGCTCGTCTCTTGACTCGGTTCTAGGCTGGGCTCGAGGCTCGGCTCTGGACTCGGCTCGGCTCTAGGCTGGGCTCGGGGCTCGGATCTGGGTTCGGCTCTGGACTCGGCTCGACTCGGCTCTAGGCTGGGCTTAGGGATTGTCTCGAGGCTCGTCTCGAGGCTCGGCTCTGGACTCTGTGCTTGGCTGGGCTCGGGGCTCGGCTCGAGGCTCGGCTCTAGGCTGGGCTATGGGCTCGGCTCGGCTCTAGGCCGGGCTCGGGGCTCGGATCTGGGTTCGGCTATGGACTCGGCTCGCCTCGGCTCTAGGCTGGGCTTGGGGATTGTCTCGGGGCTCGTCTCGAGGCTCGGCTCTGGGCTCTGTGCTCGGCTGGGCTCGGGGCTCGGCTCGAGGCTCGGCTCTAGGCTGGGCTATGGGCTCGGCTCGGCTCTAGGCCGGGCTCGGGGCTCGGATCTGGGTTCGGCTATGGACTCGGCTCGCCTCGGCTCTAGGCTGGGCTTGGGGATTGTCTCGGGGCTCGGCTCGAGGCTCGGCTCTGGGGTCCGCTCTGGACTCGGCTCTAGGCTGGGCTCGAGGCTCGGCTCTGGGCTTGTCTGCAATCGGCTTTGGGCTGGGCTCAGGGATCGGCTCTGCTCTTGGCTCGGCTCGAGGCTCAGATCGCGCCTGAATCTAGGGTCGGCTCTGGACTCGTCTCGGCTCTAGGCTGGGCTCCGGGCTCGGATCTCGGTTCGGCTCTGGACTCGGCTCGCCTTGGCTCTAGGCTGTGCTTGGGGATTGTCTCGGGGCTCGTTTCGAGGCTCGGCTCTGGGCTCTGTGCTCGACTGGACTCGGGGCTCAGCTCGAGGCTCGGCTCAATACTCGGCTCTGGGCTCGCCTCTAGAATGGGCTCTGGGCTCGGCTCGGCTCTAGGCTGGGCTCGGGGCTCGGATCTGGGTTCGGCTCTGGACTCGGCTCGCCTCGGCTCTAGGCTGGGCTTGGGGATTGTCTCGGGGCTCGTCTCGAGGCTCGGCTCTGGGCTCTGTGCTCGGCTGGGCTCGAGTTCGGCTCGAGGCTCGGCTCTGGGCTCGGCTCTGGACTCGGCTCTAGGCTGGGCTCGAGGCTCGGCTCAGGGCTTGTCTGCTCTCGGCTTTTAGCTGGGCTCAGGGATCTGCTCTGCTCTTGGCTCGGCTCGAGGCTCCGATCGCGCCCGACTCTGGGCTCTGCTCTGGACTCGGCTCGGCTCTAGGCTGCGCTTGGGGCTCGGATCTGGGTTCGGCTCTGGACTCGGCTCGCCTCGGATCTAGGCTGAGCTTGGGGTTTGTCTCGGGGCTCGTCTCTAGCCTCGGCTCTGTGCTCTGTGTTCGGCTGGGCTCGGGGCTCGATTCGAGGTTCGGCTCTGGGCTCGGCTCTAGGTTGGGCTCTAGCCTCGGCTCGGCTCTAGGCTGGGCTCGGGGCTCGGATCTGGGTTCGGCTCTGGACTCGGCTCGCCTCGATTCTAGGCTGGGCTTGGGGATTGTCTCGGGGCTCGTCTCGAGGCTCGTCTCTGGGCTCTGTGCTCGGCTGGGCTCGGGGCTCGGCTCGAGGCTCGGCTCTGGGCTCGGCTCTAGGCTGGGCTCTAGCCTCGGCTCGGCTCTAGGCTCTGCTCGTTGCTCGGCTCTGGGCTCGTGTCTGGACACGGATCTAGGCTGGGCTCGAGGCTCGGCTCTGGGCTCGTCTGTGGACTCGGCTCTAGGCTGGGCTCGAAGCTCGCCTCTGGGCTCGGCTCGGCTCTAGGCTGGGCTCGGGGCTCGGATCTATGTTCGGCTCTGGACTCGGCTCGCCTCGGCTCTAGGCTGGGCTTGGGGATTGTCTCGGAGATCGTCTCGAGGCTCGGCTCTGGGCTCTGTGCTCGGCTGGGCTCGGGGCTCGGCTCGAGGCTCGGCTCTGGGCTCGGCTCTAGGCTGGGCTCGGGGCTCGTATCTGGTTTCGGCTCTGGACTCGGCTCGCCTCGGCTCTAGGCTGGGCTTGGGGATTGTCTCGGGGCTCGTCTCGAGGCTCGGCTCTGGGCTCTGTGCTCGGCTGGGCTCGGGGCTCGGCTCGAGGCTCGGCTCTGGGCTCTGCTCTGGATTCAGCTCGAGGCTGGGCTCGAGGCTCGGCTCTTGGCTTGTCTTCTCTCGGCTTTGGGCTGAGCTCAGGGATCGGCTCTAGTCTTAGCTCGGCTCGAGGCTCAGATCGTGCCCGACTCTCGGCTCGGCTCTGGGCTCTGTGCTCGGCTGGGCTCGGGGCTCGGCTCGAGGCTCGGCTCAATACTCGGCTTTGGGCTCGCCTCTAGGCTGGGCTCTGGGCTCGACCCGGCTCTAGGCTGGGCACGGGGCTCGGATCTGGGTTCGGCTCTGGACTCGGCTCGCCTCGGCTCTAGGCTGGGCTTGGGGATTGTCTCGGGGCTCGTCTCGAGGCTCGGCTCTGGGCTCTGTGTTCGGCTGAGCTCGGGGCTCGGCTCGAGGCTCGGCTCTCTGCTCGGCTCTGGACTCGGCTCGGCGCTAGGCTGGGCTCGGGGCTCGTATCTGGTTTCGGCTCTGGACTCGGCTCGCCTCGGCTCCAGGCTGGGCTTGGGGATTGTCTCGGGGCTCGTCTCGAGGCTCGGCTCTGGGCTCTGTGCTCGGCTGAGCTCGGGGCTCGGATCTAGGCTCGGCTCTGGGCTCGGCTCTGGACTCAGCTCGAGGCTGGGCTCGAGTCTCGGCTCTTGGCATGTCTTCTCTCGGCTTTGGGCTGAGCTCAGGGATCGGCTCTACTCTTAGCTTCGGCTCGAGGCTCAGATCGCGCCCGACTCTCAGCTCGGCTCTGGGCTCTGTGCTCGGATGGGCTCGGGGCTCGGATCGAGGCTTGGCTCTGGGCTCGGCTCTAGGCTGGGATCTGGGATCGGCTCGCCTCTAGGCTGGGCTCGGGGCTCGGATCTGGGTTCGGCTCTGGACTCGGCTCGCCTCGGCTCTAGGCTGGGCTTGGGGATTGTCTCGGGGCTCGTCTCGAGGCTCGGCTCTGGGCTCTGTGCTCGGCTGGGCTCGGGGCTCGATTCGAGGTTCGGCTCTGGGCTCGGCTCTAGGCTGGGCTCTAGCCTCGGCTCGGCTCTAGGCTGGACTCGGAGCTCGGATCTGGGTTCGGCTCTGGACTCGGCTCGCCTCGGCTCTAGGCTGGTCTTGGGGATTGTCTCGGGGCTAGTCTCGAGGCTCGGCTCTGGGCTCTGTGCTCGGCTGGGCTCGGGGCTCGTCTCTGTGCTCGGCTCTGGGCTCGGCTCTAGGCTGGGCTCTAGCCTCGGCTCGGCTCTAGGCTCTGCTCGTTTCTCGGCTCTGGGCTCGGGTCTGGACACGGATCTAGGCTGGGCTCGAGGGTCGGCTCTGGGCTTGTCTGCTCTCGGCTCTAGGCAGGGCTCGTGGCTCTGCTCTGGGCTCGTCTCTGGACTCGGTTCTAGTCTGGGCTCGAGGCTCGTCTCTGGACTCGGCTCGGCTCTAGGCTGGGCTCGGGGCTCTGATCTGGGTTCGGCTCTGGACTCGGCTCGCCTCGGCTCTGGGCTGGGCTTGGGGATTGTCTCGGGGCTCGTCTCGAGGCTCGGCTCTGGGCTCTGTGCTCGGCTGGGCTCGGGGCTCGGCTCGAGGCTCGGCTCTGGGCTCGGCTCTAGGTTGGGCTCTAGCCTCGGCTCGGCTCTAGGCTCTGCTCGTTGCTCGGCTCTGGGCTCGGGTCTGGACTCGGATCTAGGCTGGGCTCGAGGCTCGGCTCTGGGCTTGTCTGCTCTCTGCTCTAGGCTGGGCTCGTGTCTCTGCTCTGGGCTCGTCTCTGGACTCGGTTCTAGGCTGGGCTCGAGGCTCGGCTCTGGACTCGGCTCGGCTCTAGGCTGGGCTTGGGGATTGTCTCGGGGCTCGTCTCGAGGCTCGGCTCTGGGCTCTGTGCTCGGCTGGGCTCGGGGCTCGGCTCGAGGCTCGGCTCTGGGCTCGGCTCTAGGTTGGGCTCTAGCCTCGGCTCGGCTCTAGGCTCTGCTCGTTGCTCGGCTCTGGGCTCGGGTCTGGACTCGGATCTAGGCTGGGCTCGAGGCTCGGCTCTGGGCTTGTCTGCTCTCTGCTCTAGGCTGGGCTCGTGTCTCTGCTCTGGGCTCGTCTCTGGACTCGGTTCTAGGCTGGGCTCGAGGCTCGGCTCTGGACTCGGCTCGGCTCTAGGCTGGGCTCGGGGCTCGGATCTGGGTTCGGCTCTGGACTCGGCTCGACTCGGCTCTAGGCTGGGCTTGGGGATTGTCTCGGGGCTCGGCTCGAGGCTCGGCTCTGGGCTCTGTGCTCGGCTGGGCTCGGGGCTCGGCTCGAGGCTCGGCTCTAGGCTGGGCTCTGGGCTCGGCTCGGCTCTAGGCTGGGCTCGGGGCTCGGATCTATGTTCGGCTCTGGACTCGGCTCGCCTCGGCTCTAGGCTGGGCTTGGGGATTGTCTCGGGGCTCGTCTCGAGGCTCGGCTCTGGGCTCTGTGCTCGGCTGGGCTCGGGGCTCGGCTCGAGGCTCGGCTCTGGGCTCGGCTCTAGGCTGGGCTCTAGCCTCGGCTCGGCTCTAGGCTCTGCTCGTTGCTCGGCTCTGGGCTCGGGTCTGGACACCGATCTAGGCTGGGCTCGAGGCTCGGCTCTGGGCTTGTCTGCTCTCGGCTCTAGGCAGGGCTCGTGGCTCTGCTCTGGGCTCGTCTCTGGACTCGGTTCTAGGCTGGGCTCGAGGCTCGGCTCTGGACTCGGCTCGGCTCTAGGCTGGGCTCGGGGCTCGGGTCTGGGTTCGGATCTGGACTCGGCTCGCCTCGGCTCTAGGCTGGGCTTGGGGATTGTCTCGGGGCTCGTCTCGAGGCTCGGCTCTGGGCTCTGTGCTCGGCTGGGCTCGGGGCTAGGCTCGAGGTTCGGCTCAATACTCGGCTCTGGGCTCGCCTCTAGCCTGGGCTCTGGGCTCGGCTCGGCTCTGGGCTGGGCTCGGGGCTCGGATCTGGGTTCGGCTTTGGACTCGGCTCGCCTCGGCTCTAGGCTGGGCTTGGGGTTTGTCTCGGGGCTCGTCTCGAGGCTCGGCTCTGGGCTCTGTGCTCGGCTGGGCTCGGGGCTCGGCTCGAGGCTCGGCTCTGGGCTCGGGTCTGGACTCGGCTCGGCTTTGGGCTGGGCTCGGGGCTCGTATCTGGGTTCGGCTCTGGACTCGGCTCGCCTCGGCTCTAGGCTGGGCTTGGGATTTGTCTCGGGGCTTGTCTCGAGGCTCGGCTCTGGGCTCTGTGTTCGGCTGGGCTCGGGGCTCGTCTCGAGGCTCGGCTCTGGGCTCTGTGCTTGGCTGGGCTCGGGGCTCGGCTCGAGGCTCGGCTCTAGGCTGGGGTCTGGTCTCGGCTCGGCTCTAGGCTGGGCTAGGGGCTCGGATCTATGTTCGGCTCTGGACTCGGCTTGCCTCGGCTCTAGGCTGGGCTTGGGGATTGTCTGGGGCTCGTCTCGAGGCTCGGCTCTGGTCTCGGCTCTAGGCTGGGCTCTGGGATCGGCTCGGCTCTAGGCTGGGCTCGGGGCTCGGATCTGTGTTCGGCTCTGGACTCGGCTCGCCTCGGCTCTAGGCTGGGCTTGGGGATTGTCTCGGGGCTAGTCTCGAGGCTCGGCTCTGGGCTCGGCTCTAGGCTGGGCTCTAGCCTCGGCTCGGCTCTAGGCTCTGCTCGTTGCTCGGCTCTGGGCTCGGGTCTGGACACCGATCTAGGCTGGGCTCGAGGCTAGGCTCTGGGCTTGTCTGCTCTCGGCTCTAGGCAGGGCTCGTGGCTCTGTTCTGGGCTCGTCACTGGACTCGGTTCTAGGCTGGGCTCGAGGCTCGTCTCTGGACTCGGCTCGGCTCTAGGCTGGGCTCGGGGCTCGGATCTGGGTTCGGCTCTGGACTCGGCTCTCCTCGGCTCTAGGCTGGGCTTGGGGATTGACTCGGGGCTCGTCTCGAGGCTCGGCTCTGGGCTCTGTGCTCGGCTGGGCTCGGGGCTCGGCTCGAGGTTCGGCTCTGGGCTCGGCTCTAGGCTGGGCTATAGCCTCGGCTCGGCTCTAGGCTGGGCTCGGGGCTCGGATCTGTGTTCGGCTCTGGACTCGGCTCGCCTCGGCTCTAGGCTGGGCTTGTGGATTGTCTCGGGTCTCGTCTCGAGGCTCGGCTCTGGGCTCTGTGCTCGGCTGGGCTCGGGGCTCGGCTCGAGGCTCGGCTCAATACTCGGCTCTGGGCTCGCCTCTAGCCTGGGCTCTGGGCTCGGCTCGGCTCTGGGCTGGGCTCGGGGCTCGGATCTGGGTTCGGATCTGGACTCGGCTCGCCTTGGCTCTAGGCTGTGCTTGGGGATTGTCTCGGGGCTCGTTTCGAGGCTCGGCTCTGGGCTCTGTGCTCGACTTGGCTCGGGGCTCAGCTCGAGGCTCGGCTCAATACTCGACTCTGGGCTCGTCTCTAGGGTCGGCTCTGGGCTCTGTGCTCGGCTGGGCTCGGGGCTCGGCTCGAGGCTCGGCTCTGGGCTCGGCTCTAGGCTGTGCTCTGGGCTCGGCTCGGCTCTAGGCTGGTCTCGGGGCTCGGATCTGGGTTCGGCTCTGGACTCGGCTCGCCTCGGATCTAGGCTGGGCTTGGGGATTGTCTCGGGGCTCGTCTCGAGGCTCGGCTCTGGGCTCTGTGCTCGGCTGGGCTCGGGGCTCGGCTCGAGGCTCGGCTCTGGGCTCGGCTCTAGACGCGGCTCTAGCCTCGGCTCGGCTCTAGGCTCTGCTCGTTGCTCGGCTCTGGGCTCGGGTCTGGACTCGGATCTAGGCTGGGCTCGAGGCTCGGCTCTGGGCTTGTCTGCTCTCGGCTCTAGGCTGGTCTCGTGTCTCTTCTCTGGGCTCGTCTCTTGACTCGGTTCTAGGCTGGGCTCGAGGCTCGGCTCTGGACTCGGCTCGGCTCTAGGCTGGGCTCGGGGCTCGGATCTGGGTTCGGCTCTGGACTCGGCTCGACTCGGCTCTAGGCTGGGCTTAGGGATTGTCTCGAGGCTCGTCTCGAGGCTCGGCTCTGGACTCTGTGCTTGGCTGGGCTCGGGGCTCGGCTCGAGGCTCGGCTCTAGGCTGGGCTATGGGCTCGGCTCGGCTCTAGGCCGGGCTCGGGGCTCGGATCTGGGTTCGGCTATGGACTCGGCTCGCCTTGGCTCTAGGCTGGGCTTGGGGATTGTCTCGGGGCTCGTCTCGAGGCTCGGCTCTGGGCTCTGTGCTCGGCTGGGCTCGGGGCTCGGCTCGAGGCTCGGCTCTGGGCTCGGCTCTAGACGCGGCTCTAGCCTCGGCTCGGCTCTAGGCTCTGCTCGTTGCTCGGCTCTGGGCTCGGGTCTGGACTCGGATCTAGGCTGGGCTCGAGGCTCGGCTCTGGGCTTGTCTGCTCTCGGCTCTAGGCTGGTCTCGTGTCTCTTCTCTGGGCTCGTCTCTTGACTCGGTTCTAGGCTGGGCTCGAGGCTCGGCTCTGGACTCGGCTCGGCTCTAGGCTGGGCTCGGGGCTCGGATCTGGGTTCGGCTCTGGACTCGGCTCGACTCGGCTCTAGGCTGGGCTTAGGGATTGTCTCGAGGCTCGTCTCGAGGCTCGGCTCTGGACTCTGTGCTTGGCTGGGCTCGGGGCTCGGCTCGAGGCTCGGCTCTAGGCTGGGCTATGGGCTCGGCTCGGCTCTAGGCCGGGCTCGGGGCTCGGATCTGGGTTCGGCTCTGGACTCGGCTCGCCTCGGCTCTAGGCTGGGCTTGGGGATTGTCTCGGGGCTCGTCTCGAGGCTCGGCTCTGGGCTCTGTGCTCGGCTGGGCTCGGGGCTCGGCTCGAGGCTCGGCTCTGGGCTCGGCTCTAGACGCGGCTCTAGCCTCGGCTCGGCTCTAGGCTCTGCTCGTTGCTCGGCTCTGGGCTCGGGTCTGGACTCGGATCTAGGCTGGGCTCGAGGCTCGGCTCTGGGCTTGTCTGCTCTCGGCTCTAGGCTGGTCTCGTGTCTCTTCTCTGGGCTCGTCTCTTGACTCGGTTCTAGGCTGGGCTCGAGGCTCGGCTCTGGACTCGGCTCGGCTCTAGGCTGGGCTCGGGGCTCGGATCTGGGTTCGGCTCTGGACTCGGCTCGACTCGGCTCTAGGCTGGGCTTAGGGATTGTCTCGAGGCTCGTCTCGAGGCTCGGCTCTGGACTCTGTGCTTGGCTGGGCTCGGGGCTCGGCTCGAGGCTCGGCTCTAGGCTGGGCTATGGGCTCGGCTCGGCTCTAGGCCGGGCTCGGGGCTCGGATCTGGGTTCGGCTATGGACTCGGCTCGCCTTGGCTCTAGGCTGGGCTTGGGGATTGTCTCGGGGCTCGGCTCGAGGCTCGGCTCTGGGGTCCGCTCTGGACTCGGCTCTAGGCTGGGCTCGAGGCTCGGCTCTGGGCTTGTCTGCAATCGGCTTTGGGCTGGGCTCAGGGATCGGCTCTGCTCTTGGCTCGGCTCGAGGCTCAGATCGCGCCTGAATCTAGGGTCGGCTCTGGACTCGTCTCGGCTCTAGGCTGGGCTCCGGGCTCGGATCTCGGTTCGGCTCTGGACTCGGCTCGCCTTGGCTCTAGGCTGTGCTTGGGGATTGTCTCGGGGCTCGTTTCGAGGCTCGGCTCTGGGCTCTGTGCTCGACTGGACTCGGGGCTCAGCTCGAGGCTCGGCTCAATACTCGGCTCTGGGCTCGCCTCTAGAATGGGCTCTGGGCTGGGCTCGGCTCTAGGCTGGGCTCGGGGCTCGGATCTGGGTTCGGCTCTGGACTCGGCTCGCCTCGGCTCTAGGCTGGGCTTGGGGATTGTCTCGGGGCTCGTCTCGAGGCTCGGCTCTGGGCTCTGTGCTCGGCTGGGCTCGAGTTCGGCTCGAGGCTCGGCTCTGGGCTCGGCTCTGGACTCGGCTCTAGGCTGGGCTCGAGGCTCGGCTCAGGGCTTGTCTGCTCTCGGCTTTTAGCTGGGCTCAGGGATCTGCTCTGCTCTTGGCTCGGCTCGAGGCTCCGATCGCGCCCGACTCTGGGCTCTGCTCTGGACTCGGCTCGGCTCTAGGCTGTGCTTGGGGCTCGGATCTGGGTTCGGCTCTGGACTCGGCTCGCCTCGGATCTAGGCTGAGCTTGGGGTTTGTCTCGGGGCTCGTCTCTAGCCTCGGCTCTGTGCTCTGTGTTCGGCTGGGCTCGGGGCTCGATTCGAGGTTCGGCTCTGGGCTCGGCTCTAGGTTGGGCTCTAGCCTCGGCTCGGCTCTAGGCTGGGCTCGGGGCTCGGATCTGGGTTCGGCTCTGGACTCGGCTCGCCTCGGCTCTAGGCTGGGCTTGGGATTTGTCTCGGGGCTTGTCTCGAGGCTCGGCTCTGGGCTCTGTGTTCGGCTGGGCTCGGGGCTCGTCTCGAGGCTCGGCTCTGGGCTCTGTGCTTGGCTGGGCTCGGGGCTCGGCTCGAGGCTCGGCTCTAGGCTGGGGTCTGGTCTCGGCTCGGCTCTAGGCTGGGCTAGGGGCTCGGATCTATGTTCGGCTCTGGACTCGGCTTGCCTCGGCTCTAGGCTGGGCTTGGGGATTGTCTGGGGCTCGTCTCGAGGCTCGGCTCTGGTCTCGGCTCTAGGCTGGGCTCTGGGATCGGCTCGGCTCTAGGCTGGGCTCGGGGCTCGGATCTGTGTTCGGCTCTGGACTCGGCTCGCCTCGGCTCTAGGCTGGGCTTGGGGATTGTCTCGGGACTAGTCTCGAGGCTCGGCTCTGGGCTCGGCTCTAGGCTGGGCTCTAGCCTCGGCTCGGCTCTAGGCTCTGCTCGTTGCTCGGCTCTGGGCTCGGGTCTGGACACCGATCTAGGCTGGGCTCGAGGCTAGGCTCTGGGCTTGTCTGCTCTCGGCTCTAGGCAGGGCTCGTGGCTCTGTTCTGGGCTCGTCACTGGACTCGGTTCTAGGCTGGGCTCGAGGCTCGTCTCTGGACTCGGCTCGGCTCTAGGCTGGGCTCGGGGCTCGGATCTGGGTTCGGCTCTGGACTCGGCTCTCCTCGGCTCTAGGCTGGGCTTGGGGATTGACTCGGGGCTCGTTTCGAGGCTCGGCCTTGGGCTCTGTGCTCGGCTGGGCTCGGGGCTCGGCTCGAGGTTCGGCTCTGGGCTCGGCTCTAGGCTGGGCTATAGCCTCGGCTCGGCTCTAGGCTGGGCTCGGGGCTCGGATCTGTGTTCGGCTCTGGACTCGGCTCGCCTCGGCTCTAGGCTGGGCTTGTGGATTGTCTCGGGTCTCGTCTCGAGGCTCGGCTCTGGGCTCTGTGCTCGGCTGGGCTCGGGGCTCGGCTCGAGGCTCGGCTCAATACTCGGCTCTGGGCTCGCCTCTAGCCTGGGCTCTGGGCTCGGCTCGGCTCTGGGCTGGGCTCGGGGCTCGGATCTGGGTTCGGATCTGGACTCGGCTCGCCTTGGCTCTAGGCTGTGCTTGGGGATTGTCTCGGGGCTCGTTTCGAGGCTCGGCTCTGGGCTCTGTGCTCGACTTGGCTCGGGGCTCAGCTCGAGGCTCGGCTCAATACTCGACTCTGGGCTCGTCTCTAGGGTCGGCTCTGGGCTCTGTGCTCGGCTGGGCTCGGGGCTCGGCTCGAGGCTCGGCTCTGGGCTCGGCTCTAGGCTGTGCTCTGGGCTCGGCTCGGCTCTAGGCTGGTCTCGGGGCTCGGATCTGGGTTCGGCTCTGGACTCGGCTCGCCTCGGATCTAGGCTGGGCTTGGGGATTGTCTCGGGGCTCGTCTCGAGGCTCGGCTCTGGGCTCTGTGCTCGGCTGGGCTCGGGGCTCGGCTCGAGGCTCGGCTCTGGGCTCGGCTCTAGACGCGGCTCTAGCCTCGGCTCGGCTCTAGGCTCTGCTCGTTGCTCGGCTCTGGGCTCGGGTCTGGACTCGGATCTAGGCTGGGCTCGAGGCTCGGCTCTGGGCTTGTCTGCTCTCGGCTCTAGGCTGGTCTCGTGTCTCTTCTCTGGGCTCGTCTCTTGACTCGGTTCTAGGCTGGGCTCGAGGCTCGGCTCTGGACTCGGCTCGGCTCTAGGCTGGGCTCGGGGCTCGGATCTGGGTTCGGCTCTGGACTCGGCTCGACTCGGCTCTAGGCTGGGCTTAGGGATTGTCTCGAGGCTCGTCTCGAGGCTCGGCTCTGGACTCTGTGCTTGGCTGGGCTCGGGGCTCGGCTCGAGGCTCGGCTCTAGGCTGGGCTATGGGCTCGGCTCGGCTCTAGGCCGGGCTCGGGGCTCGGATCTGGGTTCGGCTATGGACTCGGCTCGCATTGGCTCTAGGCTGGGCTTGGGGATTGTCTCGGGGCTCGGCTCGAGGCTCGGCTCTGGGGTCCGCTCTGGACTCGGCTCTAGGCTGGGCTCGAGGCTCGGCTCTGGGCTTGTCTGCAATCGGCTTTGGGCTGGGCTCAGGGATCGGCTCTGCTCTTGGCTCGGCTCGAGGCTCAGATCGCGCCTGAATCTAGGGTCGGCTCTGGACTCGTCTCGGCTCTAGGCTGGGCTCCGGGCTCGGATCTCGGTTCGGCTCTGGACTCGGCTCGCCTTGGCTCTAGGCTGTGCTTGGGGATTGTCTCGGGGCTCGTTTCGAGGCTCGGCTCTGGGCTCTGTGCTCGACTGGACTCGGGGCTCAGCTCGAGGCTCGGCTCAATACTCGGCTCTGGGCTCGCCTCTAGAATGGGCTCTGGGCTCGGCTCGGCTCTAGGCTGGGCTCGGGGCTCGGATCTGGGTTCGGCTCTGGACTCGGCTCGCCTCGGCTCTAGGCTGGGCTTGGGGATTGTCTCGGGGCTCGTCTCGAGGCTCGGCTCTGGGCTCTGTGCTCGGCTGGGCTCGAGTTCGGCTCGAGGCTCGGCTCTGGGCTCGGCTCTGGACTCGGCTCTAGGCTGGGCTCGAGGCTCGGCTCAGGGCTTGTCTGCTCTCGGCTTTTAGCTGGGCTCAGGGATCTGCTCTGCTCTTGGCTCGGCTCGAGGCTCCGATCGCGCCCGACTCTGGGCTCTGCTCTGGACTCGGCTCGGCTCTAGGCTGCGCTTGGGGCTCGGATCTGGGTTCGGCTCTGGACTCGGCTCGCCTCGGATCTAGGCTGAGCTTGGGGTTTGTCTCGGGGCTCGTCTCTAGCCTCGGCTCTGTGCTCTGTGTTCGGCTGGGCTCGGGGCTCGATTCGAGGTTCGGCTCTGGGCTCGGCTCTAGGTTGGGCTCTAGCCTCGGCTCGGCTCTAGGCTGGGCTCGGGGCTCGGATCTGGGTTCGGCTCTGGACTCGGCTCGCCTCGATTCTAGGCTGGGCTTGGGGATTGTCTCGGGGCTCGTCTCGAGGCTCGTCTCTGCGCTCTGTGCTCGGCTGGGCTCGGGGCTCGGCTCGAGGCTCGGCTCTGGGCTCGGCTCTAGGCTGGGCTCTAGCCTCGGCTCGGCTCTAGGCTCTGCTCGTTGCTCGGCTCTGGGCTCGTGTCTGGACACGGATCTAGGCTGGGCTCGAGGCTCGGCTCTGGGCTCGTCTGTGGACTCGGCTCTAGGCTGGGCTCGAAGCTCTCCTCTGGACTCGGCTCGGCTCTAGTCTGGGCTCGGGGCTCGGATCTGAGTTCGGCTCTGCACTCGGCTCGACTCGGCTCTAGGCTGGGCTTGGGGATTGTCTCGGGGCTCGTCTCGAGGCTCGGCTCTGGGCTCTGTGCTTGGCTGGGCTCGGGGCTCGGCTCGAGGCTCGGCTCTAGGCTGGGCTCTGGGCTCGGCTCGGCTCTAGGCTGGGCTCGGGGCTCGGATGTATGTTCGGCTCTGGACTCGGCTCGCCTCGGCTCTAGGCTGGGCTTGGGGATTGTCTCGGAGATCGTCTCGAGGCTCGGCTCTGGGCTCTGTGCTCGGCTGGGCTCGGGGCTCGGCTCGAGGCTCGGCTCTGGGCTCGGCTCTAGGCTGGGCTCGGGGCTCGTATCTGGTTTCGGCTCTGGACTCGGCTCGCCTCGGCTCTAGGCTGGGCTTGGGGATTGTCTCGGGGCTCGTCTCGAGGCTCGGCTCTGGGCTCTGTGCTCGGCTGGGCTCGGGGCTCGGCTCGAGGCTCGGCTCTGGGCTCTGCTCTGGATTCAGCTCGAGGCTGGGCTCGAGGCTCGGCTCTTGGCTTGTCTTCTCTCGGCTTTGGGCTGAGCTCAGGGATCGGCTCTAGTCTTAGCTCGGCTCGAGGCTCAGATCGTGCCCGACTCTCGGCTCGGCTCTGGGCTCTGTGCTCGGCTGGGCTCGGGGCTCGGCTCGAGGCTCGGCTCAATACTCGGCTTTGGGCTCGCCTCTAGGCTGGGCTCTGGGCTCGACCCGGCTCTAGGCTGGGCACGGGGCTCGGATCTGGGTTCGGCTCTGGACTCGGCTCGCCTCGGCTCTAGGCTGGGCTTGGGGATTGTCTCGGGGCTCGTCTCGAGGCTCGGCTCTGGGCTCTGTGTTCGGCTGAGCTCGGGGCTCGGCTCGAGGCTCGGCTCTCTGCTCGGCTCTGGACTCGGCTCGGCGCTAGGCTGGGCTCGGGGCTCGTATCTGGTTTCGGCTCTGGACTCGGCTCGTCTCGGCTCCAGGCTGGGCTTGGGGATTGTCTCGGGGCTCGTCTCGAGGCTCGGCTCTGGGCTCTGTGCTCGGCTGAGCTCGGGGCTCGGATCTAGGCTCGGCTCTGGGCTCGGCTCTGGACTCAGCTCGAGGCTGGGCTCGAGTCTCGGCTCTTGGCATGTCTTCTCTCGGCTTTGGGCTGAGCTCAGGGATCGGCTCTACTCTTAGCTTCGGCTCGAGGCTCAGATCGCGCCCGACTCTCGGCTCGGCTCTGGGCTCTGTGCTCGGATGGGCTCGGGGCTCGGATCGAGGCTTGGCTCTGGGCTCGGCTCTAGGCTGGGATCTGGGATCGGCTCGCCTCTAGGCTGGGCTCGGGGCTCGGATCTGGGTTCGGCTCTGGACTCGGCTCGCCTCGGCTCTAGGCTGGGCTTGGGGATTGTCTCGGGGCTCGTCTCGAGGCTCGGCTCTGGGCTCTGTGCTCGGCTGGGCTCGGGGCTCGATTCGAGGTTCGGCTCTTGGCTCGGCTCTAGGCTGGGCTCTAGCCTCGGCTCGGCTCTAGGCTGGACTCGGAGCTCGGATCTGGGTTCGGCTCTGGACTCGGCTCGCCTCGGCTCTAGGCTGGTCTTGGGGATTGTCTCGGGGCTAGTCTCGAGGCTCGGCTCTGGGCTCTGTGCTCGGCTGGGCTCGGGGCTCGTCTCTGTGCTCGGCTCTGGGCTCGGCTCTAGGCTGGGCTCTAGCCTCGGCTCGGCTCTAGGCTCTGCTCGTTTCTCGGCTCTGGGCTCGGGTCTGGACACGGATCTAGGCTGGGCTCGAGGGTCGGCTCTGGGCTTGTCTGCTCTCGGCTCTAGGCAGGGCTCGTGGCTCTGCTCTGGGCTCGTCTCTGGACTCGGTTCTAGTCTGGGCTCGAGGCTCGTCTCTGGACTCGGCTCGGCTCTAGGCTGGGCTCGGGGCTCTGATCTGGGTTCGGCTCTGGACTCGGCTCGCCTCGGCTCTGAGCTGGGCTTGGGGATTGTCTCGGGGCTCGTCTCGAGGCTCGGCTCTGGGCTCTGTGCTCGGCTGGGCTCGGGGCTCGGCTCGAGGCTCGGCTCTGGGCTCGGCTCTAGGTTGGGCTCTAGCCTCGGCTCGGCTCTAGGCTCTGCTCTTTGCTCGGCTCTGGGCTCGGGTCTGGACTCGGATCTAGGCTGGGCTCGAGGCTCGGCTCTGGGCTTGTCTGCTCTCTGCTCTAGGCTGGGCTCGTGTCTCTGCTCTGGGCTCGTCTCTGGACTCGGTTCTAGGCTGGGCTCGAGGCTCGGCTCTGGACTCGGCTCGGCTCTAGGCTGGGCTCGGGGCTCGGATCTGGGTTCGGCTCTGGACTCGGCTCGACTCGGCTCTAGGCTGTGCTTGGGGATTGTCTCGGGGCTCGTTTCGAGGCTCGGCTCTGGGCTCTGTGCTCGACTTGGCTCGGGGCTCAGCTCGAGGCTCGGCTCAATACTCGACTCTGGGCTCGTCTCTAGGGTCGGCTCTGGGCTCTGTGCTCGGCTGGGCTCGGGGCTCGGCTCGAGGCTCGGCTCTGGGCTCGGCTCTAGGCTGTGCTCTGGGCTCGGCTCGGCTCTAGGCTGGTCTCGGGGCTCGGATCTGGGTTCGGCTCTGGACTCGGCTCGCCTCGGATCTAGGCTGGGCTTGGGGATTGTCTCGGGGCTCGTCTCGAGGCTCGGCTCTGGGCTCTGTGCTCGGCTGGGCTCGGGGCTCGGCTCGAGGCTCGGCTCTGGGCTCGGCTCTAGACGCGGCTCTAGCCTCGGCTCGGCTCTAGGCTCTGCTCGTTGCTCGGCTCTGGGCTCGGGTCTGGACTCGGATCTAGGCTGGGCTCGAGGCTCGGCTCTGGGCTTGTCTGCTCTCGGCTCTAGGCTGGTCTCGTGTCTCTTCTCTGGGCTCGTCTCTTGACTCGGTTCTAGGCTGGGCTCGAGGCTCGGCTCTGGACTCGGCTCGGCTCTAGGCTGGGCTCGGGGCTCGGATCTGGGTTCGGCTCTGGACTCGGCTCGACTCGGCTCTAGGCTGGGCTTAGGGATTGTCTCGAGGCTCGTCTCGAGGCTCGGCTCTGGACTCTGTGCTTGGCTGGGCTCGGGGCTCGGCTCGAGGCTCGGCTCTAGGCTGGGCTATGGGCTCGGCTCGGCTCTAGGCCGGGCTCGGGGCTCGGATCTGGGTTCGGCTATGGACTCGGCTCGCCTTGGCTCTAGGCTGGGCTTGGGGATTGTCTCGGGGCTCGGCTCGAGGCTCGGCTCTGGGGTCCGCTCTGGACTCGGCTCTAGGCTGGGCTCGAGGCTCGGCTCTGGGCTTGTCTGCAATCGGCTTTGGGCTGGGCTCAGGGATCGGCTCTGCTCTTGGCTCGGCTCGAGGCTCAGATCGCGCCTGAATCTAGGGTCGGCTCTGGACTCGTCTCGGCTCTAGGCTGGGCTCCGGGCTCGGATCTCGGTTCGGCTCTGGACTCGGCTCGCCTTGGCTCTAGGCTGTGCTTGGGGATTGTCTCGGGGCTCGTTTCGAGGCTCGGCTCTGGGCTCTGTGCTCGACTGGACTCGGGGCTCAGCTCGAGGCTCGGCTCAATACTCGGCTCTGGGCTCGCCTCTAGAATGGGCTCTGGGCTCGGCTCGGCTCTAGGCTGGGCTCGGGGCTCGGATCTGGGTTCGGCTCTGGACTCGGCTCGCCTCGGCTCTAGGCTGGGCTTGGGGATTGTCTCGGGGCTCGTCTCGAGGCTCGGCTCTGGGCTCTGTGCTCGGCTGGGCTCGAGTTCGGCTCGAGGCTCGGCTCTGGGCTCGGCTCTGGACTCGGCTCTAGGCTGGGCTCGAGGCTCGGCTCAGGGCTTGTCTGCTCTCGGCTTTTAGCTGGGCTCAGGGATCTGCTCTGCTCTTGGCTCGGCTCGAGGCTCCGATCGCGCCCGACTCTGGGCTCTGCTCTGGACTCGGCTCGGCTCTAGGCTGCGCTTGGGGCTCGGATCTGGGTTCGGCTCTGGACTCGGCTCGCCTCGGATCTAGGCTGAGCTTGGGGTTTGTCTCGGGGCTCGTCTCTAGCCTCGGCTCTGTGCTCTGTGTTCGGCTGGGCTCGGGGCTCGATTCGAGGTTCGGCTCTGGGCTCGGCTCTAGGTTGGGCTCTAGCCTCGGCTCGGCTCTAGGCTGGGCTCGGGGCTCGGATCTGGGTTCGGCTCTGGACTCGGCTCGCCTCGATTCTAGGCTGGGCTTGGGGATTGTCTCGGGGCTCGTCTCGAGGCTCGTCTCTGCGCTCTGTGCTCGGCTGGGCTCGGGGCTCGGCTCGAGGCTCGGCTCTGGGCTCGGCTCTAGGCTGGGCTCTAGCCTCGGCTCGGCTCTAGGCTCTGCTCGTTGCTCGGCTCTGGGCTCGTGTCTGGACACGGATCTAGGCTGGGCTCGAGGCTCGGCTCTGGGCTCGTCTGTGGACTCGGCTCTAGGCTGGGCTCGAAGCTCTCCTCTGGACTCGGCTCGGCTCTAGTCTGGGCTCGGGGCTCGGATCTGAGTTCGGCTCTGCACTCGGCTCGACTCGGCTCTAGGCTGGGCTTGGGGATTGTCTCGGGGCTCGTCTCGAGGCTCGGCTCTGGGCTCTGTGCTTGGCTGGGCTCGGGGCTCGGCTCGAGGCTCGGCTCTAGGCTGGGCTCTGGGCTCGGCTCGGCTCTAGGCTGGGCTCGGGGCTCGGATCTATGTTCGGCTCTGGACTCGGCTCGCCTCGGCTCTAGGCTGGGCTTGGGGATTGTCTCGGAGATCGTCTCGAGGCTCGGCTCTGGGCTCTGTGCTCGGCTGGGCTCGGGGCTCGGCTCGAGGCTCGGCTCTGGGCTCGGCTCTAGGCTGGGCTCGGGGCTCGTATCTGGTTTCGGCTCTGGACTCGGCTCGCCTCGGCTCTAGGCTGGGCTTGGGGATTGTCTCGGGGCTCGTCTCGAGGCTCGGCTCTGGGCTCTGTGCTCGGCTGGGCTCGGGGCTCGGCTCGAGGCTCGGCTCTGGGCTCTGCTCTGGATTCAGCTCGAGGCTGGGCTCGAGGCTCGGCTCTTGGCTTGTCTTCTCTCGGCTTTGGGCTGAGCTCAGGGATCGGCTCTAGTCTTAGCTCGGCTCGAGGCTCAGATCGTGCCCGACTCTCGGCTCGGCTCTGGGCTCTGTGCTCGGCTGGGCTCGGGGCTCGGCTCGAGGCTCGGCTCAATACTCGGCTTTGGGCTCGCCTCTAGGCTGGGCTCTGGGCTCGACCCGGCTCTAGGCTGGGCACGGGGCTCGGATCTGGGTTCGGCTCTGGACTCGGCTCGCCTCGGCTCTAGGCTGGGCTTGGGGATTGTCTCGGGGCTCGTCTCGAGGCTCGGCTCTGGGCTCTGTGTTCGGCTGAGCTCGGGGCTCGGCTCGAGGCTCGGCTCTCTGCTCGGCTCTGGACTCGGCTCGGCGCTAGGCTGGGCTCGGGGCTCGTATCTGGTTTCGGCTCTGGACTCGGCTCGTCTCGGCTCCAGGCTGGGCTTGGGGATTGTCTCGGGGCTCGTCTCGAGGCTCGGCTCTGGGCTCTGTGCTCGGCTGAGCTCGGGGCTCGGATCTAGGCTCGGCTCTGGGCTCGGCTCTGGACTCAGCTCGAGGCTGGGCTCGAGTCTCGGCTCTTGGCATGTCTTCTCTCGGCTTTGGGCTGAGCTCAGGGATCGGCTCTACTCTTAGCTTCGGCTCGAGGCTCAGATCGCGCCCGACTCTCGGCTCGGCTCTGGGCTCTGTGCTCGGATGGGCTCGGGGCTCGGATCGAGGCTTGGCTCTGGGCTCGGCTCTAGGCTGGGATCTGGGATCGGCTCGCCTCTAGGCTGGGCTCGGGGCTCGGATCTGGGTTCGGCTCTGGACTCGGCTCGCCTCGGCTCTAGGCTGGGCTTGGGGATTGTCTCGGGGCTCGTCTCGAGGCTCGGCTCTGGGCTCTGTGCTCGGCTGGGCTCGGGGCTCGATTCGAGGTTCGGCTCTTGGCTCGGCTCTAGGCTGGGCTCTAGCCTCGGCTCGGCTCTAGGCTGGACTCGGAGCTCGGATCTGGGTTCGGCTCTGGACTCGGCTCGCCTCGGCTCTAGGCTGGTCTTGGGGATTGTCTCGGGGCTAGTCTCGAGGCTCGGCTCTGGGCTCTGTGCTCGGCTGGGCTCGGGGCTCGTCTCTGTGCTCGGCTCTGGGCTCGGCTCTAGGCTGGGCTCTAGCCTCGGCTCGGCTCTAGGCTCTGCTCGTTTCTCGGCTCTGGGCTCGGGTCTGGACACGGATCTAGGCTGGGCTCGAGGGTCGGCTCTGGGCTTGTCTGCTCTCGGCTCTAGGCAGGGCTCGTGGCTCTGCTCTGGGCTCGTCTCTGGACTCGGTTCTAGTCTGGGCTCGAGGCTCGTCTCTGGACTCGGCTCGGCTCTAGGCTGGGCTCGGGGCTCTGATCTGGGTTCGGCTCTGGACTCGGCTCGCCTCGGCTCTGGGCTGGGCTTGGGGATTGTCTCGGGGCTCGTCTCGAGGCTCGGCTCTGGGCTCTGTGCTCGGCTGGGCTCGGGGCTCGGCTCGAGGCTCGGCTCTGGGCTCGGCTCTAGGTTGGGCTCTAGCCTCGGCTCGGCTCTAGGCTCTGCTCGTTGCTCGGCTCTGGGCTCGGGTCTGGACTCGGATCTAGGCTGGGCTCGAGGCTCGGCTCTGGGCTTGTCTGCTCTCTGCTCTAGGCTGGGCTCGTGTCTCTGCTCTGGGCTCGTCTCTGGACTCGGTTCTAGGCTGGGCTCGAGGCTCGGCTCTGGACTCGGCTCGGCTCTAGGCTGGGCTCGGGGCTCGGATCTGGGTTCGGCTCTGGACTCGGCTCGACTCGGCTCTAGGCTGGGCTTGGGGATTGTCTCGGGGCTCGGCTCGAGGCTCGGCTCTGGGCTCTGTGCTCGGCTGGGCTCGGGGCTCGGCTCGAGGCTCGGCTCAATACTCGGCTCTGGGCTCGCCTCTAGCCTGGGCTCTGGGCTCGGCTCGGCTCTGGGCTGGGCTCGGGGCTCGGATCTGGGTTCGGATCTGGACTCGGCTCGCCTTGGCTCTAGGCTGTGCTTGGGGATTGTCTCGGGCTCGTTTCGAGGCTCGGCTCTGGGCTCTGTGCTCGACTTGGCTCGGGGCGCAGCTCGAGGCTCGGCTCAATACTCGACTCTGGGCTCGTCTCTAGGGTCGGCTCTGGGCTCTGTGCTCGGCTGGGCTCGGGGCTCGGCTCGAGGCTCGGCTCTGGGCTCGGCTCTAGGCTGTGCTCTGGGCTCGGCTCGGCTCTAGGCTGGTCTCGGGGCTCGGATCTGGGTTCGGCTCTGGACTCGGCTCGCCTCGGATCTAGGCTGGGCTTGGGGATTTTCTCGGGGCTCGTCTCGAGGCTCGGCTCTGGGCTCTGTGCTCGGCTGGGCTCGGGGCTCGGCTCGAGGCTCGGCTCTGGGCTCGGCTCTAGACGCGGCTCTAGCCTCGGCTCGGCTCTAGGCTCTGCTCGTTGCTCGGCTCTGGGCTCGGGTCTGGACTCGGATCTAGGCTGGGCTCGAGGCTCGGCTCTGGGCTTGTCTGCTCTCGGCTCTAGGCTGGTCTCGTGTCTCTTCTCTGGGCTCGTCTCTTGACTCGGTTCTAGGCTGGGCTCGAGGCTCGGCTCTGGACTCTGTGCTCGGCTGGGCTCGAGTTCGGCTCGAGGCTCGGCTCTGGGCTCGGCTCTGGACTCGGCTCTAGGCTGGGCTCGAGGCTCGGCTCAGGGCTTGTCTGCTCTCGGCTTTTAGCTGGGCTCAGGGATCTGCTCTGCTCTTGGCTCGGCTCGAGGCTCCGATCGCGCCCGACTCTGGGCTCTGCTCTGGACTCGGCTCGGCTCTAGGCTGCGCTTGGGGCTCGGATCTGGGTTCGGCTCTGGACTCGGCTCGCCTCGGATCTAGGCTGAGCTTGGGGTTTGTCTCGGGGCTCGTCTCTAGCCTCGGCTCTGTGCTCTGTGTTCGGCTGGGCTCGGGGCTCGATTCGAGGTTCGGCTCTGGGCTCGGCTCTAGGTTGGGCTCTAGCCTCGGCTCGGCTCTAGGCTGGGCTCGGGGCTCGGATCTGGGTTCGGCTCTGGACTCGGCTCGCCTCGATTCTAGGCTGGGCTTGGGGATTGTCTCGGGTCTCGTCTCGAGGCTCGGCTCTTGGCTCTGTGCTCGGCTGGGCTCGGGGCTCGTCTCGAGGCTCGGCTCTGGGCTCTGTGCTCGGCTGGGCTCGGGGCTCGGCTCGAGGCTCGGCTCTGGGCCCGGCTCTGGACTCGGCTCGGCTCTAGGCTGGGCTCGGGGCTCGGATCTGGGTTCGGCTCTGGACTCGGCTCGACTCGGTTCTAGGCTGGGCTTGGGATTGTCTCGGGGCTCGTCTCGAGGCTCGGCTCTGGGCTCTGTGCTTGGCTGGGCTCGGGTCTCGGCTCGAGGCTCGTCTCAATACTCGGCTCTGGGCTCGCCTCTAGACTGGGCTCTGGCTCGGCTCGGCTCTAGCCTCGGTCGGGGCTCGGATCTGGGTTCGGCTCTGGATTCGGCTCGCCTCGGCTCTAGGCTGGGCTTGGGGATTTTCTCGGGGCTCGTCTTGAGCATCGGCTATTGGCTCTGTGCTCGGCTGGGCTCGGGGCTCGGCTCTGGGCTTGTCTACAATCGGCTTTGGGTTGGGCTCAGGTATCGGCTCTGCTCTTGGCTCGGCTCGAGGCTCAGATCGCGCCTGAACCTGGGCTCGGCTCTGGACTCGGCTCGGCTTTGGGCTCGGCTCGAGGCTCGGCTCTGGGCTCGGCTCTAGGCTGGGCTCTAGCCTCGGCTCGGCTCTAGGCTCGTCTCGTTGCTCGGCTCTGGGCTCGGGTCTGGACACGGATCTATGCTGGGCTCGAGGCTCGGCTCTGGGCTCGTCTCTGGACTCGGTTCTAGGCTGGGCTCGAAGCTCGCCTCTGGACTCGGCTCGGCTCTAGGCTGGGCTCGGGGCTCGTATCTGGATTCGGCTCTGGACTCGGCTCGCCTCGGCTCTAGGCTGGGCTTGGGGATTGTCTCGTGGCTCGTCTCGAGGCTCGGCTCTGGGCTCTGTGCTCGGCTGGGATCGGGGCTCGGCTCGAGGCTCGGCTCTGGGCTCGGCTCTAGGCTGGGCTCTACCCTCGGCTCGGCTCTAGGCTCTGCTCGTTGCTCGGCTCTGGGCTCGGGTCTGGACACGTATCTATGCTGGGCTCGAGGCTCGGCTCAGGGCTTGTCTGCTCTCGGCTTTGAGCTGGGCTCAGGGATCTGCTCTGCTCTTGGCTCGGCTCGAGGCTCCGATCGCGACCGACTCTGGGCTCTGCTCTGGACTGGGCTCGGCTCTAGGCTGGGCTCGGGGCTCGTATCTGGGTTCGGCTCTGGACTCGGCTCGCCTCGGCTCTAGGCTGGGCTTGGTGATTGTCTCGGGGCTAGTCTCTAGGCTCGGCTCTGGGCTCGGCTCTAGGCTGGGCTCTAGCCTCGGCTCGGCTCTAGGCTGGGCTCGGGGCTCGGATCTGTGTTCGGCTCTGGACTCGGCTCGCCTCGGCTCTAGGCTGGGCTTGTGGATTGTCTCGCGTCTCGTCTCGAGGCTCGGCTCTGGGCTCTGTGCTCGGCTGGGCTCGGGGCTCGGCTCGAGGCTCGGCTCAATACTCGGCTCTGGGCTCGCCTCTAGCCTGGGCTCTGGGCTCGGCTCGGCTCTGGGCTGGGCTCGGGGCTCGGATCTGGGTTCGGCTTTGGACTCGGCTCGCCTCGGCTCTAGGCTGGGCTTGGGGTTTGTCTCGGGGCTCGTCTCGAGGCTCGGCTCTGGGCTCTGTGCTCGGCTGGGCTCGGGGCTCGGCTCGAGGCTCGGCTCTGGGCTCGGCTCTGGACTCGGCTCGGCTTTGGGCTGGGCTCGGGGCTCGTATCTGGGTTCGGCTCTGGACTCGGCTCGCCTCGGCTCTAGGCTGGGCTTGGGGATTGTCTCGGGGCTCGTCTCGAGGCTCGGCTCTGGGCTCTGTGCTCGGCTGGGCTCGGGGCTCGGCTCGAGGCTCGGCTCTGGGCTCGGCTCTAGACGCGGCTCTAGCCTCGGCTCGGCTCTAGGCTCTGCTTGTTGCTCGGCTCTGGGCTCGGGTCTGGACTGGGATCTAGGCTGGGCTCGAGGCTCGGCTCTGAGCTTGTCTGCTCTCGGCTCTAGGCTGGGCTCGTGTCTCTGCTCTGGGCTCGTCTCTGGACTCGGTTCTAGGCTGGGCTCGAGGCTCGGCTCTGGACTCGGCTCGGCTCTAGGCTGGGCTCGGGGCTCGGATCTGGGTTCGGCTCTGGACTCGGCTCTACTCGGCTGTAGGCTGGGCTTAGGGATTGTCTCGGGGCTCGTCTCGAGGCTCGGCTCTGGGCTCTTTGCTCGGCTGGGCTCGGGGCTCGGTTCGAGGCTCGGCTCTAGGCTGGGCTATGGGCTCGGCTCGGCTCTAGGCCGGGCTCGGGGCTCGGATCTGGGTTCGGCTCTGGACTCGGCTCGCCTCGGCTCTAGGCTGGGCTTGGGGATTGTCTCGGGGCTCGGCTCGAGGCTCGGCTCTGGGGTCCGCTCTGGACTCGGCTCTAGGCTGGGCTCGAGGCTCGGCTCTGGGCTTGTCTGCAATCGGCTTTGGGCTGGGCTCAGGGACCGGCTCTGCTCTTGGCTCGGCTCGAGGCTCAGATCGCGCCTGAATCTAGAGTCGGCTCTGGAGTCGGCTCGGCTCTAGGCTGGGCTCCGGGCTCGGATCTCGGTTCGGCTCTGGACTCGGCTCGCCTTGGCTCTAGGCTGTGCTTGGGGATTGTCTCGGGGCTCGTTTCGAGGCTCGGCTCTGGGCTCTGTGCTCGACTGGACTCGGGGCTCAGCTCGAGGCTCGGCTCAATACTCGGCTCTGGGCTCGCCTCTAGAATGGGCTCTGGGCTCGGCTCGGCTCTAGGCTGGGCTCGGGGCTCGGATCTGGGTTCGGGTCTGGACTCGGCTGTCCTCGGCTCTAGGCTGGGCTTGGGGATTGTCTCGGGGCTCGTCTCGAGGCTCGGCTCTGGGCTCTGTGCTTGGCTGGGCTCGGGGCTCGGCTCGAGGCTCGGCTCTAGGCTGGGCTCTGGGCTCGGCTCGGCTCTAGGCTGGACTCGGAGCTCGGATCTATGTTCGGCTCTGGACTCGGCTCGCCTCGGCTCTAGGCTGGGCTTGGGGATTGTCTCGGGGATCGTCTCGAGGCTCGGCTCGGGGCTCGGCTCGAGGCTCGGCTCTGGGCTCGGCTCTGGACTCATCTCTAGGCTGGGCTCCAGGCTCGGCTCAGGGCTTGTCTGCTCTCGGCTTTGAGCTGGGCTCAGGGATCTGCTCTGCTCTTGGCTCGGCTCGAGGCTCAGATCGCGCCCGAATCTGGGCTCTGCTCTGGACTCGGCTCGGCTCTAGGCTGCGCTTGGGGCTCGGATCTGGGTTCGGCTCTAGGCTGGGCTCTGGGATCGGCTCGGCTCTAGGCTGGGCTTGGGGATTGTCTCGGGGCTCGTCTCGAGGCTCGGCTCTGGGCTCTGTGCTCGGCTGGGCTCGGGGCTCGGCTCGAGGCTCGGCTCTGGGCCCGGGTCTGGACTCGGCTCGGCTCTAGGCTGTGCTCGGGGCTCGGATCTGGGTTCGGCTCTGGACTCGGCTCGACTCGGCTCTAGGCTGGGCTTGGGATTGTCTCGGGGCTCGTCTCGAGGCTCGGCTCTGGGCTCTGTGCTTGGCTGGGCTCGGGTCTCGGCTCGAGGCTCGTCTCAATACTCGGCTCTGGGCTCGCCTCTAGACTGGGCTCTGGCTCGGCTCGGCTCTAGCCTGGGCTCGGGGCTCGGATCTGGGTTCGGCTCTGGACTCGGCTCGCCTCGGCTCTAGGCTGGGCTTGGGATTGTCTCGGGGCTCGTCTTGAGCATCGGCTATGGGCTCTGTGCTCGACTGGGCTCGGGACTCGGCTCGAGGCTCGGCTCTGTGCTCGCCTCTGGACTCGGCTCTAGGCTGGGCTCGAGGTTCGGCTCTGGGCTTGTCTGCAATCGGCTTTGGGTTGGGCTCAGGTATCGGCTCTGCTCTTGGCTCCGCTCGAGGCTCAGATCGCGCCTGAACCTGGGTTCGGCTCTGGACTCGGCTCGCCTCGGCTCTAGGCTGGGCTTGGGGATTTTCTCGGGGCTCGTCTTGAGCATCGGCTATGGGCTCTGTGCTCGGCTGGGCTCGGGGCTCGGCTCGAGGCTCGTCTCTGTACACGGCTTTGGACTCGCCTCTAGGCTGGGCTCGAGGCTCGGCTCTGGGCTTGTCTACAATCGGCTTTGGGTTGGGCTCAGGTATCGGCTCTGCTCTTGGCTCGGCTCGAGGCTCAGATCGCGCCTGAACCTGGGCTCGGCTCTGGACTCGGCTCGGCTTTGGGCTGGGCTCGGGGCTCGGATCTGGGTTCGGCTCTGGACTCGGCTCGCCTCGGCTCTAGGCTGGGCTTGGGGATTGTCTCGGGGCTCGTCTCGAGGCTCGGCTCTGTGCTCTGTGTTCGGCTGTGCTCGGGGCTCGGCTCGAGGTTCGGCTCTGGGCTCGGCTCTAGGCTGGGCTCTAGCCTCGGCTCGACTCTAGGCTCGGCTCGAGGCTCGGTTCTGGGCTCGGCTCTGGACTCGGCTCTAGGCTGGGCTCGAGGCTCGTCTCAGGGCTTGTCTGCTCTCGGCTTTTAGCTGGGCTCAGGGATCTGCTCTGCTCTTGGCTCGGCTCGAGGCTCCGATCGCGCCCGACTCTGGGCTCTGCTCTGGACTCGGCTCGGCTCTAGGCTGGGCTCTAGCCTCGGCTCGCCTCTAGGCTGGGCTCGGGGTTCTGATCTGGGTTCGGCTCTGGACTCGGCTCGCCTCGGCTCTAGGCTGGGCTTGGGGATTTTCTCGGGGCTCGTCTCGAGGCTCGGTTCTGTGCTCTGTGTTCGGCTGGGCTCGGGGCTCGGCTCGAGGTTCGGCTCTGGGCTCGGCTCTAGGCCGGGCTCTAGCCTCGGCTCGGCTCAAGGCTGGGCTCGGGGCTCGGATCTGGGTTCTGCTCTGGACTCGGCTCGCCTCGATTCTAGGCTGGGCTTGGGGATTGTCTCAGGGCTCGTCTCGAGGTTCGGCTCTGGGCTCTGTGCTCGGCTGGGCTCGGGGCTCGGCTCGAGGCTCGGCTCTGGGCTCGGCTCTAGGCTGGGCTCTACCCTCGGCTCGGCTCTAGGCTCTGCTCGTTGCTCGGCTCTGGGCTCGGGTCTGGACACGGATCTAGGCTGGGCTCGAGGCTCGTCTCTGGGCTCGTCTGTGGACTCGGTTCTAGGCTGGGCTCGAAGCTCGCCTCTGGACTCGGCTCGGCTCTAGGCTGGGCTCGGGACTCGGATCTGGGTTCGGCTCTGGACTCGGCTCGACTCGGCTCTAGGCTGGGCTTGGGGATTGTCTCGGGGCTCGTCTCGAGGCTCGGCTCTGGGCTCTGTGCTTGGCGGGGCTCGGGGCTCGGCTCGAGGCTCGGCTCTAGGCTGGGCTCTGGGCTCGGCTCGGCTCTAGGCTGGGCTCGGGGCTCGGATCTATGTTCGGCTCTGGACTCGGCTCGCCTCGGCTCTAGGCTGGGCTTGGGGATTGTCTCGGAGATCGTCTCGAGGCTCGGCTCTGGGCTCTGTGCTCGGCTGGGCTCGGGGCTCGGCTCGAGGCTCGGCTCTGGGCTCGGCTCTAGGCTGGGCTCGGGGCTCGTATCTGGTTTCGGCTCTGGACTCGGCTCGCCTCGGCTCTAGGCTGGTCTTGGGGATTGTCTCGGGTCTCGAGTCGAGGCTCGGCTCTGGGCTCTGTGTTCGGCTGAGCTCGGGTCTCGGCTCGAGGCTCGGCTCTGGGCTCGGCTCTCGACTCGGCTCGGCGCTAGGCTGGGCTCGGGGCTCGGATCTGGGTTCGGCTCTGGACTCGGCTCGCCTCGGCACTAGGCTGGTCTCGGGGATTGTCTCGGGGCTCGTCTCGAGGCTCGGCTCTGGGCTCTGTGCTCGGCTGGGCTCAGGGCTCGGCTCGAGGCTCGGCTCTGGGCTCGGCTCTAGGCTGGGCTCGGGGCTCGGATCTGGGTTCGGCTCTGGACTCGGCTCGCCTCGGCTCTAGGCTGGGCTTGGGGATTGTCTCGGGGCTCGTCTCGAGGCTCGGCTCTGGGCTCTGTGCTCGGCTGGGCTCGGGGCTCGGCTCGAGGCTCGGCTCTGGGCTCGGCTCTAGACGCGGCTCTAGGCTGGGCTCGAGGCTCGGCTCAGGGCTTGTCTGCTCTCGGCTTTGAGCTGGGCTCAGGGATCGGCTCTACTCTTGGCTCGGCTCGAGGCTCAGATCGCGCCCGACTCTCGTGTCGGCTCTGGACTCGGCTCGGCTCTATGCTGGGCTCGGGGCTCGGATCTGGATTCGGCTCTGGACACGGCTCGCCTCGGCTCTAGGCTGTGCTTGGGGATTGTCTCGGGGCTCGTCTCGAGGCTCGGCTCTGTTCTCTGTGCTCGGCTGGGATCGGGGCTCGGCTCGAGGCTCGGCTCTGGGCTCGGCTCTAGGCTGGGCTCTAGCCTCGGCTCGTCTCTAGGCTCTGCTCGTTGCTCGGCTCTGGGCTCGGGTCTGGACTCGGATCTAGGCTGGGCTCGAGGCTCGGCTCTGGGCTTGTCTGCTCTCGGCTCTAGGCTGGGCTCGTGGCTCTGCTCTGGGCTCGTCTCTGGACTCGGTTCTAGGCTGGGCTCGAGGCTCGGCTCTGGACTCAGCTCGGCTCTAGGCTGGCCTCGGGGCTCGGATCTGGGTTCGGCTCTGGACTCGGCTCGACTCGGCTCTAGGCTGGGCTTGGGGATTGTCTCGGGGCTCGTCTCGAGGCTCGGCTCTGGGCTCTGTGCTTGGCTGGGCTCGGGGCTCGGCTCGAGGCTCGGCTCTAGGCAGGGCTCTGGGCTCGGCTCGGCTCTAGGCTGGGCTCGGAGCTCGGATCTATGTTCGGCTCTGGACTCGGCTCGCCTCGGCTCTAGGCTGGGCTTGGGGATTGTCTCGGGGATCGTCTCGAGGCTCGGCTCTGGGCTCTGTGCTCGGCTGGGATCGGGGCTCAGCTCGAGGCTCGGCTCTGGGCTCGGCTCTAGGCTGGGCTCTAGCCTCGGCTCGGCTCTAGGCTCTGCTCGTTGCTCGGCTCTGGGCTCGGGTCTGGACTCGGATCTAGGCTGGGCTCGAGGCTCGGCTCTGGGCTTGTCTGCTCTCGGCTCTAGGCTGGGCTCGTGTCTCTGCTCTGGGCTCGTCTCTGGACTCGGTTCTAGGCTGGGATCGAGGCTCGGCTCTGGACTCGGCTCGGCTCTAGGCTGGGCTCGGGGCTCGGATCTGGGTTCGGCTCTGGACTCGGCTCGACTCGGCTCTAGGCTGGGCTTGGGGATTGTCTCGGGGCTCGTCTCGAGGCTCGGCTCTGGGCTCTGTGCTTGGCTGGGCTCGGGGCTCGGCTCGAGGCTCGGCTCTAGGCTGGGCTCTGGGCTCGGCTCGGCTCTAGGCTGGGCTCGGGGCTCGGATCTATGTTCGGCTCTGGACTCGGCTCGCCTCGGCTCTAGGCTGGGCTTGGGGATTGTCTCGGGGCTCGTCTCGAGGCTCGGCTCTGGGCTCTGTGCTTGGCTGGGCTCGGGGCTCGGCTCGAGGCTCGGTTCTGGGCTCGGATCTAGGCTGGGCTCTGGGATCGGCTCGGCTCTAGGCTGGGCTCGGGGCTCGTATCTGGGCTCGGCTCTGGACTCGGCTCGCCTCGGCTCTAGGCTGGGCTTGTGGATTGTCTCGGGTCTCGTCTCGAGGCTCGGCTCTGGGCTCTGTGCTTGGCTGGGCTCGGGGCTCGGCTCGAGGCTCGGTTCTGGGCTCGGCTCTAGGCTGGGCTCTGGGATCGGCTCGGCTCTAGGCTGGGCTCGGGGCTCGTATCTGGGCTCGGCTCTGGACTCGGCTCGCCTCGGCTCTAGGCTGGGCTTGTGGATTGTCTCGGGTCTCGTCTCGAGGCTCGGCTCTGGGCTCTGTGCTCGGCTGGGCTCGGGGCTCGGCTCGAGGCTCAGCTCTGGGCTCGGCTCTGGACTCGGCTCTAGGCTGGGCTCGAGGCTCGGCTCAGTGCTTGTCTGCTCTCGGCTTTGAGATGGGCTCAGGGATCTGCTCTGCTCTTGGCTCGGCTCGAGGCTCAGATCGCGCCCGAATCTGGGCTCTGCTCTGGACTCGGCTCGGCTCTAGGCTGCGCTTGGGGCTCGGATCTGGGTTCGGCTCTGGACTCGGCTCGCCTCGGCTCTAGGCTGGTCTTGGGGATTGTCACGGGGCTCGTCTCGAGGCTCGGTTCTGAGCTCTGTGCTCGGCTGGGCTCGGGGCTCGGCTCGAGGCTCGGCTCAATACTCGGCTCTGGGCTCGCCTCTAGGCTGGGCTCGGGGCTCGTCTCGAGGCTTGGCTCTGGGCTATGTGCTTGGCTGGGCTCGGGTCTCGGCTCGAGGCTAGTCTCAATACTCGGCTCTGGGCTCACCTCTAGACTTGGCTCTGGCTCGGCTCGGCTCTAGCCTGGGCTCGGGGCTCGGATCTGGGTTCGGCTCTGGACTCGGCTCGCCTCGGCTCTAGGCTGGGCTTGGGATTGTCTTGGGGCTCGTCTTGAGCATCGGTTATGGGCTCTGTGCTCGGCTGGGCTCGGGGCTCGTCTCGAGGCTCGGCTCTGTGCTCGGCTCTGGACTCGGCTCTAGGCTGGGCTCGAGGCTCGTCTCTGGGCTTGTCTGCAATCGGCTTTGGGTTGGGCTCAGGTATCGGCTCTGCTCTTGGCTCGGCTCGACGCTCAGATCGCGCCTGAACCTGGGTTCGGCTCTGGACTCGGCTCGCCTAGGCTCTAGGCTGGGCTTGGGGATTGTCTCGGGGCTCGTCTCGAGGCTCGGCTCTGGGCTCTGTGCTCGGCTGGGCTCGGGGCTCGGCTCGAGGCTCGGATCTGGGCTCGGCTCTGGACTCGGCTCGGCTTTGGGCTGGGCTCGGGGCTCGGGTCTGGGTTCGGCTCTGGACTCGGCTCGCCTCGGCTCTAGGCTGGGCTTGGGGATTGTCTCGGGGCTCGTCTCGAGGCTCGTCTCTGGGCTCTGTGCTCGGCTGGGCTCGGGGCTCGGCTCGAGGCTCGGCTCTGCGCTCGGCTCTGGACTCGGCTCGGCTCTAGGCTGGGCTCGGAGCTCGGATCTATGTTCGGCTCTGGACTCGGCTCGCCTCGGCTCTAGGCTGGGCTTGGGGATTGTCTCGGGGATCGTCTCGAGGCTCGGCTCTGGGCTCTGTGCTCGGCTGGGATCGGGGCTCAGCTCGAGGCTCGGCTCTGGGCTCGGCTCTAGGCTGGGCTCTAGCCTCGGCTCGGCTCTAGGCTCTGCTCGTTGCTCGGCTCTGGGCTCGGGTCTGGACTCGGATCTAGGCTGGGCTCGAGGCTCGGCTCTGGGCTTGTCTGCTCTCGGCTCTAGGCTGGGCTCGTGTCTCTGCTCTGGGCTCGTCTCTGGACTCGGTTCTAGGCTGGGATCGAGGCTCGGCTCTGGACTCGGCTCGGCTCTAGGCTGGGCTCGGGGCTCGGATCTGGGTTCGGCTCTGGACTCGGCTCGACTCGGCTCTAGGCTGGGCTTGGGGATTGTCTCGGGGCTCGTCTCGAGGCTCGGCTCTGGGCTCTGTGCTTGGCTGGGCTCGGGGCTCGGCTCGAGGCTCGGCTCTAGGCTGGGCTCTGGGCTCGGCTCGGCTCTAGGCTGGGCTCGGGGCTCGGATCTATGTTCGGCTCTGGACTCGGCTCTAGGCTGGGCTCGAGGCTCGGCTCTGGGCTTGTCTACAATCGGCTTTGGGTTGGGCTCAGGTATCGGCTCTGCTCTTGGCTCGGCTCGAGGCTCAGATCGCGCCTGAACCTGGGCTCGGCTCTGGACTCGGCTCGGCTTTGGGCTGGGCTCGGGGCTCGGATCTGGGTTCGGCTCTGGACTCGGCTCGCCTCGGCTCTAGGCTGGGCTTGGGGATTGTCTCGGGGCTCGTCTCGAGGCTCGGCTCTGTGCTCTGTGTTCGGCTGTGCTCGGGGCTCGGCTCGAGGTTCGGCTCTGGGCTCGGCTCTAGGCTGGGCTCTAGCCTCGGCTCGACTCTAGGCTCGGCTCGAGGCTCGGTTCTGGGCTCGGCTCTGGACTCGGCTCTAGGCTGGGCTCGAGGCTCGTCTCAGGGCTTGTCTGCTCTCGGCTTTTAGCTGGGCTCAGGGATCTGCTCTGCTCTTGGCTCGGCTCGAGGCTCCGATCGCGCCCGACTCTGGGCTCTGCTCTGGACTCGGCTCGGCTCTAGGCTGGGCTCTAGCCTCGGCTCGGCTCTAGGCTGGGCTCGGGGCTCTGATCTGGGTTCGGCTCTGGACTCGGCTCGCCTCGGCTCTAGGCTGGGCTTGGGGATTTTCTCGGGGCTCGTCTCGAGGCTCGGTTCTGTGCTCTGTGTTCGGCTGGGCTCGGGGCTCGGCTCGAGGTTCGGCTCTGGGCTCGGCTCTAGGCTGGGCTCTTGCCTCGGCTCGGCTCTAGGCTGGGCTCGGGGCTCGGATCTGGGTTCGGCTCTGGACTCGGCTCGCCTCGATTCTAGGCTGGGCTTGGGGATTGTCTCAGGGCTCGTCTCGAGGTTCGGCTCTGGGCTCTGTGCTCGGCTGGGCTCGGGGCTCGGCTCGAGGCTCGGCTCTGGGCTCGGCTCTAGGCTGGGCTCTACCCTCGGCTCGGCTCTAGGCTCTGCTCGTTGCTCGGCTCTGGGCTCGGGTCTGGACACGGATCTAGGCTGGGCTCGAGGCTCGGCTCTGGGCTCGTCTGTGGACTCGGTTCTAGGCTGGGCTCGAAGCTCGCCTCTGGACTCGGCTCGGCTCTAGGCTGGGCTCGGGGCTCGGATCTGGGTTCGGCTCTGGACTCGGCTCGACTCGGCTCTAGGCTGGGCTTGGGGATTGTCTCGGGGCTCGTCTCGAGGCTCGGCTCTGGGCTCTGTGCTTGGCGGGGCTCGGGGCTCGGCTCGAGGCTCGGCTCTAGGCTGGGCTCTGGGCTCGGCTCGGCTCTAGGCTGGGCTCGGGGCTCGGATCTATGTTCGGCTCTAGACTCGGCTCGCCTCGGCTCTAGGCTGGGCTTGGGGATTGTCTCGGAGATCGTCTCGAGGCTCGGCTCTGGGTTGGGCTCGGGGCTCGGCTCGAGGCTCGGCTCTGGGCTCGGCTCTAGGCTGGGCTCGGGGCTCGTATCTGGTTTCGGCTCTGGACTCGGCTCGCCTCGGCTCTAGGCTGGTCTTGGGGATTGTCTCGGGGCTCGTGTCGAGGCTCGGCTCTGGGCTCTGTGTTCGGCTGAGCTCGGGTCTCGGCTCGAGGCTCGGCTCTGGGCTCGGCTCTCGACTCGTCTCGGCGCTAGGCTGGGCTCGGGGCTCGGATCTGGGTTCGGCTCTGGACTCGGCTCGCCTCGGCTCTAGGCTGGTCTCGGGGATTGTCTCGGGGCTCGTCTCGAGGCTCGGCTCTGGGCTCTGTGCTCGGCTGGGCTCAGGGCTCGGCTCGAGGCTCGGCTCTGGGCTCGGCTCTAGGCTGTGCTCTGGGCTCGGCTCGGCTCTAGGCTGGGCTCGGGGCTCGGATCTGGGTTCGGCTCTGGACTCGGCTCGCCTCGGCTCTAGGCTGGGCTTGGGGATTGTCTCGGGGCTCGTCTCGAGGCTCGGCTCTGGGCTCTGTGCTCGGCTGGGCTCGGGGCTCGGCTCGAGGCTCGGCTCTGGGCTCGGCTCTAGACGCGGCTCTAGGCTGGGCTCGAGGCTCGGCTCAGGGCTTGTCTGCTCTCGGCTTTGAGCTGGGCTCAGGGATCGGCTCTACTCTTGGCTCGGCTCGAGGCTCAGATCGCGCCCGACTCTCGTGTCGGCTCTGGACTCGGCTCGGCTCTATGCTGGGCTCGGGGCTCGGATCTAGATTCGGCTCTGGACACGGCTCGCCTCGGCTCTAGGCTGTGCTTGGGGATTGTCTCGGGGCTCGTCTCGAGGCTCGGCTCTGTTCTCTGTGCTCGGCTGGGATCGGGGCTCGGCTCGAGGCTCGGCTCTGGGCTCGGCTCTAGGCTGGGCTCTAGCCTCGGCTCGTCTCTAGGCTCTGCTCGTTGCTCGGCTCTGGGCTCGGGTCTGGACTCGGATCTAGGCTGGGCTCGAGGCTCGGTTCTGGGCTTGTCTGCTCTCGGCTCTAGGCTGGGCTCGTGGCTCTGCTCTGGGCTCGTCTCTGGACTCGGTTCTAGGCTGGGCTCGAGGCTCGGCTCTGGACTCAGCTCGGCTCTAGGCTGGCCTCGGGGCTCGGATCTGGGTTCGGCTCTGGACTCGGCTCGACTCGGCTCTAGGCTGGGCTTGGGGATTGTCTCGGGGCTCGTCTCGAGGCTCGGCTCTGGGCTCTGTGCTTGGCTGGGCTCGGGGCTCGGCTCGAGGCTCGGCTCTAGGCTGGGCTCTGGGCTCGGCTCGGCTCTAGGCTGGGCTCGGAGCTCGGATCTATGTTCGGCTCTGGACTCGGCTCGCCTCGGCTCTAGGCTGGGCTTGGGGATTGTCTCGGGGATAGTCTCGAGGCTCGGCTCTGGGCTCTGTGCTCGGCTGGGATCGGGGCTCAGCTCGAGGCTCGGCTCTGGGCTCGGCTCTAGGCTGGGCTCTAGCCTCGGCTCGGCTCTAGGCTCTGCTCGTTGCTCGGCTCTGGGCTCGGGTCTGGACTCGGATCTAGGCTGGGCTCGAGGCTCGGCTCTGGGCTTGTCTGCTCTCGGCTCTAGGCTGGGCTCGTGTCTCTGCTCTGGGCTCGTCTCTGGACTCGGTTCTAGGCTGGGCTCGAGGCTCGGCTCTGGACTCGGCTCGGCTCTAGGCTGGGCTCGGGGCTCGGATCTGGGTTCGGCTCTGGACTCGGCTCGACTCGGCTCTAGGCTGGGCTTGGGGATTGTCTCGGTTCTCGTCTCGAGGCTCGGCTCTGGGCTCTGTGCTTGGCTGGGCTCGGGGCTCGGCTCGAGGCTCGGCTCTAGGCTGGGCTCTGGGCTCGGCTCGGCTCTAGGCTGGGCTCGGGGCTCGGATCTATGTTCGGCTCTGGACTCGGCTCGGCTCGGCTCTAGGCTGGGCTTGGGGATTGTCTCGGGGCTCGTCTCGAGGATCGGCTCTGGGCTCTGTGCTCGGCTGGGCTCGGGGCTCGGCTCGAGGCTCGGCTCTGGGCTCGGCTCTAGGCTGGGCTCTGGGATCGGCTCGGCTCTAGGCTGGGCTTGGGGATTGTGTCGGGGCTCGTCTCGAGGCTCGGCTCTGGGCTCTGTGCTCGGCTGGGCTCGGGGCTCGGCTCGAGGCTCGGCTCTGGGCCCGGCTCTGGACTCGGCTCGGCTCTAGGCTGTGCTCGGGGCTCGGATCTGGGTTCGGCTCTGGACTCGGCTCGACTCGGCTCTAGGCTGGGCTTGGGATTGTCTCGGGGCTCGTCTCGAGGCTCGGCTCTGGGCTCTGTGCTTGGCTGGGCTCGGGTCTCGGCTCGAGGCTCGTCTCAATACTCGGCTCTGGGCTCGCCTCTAGACTGGGCTCTGGCTCGGCTCGGCTCTAGCCTGGGCTCGGGGCTCGGATCTGGGTTCGGCTCTGGACTCGGCTCGCCTCGGCTCTAGGCTGGGCTTGGGACTGTCTCGGGGCTCGTCTTGAGCATCGGCTATGGGCTCTGTGCTCGGCTGGGCTCCGGACTCGGCTCGAGGCTCGGCTCTGTGCTCGGCTCTGGACTCGGCTCTAGGCTGGGCTCGAGGTTCGGCTCTGGGCTTGTCTGCAATCGGCTTTGGGTTGGGCTCAGGTATCGGCTCTGCTCTTGGCTCGGCTCGAGAATCAGATCGCGCCTGAACCTGGGTTCGGCTCTGGACTCCGCTCGCCTCGGCTCTAGGCTGGGCTTGGGGATTTTCTCGGGGCTCGTCTTGAGCATCGGCTATGGGCTCTGTGCTCGGCTGGGCTCGGGGCTCGGCTCGAGGCTCGTCTCTGTACTCGGCTTTGAACTCGCCTCTAGGCTGGGCTCGAGGCTCGGCTCTGGGCTTGTCTACAATCGGCTTTGGGTTGGGCTCAGGTATCGGCTCTGCTCTTGGCTCGGCTCGAGGCTCAGATCGCGCCTGAACCTGGGCTCGGCTCTACACTCGGCTCGGCTTTGGGCTGGGCTCGGGGCTCGGATCTGGGTTCGGCTCTGGACTCGGCTCGCCTCGGCTCTAGGCTGGGCTTGGGGATTGTCTCGGGGCTCGTCTCGAGGCTCGGCTCTGTGCTCTGTGTTCGGCTGTGCTCGGGGCTCGGCTCGAGGTTCGGCTCTGGGCTCGGCTCTAGGCTGGGCTCTAGCCTCGGCTCGACTCTAGGCTCGGCTCGAGGCTCGGCTCTGGGCTCGGCTCTGGACTCGGCTTAGGCTGAGCTCGAGGCTCGGCTCAGGGCTTGTCTGCTCTCGGCTTTTAGCTGGGCTCAGGGATCTGCTCTGCTCTTGGCTCGGCTCGAGGCTCCGATCGCGCCCGTCTCTGGGCTCTGCTCTGGACTCGGCTCGGCTCTAGGCTGGGCTCTAGCCTCGGCTCGGCTCTAGGCTGCGCTCGGGGCTCGGATCTGGCTTCGGCTCTGGACTCGGCTCGCCTCGGCTCTAGGCTGGGCTTGGGGATTGTCTCGGGGCTCGTCTCGAGGCTCGGTTCTGTGCTCTGTGTTCGGCTGGGCTCGGGGCTCGGCTCGAGGTTCGGCTATGGGCTCGGCTCTAGGCTGGGCTCTAGCCTCGGCTCGGCTCTAGGCTGGGCTCGGGGCTCGGCTCTGGGTTCGGCTCTGGACTCGGCTCGCCTCGATTCTAGGCTGGGCTTGGGGATTGTCTCAGGGCTCGTCTCGAGGTTCGGCTCTGGGCTCTGTGCTCGGCTGGGCTCGGGGCTCGGCTCGAGGCTCGGCTCTGGGCTCGGCTCTAGGCTGGGCTCTAGCCTCGGCTCGGCTCTAGGCTCTGCTCGTTGCTCGGCTCTGGGCTCGGGTCTGGACACGGATCTAGGCTGGGCTCGAGGCTCGTCTCTGGGCTCGTCTGTGGACTCGGTTCTAGGCTGGGCTCGAAGCTCGCCTCTGGACTCGGCTCGGCTCTAGGCTGGGCTCGGGACTCGGATCTGGGTTCGGCTCTGGACTCGGCTCGACTCGGCTCTAGGCTGGGCTTGGGGATTGTCTCGGGGCTCGTCTCGAGGCTCGGCTCTGGGCTCTGTGCTTGGCTGGGCTCGGGGCTCGGCTCGAGGCTCGGCTCTAGGCTGGGCTCTGGGCTCGGCTCGGCTCTAGGCTGGGCTCGGGGCTCGGATCTAAGTTCGGCTCTGGACTCGGCTCGCCTCGGCTCTAGGCTGGGCTTGGGGATTGTCTCGGAGATCGTCTCGAGGCTCGGCTCTGGGCTCTGTGCTCGGCTGGGCTCGGGGCTCGGCTCGAGGCTCGGCTCTGGGCTCGGCTCTAGGCTGGGCTCGGGGCTCGTATCTGGTTTCGGCTCTGGACTCGGCTCGCCTCGGCTCTAGGCTGGGCTTGGGGATTGTCTCGGGGCTCGTCTCGAGGCTCGGCTCTGGGCTCTGTGCTCGGCTGGGCTCGGGGCTCGGCTCGAGGCTCGGCTCTGGGCTCGGCTCTGGACTCATCTCTAGGCTGGGCTCCAGGCTCGGCTCAGGGCTTGTCTGCTCTCGGCTTTGAGCTGGGCTCAGGGATCTGCTCTGCTCTTGGCTCGGCTCGAGGCTCCGATCGCGCCCGTCTGTGGGCTCTGCTCTGGACTCGGCTCGGCTCTAGGCTGCGCTTGGGGCTCGGATCTGGGTTCGGCTCTGGACTCGGCTCGCCTCGGCTCTAGGCTGGGCTTGGGGATTGTCTCGGGGCTCGTCTCGAGGCTCGGCTCTGGGCTCGGCTCTGGATTCGGCTCGAGGCTGTGCTCGAGGCTCGGCTCAGGGCTTGTCTGCTCTCGGCTTTGAGCTGGGCTCTAGGCTGGGCTCTGGGCTCGGCTCTGCTCTAGGCTGGGCGCGGGGCTCGGATCTGGGTTCGGCTCTGGACTAGGCTCGCCTCGGATCTAGGCTGGGCTTGGGGATTGTCTCGGGGCTCGTCTTGAGCATCGGCTCTGGGCTCTGTGCTCGGCTGGGCTCGGGGCTCGGCTCGAGGTTCGGTTCAATACTCGGATCTGGGCTCGGCTCTAGGCTGGGCTCGAGGCTCGGCTCTGGACTCGGCTCGGCTCTAGGCTGGGCTCGAATCTCGGCTTTGGGCTCTGTGCTCGGCTGGGCTCGGGGCTCGGCTCGAGGCTCGGCTCTGGGCTCGGCTCTGAACTCGGCTCTAGGCTGGGCTCAGGGCTCGGCTCTGGGCTTGTCTGCTCTCGGCGTTGTGCTGGGCTCAAGGATCGGCTCCGCTCTTGGCTCGGCTTGAGGCTCAGTTCGCGCCCGACTCTCGGCTCGGCTCTGGACTCGGCTCGGCTCTTGGCTGGGCTCGGGGCTCGGATCTGGGTTCGGCTCTGGACTCGGCTCTCCTCGGCTCTAGGCTGGGCTTGGGAATTGTCTCGGGGCTCGTCTTTAGGCTCGGCTCTGGGCTCTGTGCTCGGCTGGGCTCGGGGCTCGGCTCGAGGCTCGGCTCAATACTCGGCTCTGGGTTTCGCCTCTAGGCTGGTCTCTGGGCTCGGTTCGGCTCTAGGCTGGGCTCGGGGCTCGGATCTGGGTTCGGCTCTAGACTCGGCTCGCCTCTGCTCTAGGCTGGGCTTGTGGATTTTCTCGGGGCTCGTCTCTAGGATCGGCTCTGGGTTCTGTGCTCGGCTGGGCTCGGGGCTCGTCTCGAGCCTCGGCTCTGGGCTCGGCTCTGGACTCGGCTCTAGGCTGGGCTGAGGCTCGGCTCAGGTTTTGTCTGCTCTCGGCTTTGAGCTGGGCTCAGGTATCGGCTCTGCTCTTGGCTCGGCTCGAGGCTCAGATCGCGCCCGACTCTGGGCTCGTCTCTGGAATCGGCTCGGCTCTAGGCTGGGCTCGGGGCTCGGATCTGGGTTCGGCTCTGGACTCGGCTCGCCTCGGCTCTAGGCTGGGCTTGGGGATTGTCTCGGGGCTCGTCTCGAGGCTCGGCTCTAGGCTCTGTGCTCGGCTGGGCTCGGGGCTCGGCTCGAGGCTCGGCTCTGGGCTCTGTGCTCGGCTGGGCTCGGGTCTCGGCTCGAGGCTCGGCTCTGGGCTCGGCTCTAGGCTGGGCTCTATTCTCGGCTCGGCTCGCCTCGGCTCTAGGCTGGAATTGGGGATTGTCTCGGGGTTCGTCTCGAGGCTCGGTTCTGGGCTCTGTGCTCGGCTGGGCTCGGGGCTCGGCTCGAGGCTCGGCTCTGGGCTCGTCTCGAGGCTGGGCTCTGGGCTCAGCTCGGCTCCAGGCTGTGCTCGGTGCTCGGATATGGGTTCGGCTCTGGACTCGGCTCGCCTCGGCTCTAGGCTGGGCTAGGGTATTGTCTCGGGGCTTGTCTCGAGGCTCGGCTCTGGGCTCGGCTCTGGACTCGGCTCTAGGCTGTGCTCGAGGCTCGGCTCTGGACTTGTCTGCTCTCGGCTTTGGGCTGGTCTCAATGATCGGCTCTGCTCTTGGCTCGGCTCGAGACTCAGCTCGCGCCAGACTCTAGGCTCGGCTCTGGATTCGGCTCGGCTCTAGGCTCGGCTCGCGGCTCGGATCTGGGTTCGGCTCTCGACACGGCTCGCCTCGGCTCTAGGCTGGGCTTGGGGATTGTCTCGGAGATCGTCTCGAGGCTCGGCTCTGGGCTCTGTGCTCGGCTGGGCTCGGGGCTCGGCTCGAGGCTCGGCTCTGGGCTCGGCTCTAGGCTGGGCTCGGGGCTCGTATCTGGTTTCGGCTCTGGACTCGGCTCGCCTCGGCTCTAGGCTGGGCTTGGGGATTGTCTCGGGGCTCGTCTCGAGGCTCGGCTCTGGGCTCTGTGCTCGGCTGGGCTCGGGGCTCGGCTCGAGGCTCGGCTCTGGGCTCGGCTCTGGACTCATCTCTAGGCTGGGCTCCAGGCTCGGCTCAGGGCTTGTCTGCTCTCGGCTTTGAGCTGGGCTCAGGGATCTGCTCTGCTCTTGGCTCGGCTCGAGGCTCCGATCGCGCCCGTCTGTGGGCTCTGCTCTGGACTCGGCTCGGCTCTAGGCTGCGCTTGGGGCTCGGATCTGGGTTCGGCTCTGGACTCGGCTCGCCTCGGCTCTAGGCTGGGCTTGGGGATTGTCTCGGGGCTCGTCTCGAGGCTCGGCTCTGGGCTCGGCTCTGGATTCGGCTCGAGGCTGGGCTCGAGGCTCGGCTCAGGGCTTGTCTGCTCTCGGCTTTGAGCTGGGCTCTAGGCTGGGCTCTGGGCTCGGCTCTGCTCTAGGCTGGGCGCGGGGCTCGGATCTGGGTTCGGCTCTGGACTAGGCTCGCCTCGGATCTAGGCTGGGCTTGGGGATTGTCTCGGGGCTCGTCTTGAGCATCGGCTCTGGGCTCTGTGCTCGGCTGGGCTCGGGGCTCGGCTCGAGGTTCGGTTCAATACTCGGCTCTAGGCTGGGCTCGAATCTCGGCTTTGGGCTCTGTGCTCGGCTGGGCTCGGGGCTCGGCTCGAGGCTCGGCTCTGGGCTCGGCTCTGAACTCGGCTCTAGGCTGGGCTCAGGGCTCGGCTCTGGGCTTGTCTGCTCTCGGCGTTGTGCTGGGCTCAAGGATCGGCTCCGCTCTTGGCTCGGCTTGAGGCTCAGTTCGCGCCCGACTCTCGGCTCGGCTCTGGACTCGGCTCGGCTCTTGGCTGGGCTCGGGGCTCGGATCTGGGTTCGGCTCTGGACTCGGCTCTCCTCGGCTCTAGGCTGGGCTTGGGAATTGTCTCGGGGCTCGTCTTTAGGCTCGGCTCTGGGCTCTGTGCTCGGCTGGGCTCGGGGCTCGGCTCGAGGCTCGGCTCAATACTCGGCTCTGGGTTTCGCCTCTAGGCTGGTCTCTGGGCTCGGTTCGGCTCTAGGCTGGGCTCGGGGCTCGGATCTGGGTTCGGCTCTAGACTCGGCTCGCCTCTGCTCTAGGCTGGGCTTGTGGATTGTCTCGGGGCTCGTATCGAGGCTCGGCTCTGGGCACTGTGCTCGGCTGGGCTCGGGGCTCGTCTCGAGCCTCGGCTCTGGGCTCGGCTCTGGACTCGGCTCTAGGCTGGGCTGAGGCTCGGCTCAGGGTTTGTCTGCTCTCGGCTTTGAGCTGGGCTCAGGTATCGGCTCTGCTCTTGGCTCGGCTCGAGGCTCAGATCGCGCCCGACTCTGGGCTCGTCTCTGGAATCGGCTCGGCTCTAGGCTGGGCTCGGGGCTCGGATCTGGGTTCGGCTCTGGACTCGGCTCGCCTCGGCTCTAGGCTGGGCTTGGGGATTGTCTCGGGGCTCGTCTCGAGGCTCGGCTCTAGGCTCTGTGCTCGGCTGGGCTCGGGGCTCGGCTCGAGGCTCGGCTCTGGGCTCTGTGCTCGGCTGGGCTCGGGTCTCGGCTCGAGGCTCGGCTCTGGGCTCAGCTCTATGCTGGGCTCTATTCTCGGCTCGGCTCGCCTCGGCTCTAGGCTGGAATTGGGGATTGTCTCGGGGTTCGTCTCGAGGCTCGGTTCTGGGCTCTGTGCTCGGCTGGGCTCGGGGCTCGGCTCGAGGCTCGGCTCTGGGCTCGTCTCGAGGCTGGGCTCTGGGCTCAGCTCGGCTCCAGGCTGTGCTCGGTGCTCGGATATGGGTTCGGCTCTGGACTCGGCTCGCCTCGGCTCTAGGCTGGGCTAGGGTATTGTCTCGGGGCTTGTCTCGAGGCTCGGCTCTGGGCTCGGCTCTGGACTCGGCTCTAGGCTGGGCTCGAGGCTCGGCTCTGGACTTGTCTGCTCTCGGCTTTGGGCTGGTCTCAATGATCGGCTCTGCTCTTGGCTCGGCTCGAGACTCAGCTCGCGCCAGACTCTAGGCTCGGCTCTGGATTCGGCTCGGCTCTAGGCTCGGCTCGCGGCTCGGATCTGGGTTCGGCTCTCGACACGGCTCGCCTCGGCTCTAGGCTGGGCTTGGGGATTGTCTCGGGGCTCGTCTCGAGGCTCGGCTCTGGGATCAGTGCTCGGCTGGGCTTGGGGCTCGACTCGAGGCTCGTCTCTGGGCTCGGCTCTGGACTCGGCTCTAGGCTGGGCTCGGGGCTCGGATCTGATTTCGACTCTGGACTCGGCTCCCCTCGGCTCTAGGCTGGGCTTGGGGATTGTCTCGGGGCTCGTCTCGAGGGCCGACTCTGGGCTCTGTGGTCGGCTGGGCTCGGGACTCGGCTCGACGCTCCGCTCTGGGCTCAGCTCTAGGCTGGGCTCTGGGCTCGGCTCGGCTCTAGGCTGGGCTCGGGGCTCGGATCTGGGTTCGGCTCTGGACTCGGCTCGGCTCGGCTCTAGGCTGGGCTTGGGGATTGTCTCGGGGCTCGTCTCGAGGCTCGGCTCTGTGCTCTGTGCTCGGTTGGACTCGGGGCTCGGCTTGAGGCTCGGATCGAGGCTGGGCTCGGGGCTCGGATCTGGGTTCGGCTCTGGACTCGGCTCGCCTCGGCTCTAGGCTGGGCTTGAGGGTTGTCTCGGGTCTCGTCTCGAGGCTCGGATCTGGGCTCTGTGCTCGGCTGGGCTCGGGGCTCGGCTCGAGTCACGGCTCTGGGCTCTGCTCTGGACTCGGCTCTGGACTCGGCTCTAGGCTGGGCTCGAGGCTCGGCTCAGGGCTTCTCTGCTCTCGGCTTTGAGCTGGGCTCAGGGATCGGCTCTGCTCTTGGCTCGGCTCGAGGCTCAGATCGCGCCCTACTCTGGGCTCGGCTCTGGACTCAGCTCGGCTCTAGGCTGCGCTCGGGGCTCGGATCTGGGTTCGGCTCTGTACTCGGCTCGCCTCGGCTCTAGGCTGTGCTTGGGGATTGTCTCGGGCCTCGTCTCGAGGCTCGGCTCTGGGCTCTGTGCTCGCCTGGGCTCGGGGCTCGGCTCGAGGCTCGACTCAATACTCGGATCTGGGCTCGGCTCTAGGCTGGTCTCGAGGCTCGGCTCTGGACTCTGCTCGGATCTAGGCTGGGCTCGAGGCTCGGCTCTGGGCTCTGTGCTCGGCTGGGCTCGGGGCTCGGCTCGAGGCTCGGCTCTGGGCTCGGCTCTGGACTCGGCTCTAGGCTGGGCTCGAGGCTCGGCTCTGGGCTTGTCTGCTCTCGGCGTTGTGCTGGGCTCAGGGATCGGCTCCACTCTTGGCTCGGCTTGAGGCTCAGCTCGCGCCCGACTCTCGGCTCGGCTCTGGACTCGGCTCGTCTCTAGGCTGGGCTCGGGGCTCGGATCTGGTTTCGGCTCTGGACTCAGCTCTCCTCGGCTCTAGGCTGGGCTTGGGAATTGTCTCGGGGCTCGTCTTTAGGCTCGGCTCTGGGCTCTGTGCTCGGCTGGGCTCGGGGCTCGGCTCGAGGCTTTGCTCAATACTCGGCTCTGGGTTTTGCCTCTAGGCTGGTCTCTGGGCTCGGTTCGGCTCTAGGCTGGGCTCGGGGCTCGGATCTGGGTTCGGCTCTGGACTCGGCTCGCCTCGGCTCTAGGCTGGGCTCGGGGCTCGGCTCGAGGCTCGGCTCTGGGCTCGGCTCTGGGCCCTGTGCTCGGCTGGGCTCCCGGCTCGGCTCGAGGCTCGGCTCTGGGCTCGGCTCTAGGCTGGGCTCTAGCCTCGGCTCGGCTCGCCTCGGCTCTAGGCTGGGCTTGGGGATTGTCTCGGGGCTCGGCTCTGGGCTCTGTGCTTTGCTGGGCTCGGGGCTCGGCTCGAGGCTCGGCTCTAGGCCGGGCCTGGGGATTGTCTCGGGGCTCTTCTCGAGGCTCGGCTCTGGGCTCTGTGCTTTGCTGGGCTCGGGGCTCAGCTCGAGGCTCGGCTCTAGGCTCGGCTTGGGTATTGTCTCGGGGCTCGTCTCGAGGCTCGGCTCTGGGCTCTGTGCTTGGCTGGGCTCTGGGCTCGGCTCGGCTCCAGGCTGTGCTCAGGGCTCGGATCTGGTTTCGGCTCTGGACTCGGCTCGCCTCGGCTCTAGGCTGGGCTTGGGTATTGTCTCGGGGCTTGTCTCGAGACTCGGCTCTGGGCTCGGCTCTGGACTCGGTTCTAGGCTGGGCTCGAGGCTCGGCTCTGGACTTGTCTGCTCTTGGCTTTGGGCTGGTCTCAATGATCGGCTCTGCTCTTGGCTCGGCTCGAGACTCAGCTTGCGCCAGACTCTAGGCTCGGCTCTGGATTCGGCTCGTCTCTAGGCTGGGCTTGGGGGTTGTCTCGGGTCTCGTCTCGAGGCTCGGATCTGGGCTCTGTGCTCGGCTGGGCTCGGGGCTCGGCTAGAGTCTCGGCTCTGGGCTCTGCTCTGGACTCGGCTCTAGGCTGGTCTCGAGGCTCGGCTATGGGCTTGTCTGCTCTCGGCTTTGGGCTTGGCTCAGAGATCGGCTCTGCTCTTGGCTCGGCTCGAGGCTCAGATCGCACCCGACTCTGTGCTCGGCTCTGGACTCGGCTCCGTTCGGCTCTAAGCTGGGCTCGGGGCTCGGATCTGGCTTCCGTCTGGACTCGGCTCGCCTCGGCTCTAGGCTGGGCTTGGGGATTGTGTCGGGGCTCGTCTCGAGGCTCGGCTCTGGGCTCTGTGCTCGGCTGGGTTCGGGGCTCGGCTCGAGGCTCGGCTCTGGGCTCGCCTCTAGGTTGGGCTCTGGTTTCTGCTCGGCTCTAAGCTGGGCTCTGGGCTCGGATCTGGGTTCGGCTCTGGACTCGGCTCGCCTCGGCTCTAGGCTGCGCTTGGGGATTGTCTCGGGGCTCGTCTCGAGGCTCGGCTCTGGGCTCTGTGCTCGCCTGGGCTTGGAGCTCGGCTCGAGGCTCGGCTCTGGACTCGGCTCTAGGCTGGGCTCGAGACTCGGCTCTGCTCTAGGCTGGGCTCAGGTCTTGGATCTGGGTTCAGCTCGGCTCGGGGCCGGCTCTGGGCTCGGCTCTGGGCTTAGCTCTGCGCTTGACTTGCCTCGGGGCTGGGCTCTGGGCTCGGCTCGGTCTTCGGCTAGTCTCCGCTCTGTGATCGGCTCTGCTCGGCTCTGGGCAGGGCTATGGGCTGGGCTACGGCCTCGGCTCGAGGCTTGGCTCGGGCATCGGCTCGAGGATCGACTCTGGGCTCGGCTCGGGGCCGGGCTCTGGGCTCGGCTCTGAGTTGGGCTCGGTTATCAACCCTGGACTCGGCTCGAGGCTCGGCTCGAGGCTGGGATCTGGGTTCGGCTCGGCTCAGAGCCGGCACTGGACTCGGCTCTGGACTCGGATCTGCTCGGATCTAGGCTGGGCTGGGGGCTCGGATCTGGGTTCGGCTCTGGACTCGGCTTGCCTCGGCTCTAGGCTGGGCTCGAGGCTCGGCTCTGGGCTTGTCTGCTCTCGGCTTTGGGCTGGGCTCAGGGATCGGCTCCGCTCTTGGCTCGACTCGGCTCGGCTCTGGGTGGACTAGGGTATCGGCTCTGGGATCTGGGCTCTGTTCGGCGCTTGCCGAGGCACGGCTCAGTGCTGGGCACGGGGCTGGGCTCGAGGCTCGGCTCTGGGCTGGCTAGTCTCGGCTCTGGGCTGAGCTCAGGGATCGGCTCTGGGTTCGGCTCGGCTCAGCTCTGGGCTGGGCTAGGGCATCTGCTCTGGGCTAGACTAAGCTCAAGGCTCGGCTCGGGCCTCGGCTCGAGGATCGGCTATGGGCTCTGCTCGGCTCTGGGCTGGGCTCGGGGTTCGTCTATGGGCTGGGCTCGGCTCAGTTTTCGGCACGGCTCTTGGCTAGTGGCCCTGTCTGGGCTCGACTCGGGGATGGGCTCTGTGGTCGGCTCCGCTCTAGGCTGGGCTCAGGGCTCGGATCTGGGTTCCGCTCGGCTCGGGGCCGGCTCTGGGCTCGGCTCGGCGTTTGACTTGGCTCGGGGCTGGGCTCTGGGCTCGGCTCGGTCTTCGGCTAGACTCCGCTCTGTGATTGGCTCTGCTCGGTTCTGGGCAGGTCTATTGGCTGAGCTGGGGCCTCGGCTCGAGGCTCGGCTCTGAGCTCGACTCGGCTCGGCTCGGAGGTGGATTAGGGTATCGGCTCGAGGCTTGGCTTGGGGCTCGGCTCGAGGTTCGCTTCTGGGCTCGGCTCTGGGCTGATCTAGGGTATCGTCTCTGGGATCTGGGCTCTGCTCGGCGATTGCCGAGGCACGGCTCAGCGCTGGGCTCGGGGCTAGGCTCGAGGCTCGTCTCTGGGCTGGCTCGTCTCGGCTCTGGGCTGGGCTCAGGGATCGGCTCTGGGTTCGGCTCGGCTCAGCTCTGGGCTGGGCTAGGGGATCGGCTCTGGGCTCTGGGTTCGACTCGGCTCGAAGCTTGGCTCGGGCCTCGGCTCAGGGCCGGTCTCTGCACTCGGCTCTGGGCTCGGCTGTGAGCCGGGCTCGGGGCTCGGCTCGAGGCTCGGCTCTGGGCTCGGCTCTGGACTCGGCTCTAGGCTGGGCTCGAAGCTCGGCTCTGGGCTTGTCTATTCTCGGCTTTGGGCTGTGCTCGGGGATCGGCTCTGCTCTTGGCTCGGCTCGAGGCTCGGTTCGGGGCCGGGCTCTGGGCTCGGCTCTTTTTGGATCGGGGCTGGGCTCGGGGATCGGCTCGGCTGTGGACTCGGCTCTTGGCTAGTGGCTCTGTTTGGTCTCGGCTCGGGGTTCGGTTCTGGTCTGGGCTAGGTTATTGGCTCTGGTCTCTGGGCTCGACTCGGCTCGAGGATTGGGTCAGGGCTCGGCTTGAAGTTCGGCTCTGGGCTCGGCTTGGGGTTCAGCACTGGGCTTGGCGCAGCTCGGCTCTGGACTCGCTCGGCTCGGGGCTCGGTTCGTGCATCGGCTCTGGGCTCGTCACATCTCGGCTTTGGGGTGGGCGTGGCTCGGCTAGAGGGACGTTTCGGGGCCGGGCTCTGGGCTTGGCTAGGGGATCGGTTCACTCTCTGGGCTAGGCTAGAGGCTCGGCTCGGGGCTCGGCTTGTTGTTCGGCTCTGGGCTGGGCTAGTGTATCGGCTCTGGGCTCTCAGCTCGGCTCTGCTCGACTCTGATTTGGGCTCGGGGATCGACCCTGAACTCGGCTCGAGGCTTGGGCTCTGGACTCTGGGCTAGGCTCGGCTCGAGGTTTGGCTCGGGGTTCAGCTCATGGCTGGTCTAGGGGATTGGCTCTGGGCTCTGTGCTAGGCACGACTCGAGGTTTTGCTCTGCGCTGGGCTAGGGTATCGGCTCTGGGCTCGGCTCGGCGCTTGGCGAGGCATGGCTTGGGGCTCGGCTCTGGGCTGGCTGGGCTCAGGGATCGGCTCTGGGCTCAGCTCGACTCGGCTCTGGGCTGGGCTCGGGGATCGGCTTGAGGCTCGGCTCTGAGCTGGCTCGGCTTGGCTCTGGGCTGGGCTCAGGGATCGGCTCTGGTCTCGGCTCGGCTCGAGGCTCGGTTCTGGGCCGGGCTCTGGGTTCAGCTCGGCTTGGCTCTGGGCTCGGCTCGAGGCTTGGTTCGGGGCTCTGCTCGTTGTTCGGCTCTGGGCTGGGCTAGTGTATCGGCTCTGGTCTCTGGGGTCGGCTCAGCACTTGAGGAGGCTCGGCTCGAGACTGGGCTCTGGGTTCAGCTCGGCTCGGGGCCGGCTCTGGGCTCGGCTCTGGACTCGGCTCGGCTCGGCTCTAGGCTGGGCTCAGGGCTCGGATCTGGGTTCGGCTCTGGACCCAACTTGCCTCGGCTCTATGCTGCGCTTGTGGCTCGGATCTGGATTCGGCTCTGGAATCGGCTCGCCTAGGCTCTAGGCTGGGCTCTGGCCTCGGCTCGGCTCTAGGCTGGGCTCGGGGCTCGGATCTGGGTTCGGCTCTGGACTCGGCTCGCCTCGGCTCTAGGCTGGTCTTGGGGATTGTCTCGGGGCTCGTCTCGAGGCTCGGCTCTGTGCTCTGTGCTCGGCTGGGCTCGGGGCTCGGCCCGAGGCTCGGCTCTGGGCTCGGCTCTGGACTCGGCTCTAGGCTGGGCTCTAGGCTCGGCTCTGGGCTTGCCTCCTCTCGGCTTTGGGCTGGGCTCAGGGATCGGCTCCGCTCTTGGCTCGGCTCGAGGCTCGGCTCGGGGCCTGCTCTGGGCTCGGCTCTGGGCTCGGCTCGGCACTTGACTTGGCTCGGGGCTGGGCTCTGGGCTCGGCTCGGTCTTCAGCTAGACTCTGCTCTGTGATCGGCTCTGCTCGGCTCTGGGCAGCGCTATGGGCTGGGCTGGGGCCTCGGCTCGAGGCTCGGCTCTGAGCTCGACTCGGCTCGGCTCTGGGGTGGATTAGGGTATCTGCTCTGGGGTGTAGGCTCGACTCGAGGCTTGGCTCGGGGCTAGGCTCGAGTCTCTGATCTGGACTCGGCTCTAGGCTGGGCTCTGGTCTCTGCTCGGCTCTAGGCTTGGCTCGGGGCTCAGCTCGAGTTTCGGTTCTGGGCTCGGCTCTGGGCTGATCTAGGGTATCGGCTCTGGGATCTGGGCTCTGCTCGGCGCTTGCTGAGGCACGGCTCAGGGCTGGTCTCGGGGATGGGCTCGAAGCTCGGTTCTGGGCTGGCTCGGCTCGGCTGTGGGCAGGGCTCAGGGTTCGGCTATGGGTTCGTCTCGGCTCAGCTCTGGGCTGGTCTCGAGGTTCGGCTCTGGGCTCGGCTCGGCTCTAGGCTGGGCTCTGGCTCGGCTCGAGGTTCGGTCTGGGCTCGGCTCTGGGCTCGGCAGCGAGCCAGGCTCGGGGCTTGGCTCGAGGCTCGGCTCTGGGTTCGGCTCTGGACTCGGCTCTAGGCTGTGCTCGAGGCTCGGCTCTGGGCTTGTGTCCTCTCGGCTTTGGGCTGGGCTCAGGGATCTGCTCCGCTCTTGGCTCGGCTCGAGCCTCGGTTCGGGGCCGGGCTCTGGGCTCGGCTCTGCTCGGCTCTGAGTTTGGCTCAGGGATCGACCCTGGACTCGGCTCTAGGCTCTGCTCTGGGCTCGGATAGGGTATCGGCTCTGGGATCTGGGCTCTGCCCGGCACTTGCGAGGTACGGCTCAAGGCTGGGCTCTGGGCTGGGCTCTGGGCTGGCTCGGCTCTGTTCTGCACTGGGCTCAGGGATCAGCTCGGCTCAGCTCTGGGCTGGGCTAGGGCATCGGTTCTGGGCTCTGGGATCGACTCTGCTCGAGGTTTGGCTCGGACCTTGGCTCGAGGTTCGGTCTGTGCTCGGCTCGGTGCCGGTCTTTGGGCTCGGCACGGCTCAGCTATAAGCCGGGCTCGGGGCTCAGATCGAAGCTCGGCCCTGGACTCGGCTCTAGGTTGGGCTTGAGGTTCGGCTCTGGACTCTGCTCGCCTCTAGGCTGGGCTCGGGTCTCGGCTCGAGGTTCGGTCTGGGCTCGGCTCTAGGCTGGGCTCGAGGTTCGGTTCGGGGCCGGGCTCTGGGCTCGGCTCTGCTCGGCTCTGAGTTGGGTTCGGGGATCGACCCTGGACTCGGCTCGGGGCTCGGCTCTGGTTTGGTCTAGGGGATTGGCACTGGGCTCTGGGCTCTGGGCTAGGCTCGGCTCGAGGTTTGGCTCGGGGCTCCGCTCATGGCTGTTATAGGGGATTGGCTCTGGGCTCTGGGCTAGGCTCGGCTCCAGGTTTTCCTCTGGGCTGGGCTAGGGTATCGGCTCTGGGCTCTGGGCTCGGCTCGGCGCTTGGCGAGGCACGGCTCGGGGCTCTACTCTGGGCTGGCTGGGCTCAGAGATCGGCTCTGGGCTCAGCTCGGCTCGGCTCTGGGCTGGGCTCGGGAATCGGCTCGAGGCTCGGCTCTGAGCTGGCTCGGCTCGAGGCTCGGTTCGGGGCCGTGCTCTGGGTTCAGCTCGGCTCGGCTCTGGGCTCGGCTCGGCTCAGTGTTCAGCAGGGCTCTTGGCTAGTGGCTCTGTTTGGGCTCGGCTCGGAGATCGGTTATGGTCTGGGCTAGGTTATCGGCTCTGGTCTCTGGGCTTGGCTCGGCTCGAGGCTTGGGTCGGGGCTCGGCTTGAGGTTCGGCTCTGGGCTCGGCTTGAGGTTCGGCACTGGGCTCGGCGCAGCTCGGCTCGGGGCTCGGCTCGTGCCTCAGCTCTGGGCTCGTCTCGTCTCGGCTTTGGGCTGGGCGTGGCTCGGCTCGAGGGACGTTTCGGGGCCGGCTCTGGGCTTGCCTAGAGGATCAGCTCACGGCTCTGGGCTCGGCTCTAGGCTGGGCTCTGGGCTCGGATTTGGGTTCGGCTCTGGACTCGGCTCGACTCGGCTCTAGGCTGGGCTTGGGGATTGTCTCGAGGCTCGGCTCGAGGCTCGGCTCTGGGCTCTGTGCTCGGCAGGGCTCAGGGCTCGGCTCGGGGCCGGCTCGGGGCTGGGCTCTGGTCTCGGCTCTGCTCGGCTCTGAGTTGGGCTCGGGGATCGACCATGGACTCGGCTCGGGGCTCATCTCGAGGCTCGGCTCTGGGCTGGGCTCGTGAATCATCTTGGGGCTCGTCTCCTCTTGGCTTTGGGCTGGGCTCAGGGATCAGCTCTGGTCTTGACTCGGCTCGAGGCTCGTCTCGGGTCTCGGCTCGAGGCTCATTTCTGGGCTGGTCTCTGGACTCGGCTCTGCTCGGCTCTAGTCCGGGCTTGGGTCTCGGATCTGGGCTCGGCTCGGCTCGGCTCTGGGCTTGGCTCGGGGTTCGGCTATGGGCTCGGCTCGGCTCAGTTTTCGGCACGGCTCTTGTCTAGTGGCTCTGTCTGGGCTCGACTCGGGGATTGGCTCTGCGGTCGGCTCGGTGCTTGGCGAGGCTTGGCTCGAGGCCGGGCTCTGTGCTCGGCTCGGATCTAGGCTGGGCTCAGGGCTCGGATCTGGGTTCCGCTCGGCTCGGGGCCGGCTCTGGGCTCAGCTGTGGGCTCGGCTCGGCGCTTGACTTGCCTCGGGGCTGGGCTCTTGTCTCGCATCGGTCTTCGGCTAGACTCCGCTCTGTGATCGGCTCTGCTCGGCTCTGGGCAGGGCTGTGGGCTGGGCTGGGGCCTCGGCTCGAGGTCGGCTCTGAGCTCGACTCGGCTTGGCTCTGGTGTGGATTAGGGATTCGGCTTTGGGGTCTAGGCTCGGCTCGAGGCTCGGCTCGAGGTTCGGTTCGGGGCTCGGCTCTAGGCTGATCTAGGGTATTGGCTCTGGGATCTGTGCTCTGCTCGGCGCTTGCCGGGGCACGGCTCAGGGCTGGGCTCGGGGCTGGGCTTGAGGCTCGGCTCTGGCCTGGCTCCTCTCGGCTCTGGGCTGGTCTCAGGGATCGGCTCTGGGTTCGGCTCGACTCAGCTCTGGCCTGGGCTAGGGTATCCGCTCTGGGATCTCGGCTCGACTCGGCTCGAGACTTGGCTCTGGCCTCACCTCGAGGTTCGGCTCTGGGATGAGCGCGGTCCGGTCTCTGGGCTCGGCTCTGGGCTCGGCTGTGAGCCAGGGTCCGGGTTTTGCTCTGGACTCGGCTCTAGGCTGGGCTGGAGGCTTGGCTCTGGGCTTGTCTTCTCTCAGCTTTAGACTGGGCTCAGGGATCGGCTCCGCTCTTGGCTCGGCTCGAGGCTCGGTTCGGGGCCTGGCTCTGGACTCGGCTCGAGCCTCGGCTCTGGGCTGGACTAGGGTATCGGCTCTGGGATCTGGGCTCTGCCCGGCACTTTCCGAGGCACGGCTCAGGCCTGGGCTCTGGGCTGGGCTCGGGGCTGGGCTCGAAGCTCGGCTCTGGGCTGGCTCATTTCGGTTCTGGGCTGGGCTAGGGCATCAGCTCTGGGCTCTAAGCTCGACTCGGCTCGAGGTTTGGCTCGGACCTCGGCTGGAGGTTCGGCTCTGGGTTCGGCACGGTGCTGGTCTCTGGGCTCGGCTCGGCTCGGCTGTAAGCCGGGCTTTGGGCTCAGCTCGAGGCTCGGCCCTGGACTCAGCTCTAGGCTGGGCTCGAGGCTCGGATCAGGACTCTGCTTGGCTCTAGGTTGGGCTCGGGCCTCGGCTCGAGGTTCTGTCTGGGCTCGGCTCGGGGCCAGTATCTTGGCTCTGCTCGGCTCGGCTGTGAGACGGGCTCGGGGCTCGGCTCGAGACTCGGCTCTGGACTGGGCTCGAGGCTCGGCTCTGGACTCTGCTCGGCTCTAAGCTGGGCTCGGTGCTCGTCTGAGGCTCGGCTCTGGGCTCTGTGGTCGGCTGGGCTCGGGGCTCGGCTCGAGGCTCGGCTCAATACTCGGCTCTGGGCTCGCCTCTAGACTGGGCTCTGGCTCGGCTCGGCTCTAGGCTGGGCTCGGGGCTCGGATCTGGGTTCGGCTCGGGCCTCGGCTCGCCTCGGCTCTAGGCTGGGCTTGGGGATTGTCTCGGGGCTCGTCTCGAGGCTCGGCTCTGGGCTCTCTGCTCGGCTGGGCTCGGGGCTCGGCTCGAGGCTCGGCTCTGGGCTCGGCTCTAGGCTGGGCTCGGGGCTCGTATCTGGGTTCGGCTCTGGACTCGGCTCGCCTCGGCTCTAGGCTGGGCTTGGGGATTGTCTCGGGGCTCGTCTCGAGGCTCGGCTCTGGGCTCTGTGCTCGGCTGGGCTCGAGGCTCGGCTCTGGGCTCGTCTCTAGGCTGGGCTCTGTGCTCGCCTCGGCTCTAGGCTGGGCTCAGGGCTCGGATCTGGGTTCCGCTCTGTTCGGGTCCGGCTCTGGGCTCGGCTCTGGGCTCGGCTCGGCGATTGACTTGGCTTGGGGCTGGGCTCTGGGCTCGCCTCGGAGTTGGGCTCAGGGCTCGACCCTGAACTCGGCTCTGGGCTCGGCTCTGGACTCGTCTCTAGGCTGTGCTCGAGGTTCGTCTCTCGGCTTGTCTGCTCTCGGCTTTGGGCTGGGCTCAGGGATCGGCTTGAGGCTCACCTCGCGCCCGGCTCTGCGCTCAGCTCTGGACTCGGCTCGCCTCGGCTCTAGGCTGGGGTCGGGGTTCGGATCTGGGTTTGGCTCTGGACTCGGCTCGCCTCGGCTCTAGGCTGGAGTCGGGGTTCGGATCTGGGCTCGGCTCTGGACTCGGCTCTAGGCTGGGCTCGAGGCTCCCCTCTGGACTTGTCTGCTCTCGGCTTTGGGCTGGGCTCAGGGATAGGCTCCGCTCTTGGCTCGGCTCGAGGCTCGTTTCCGTGCCGGGCTCTGGGCTCGGCTCTGCTCGGCTCTGAGTTGGGCTCGGGGATCGACCCTGGACTCGGCTAGAGGCTCGGCTCTGGGCTGCTCTCGGGGATTGGCTCTGGGATCTGGGCTAGGCTCTGCTCGAGGCTTGTCTCGGGGCTCGGCTCATGGCTGGTCTAGGGGATTGGCTCAGGGCTCTGGGCTAGGCTCGGCTCGAGGTTTTGCTCTGGGCTGTGGTAGGGTATCGGCTCTGGGCTCTGGGGTTGGCGCGGCACTTGGCGAGGCTCGGCTCGAGCCTGGGCTCTGGGTTCGGCTCGCCTCGGGGCCGGCTCAGGGCTCTGTGCTCGGCTTGGCTCGGGGCTCGGCTCTGGGCTTGTCTGCTCTCGGCTTTAGGCTGGGCTCAGGGATCGGCTCCGCTCTTGGCTAGGCTCGAGGCGCGGCTCGGGGCCGGCTCTAGGCTTGGCTCTGGACTCGGCTCGGCTCGACTCTAGGCTGGGCTCGGGGCTCGGATCTGGGTTCGGCTCTGGACTCGGCTCGCCTCGGCTCTAGGCTGGGCTTGGGGATTGTCTCGGGGCTTGTCTCGAGGCTTGGCTCTGGGCTCTGTGCTCGGCTGGGCTCGGGGCTCGTCTCGAGGCTCGGCTCTGGGCTCTGTGCTCGTCTCGAGGCTCGGCTCTGGGCTCTGTGCTCGTCTTGAGGCTTGGCTGTGGGCTCTGTGCTCGGCTGGGCTCGGGGCTCGGCTCGAGGCTCGGCTCGAGACTCGGCTCTGCTCTAGGCTGGGCTGAGGGCTCGGATCTGGGTTCCGCTCGGCTCGGGGCCGGCTCTGGGCTCTGCTCTGGGCTCGGCTCGGCGCTTGACTTGCCTCGGGGCTGGGCTCTGGGCTCGGCTCGGTCTTCAGCTAGTCTCCGCTCTGTGATCGGCTCTGCTCGGCTCTGGGCAGGGCTATGGGCTGGGCTGGGGCCTCGGCTCGAGGCTCAGCTCTGAGCTCGATTCGGCTCGGCTCTGGGGTGGATTAGGGTATCGGCTCTTGGGTCTAGGCTCGGCTCGAGGCTTGGCTCGGGGCTCGGCTCGAGGTTCGGTTCTGGGCTCGGCTCTGGGCTGATCTAGGGTATCGGCTCTGGGATGTGGGCTCTGCTCGGTGCTTGCCGAGGCACGGCTCAGGGCAGGGCTCGGGGCTGGGCTCGAGGCTCAGCTCTGGGTTGGCTCGTCTCGGCTCTGGGCTGGGCTCAGGGATCGGCTCTGGGTTCGGCTCGGCTCAGCTCTGGGCTGGGCTAGGGGATCGGCTCTGGGCTCGATTCGGCTCGAGGCTTGGCTCGGGCATCGACTCGAGGATCTACTCTGGGCTCGGCTCGGGGCCGGGCTCTGGGCTCGGCTCTGAGTTGGGCTCGGTTATCGACCCTGGACTCGGCTCGAGGCTCGGCTTGAGGCTGGGCTCTGGGTTCGGCTCGGCTCAGAGCCGGCACTGGACTCGGCTCTGGACTCGGATCTGCTCGGATCTAGGCTGGGCTGGGGGCTCGGATCTGGGTTCGGCTCTGGACTCAGCTTGCCTCGGCTCTAGGCTGGGCTCGAGGCTCGGCTCTGGGCTTGTCTGCTCTCGGCTCTGGGCTGGGCTCAGGGATTGGCTCTGGGTTCGGCTCGGATCAGCTCTGGGCTGGGCTAGGGGATCTGCTCTGGGCTAGACTAGGCTCGAGGCTTGGCTCGGGCCTCGGCTCGAGGTTCGGCTATGGGCTCTGCTCGGCTCTGGGCTGGGCTCGGGGTTCGTCTATGGGCTGGGCTCGGCTCAGTTTTCGGCACGGCTCTTGGCTAGTGGCTCTGTCTGGGCTCGACTCGGGGATGGGCTCTGTGGTCGGCTCCGCTCTAGGCTGGGCTCAGGGCTCAGATCTGGGTTCCGCTCGGCTCGGGGCCGGCTCTGGGCTCGGCTCGGCGTTTGACTTGGCTCGGGGCTGGGCTCTGGGCTCGGCTCGGTCTTCGGCTAGACTCCGCTCTGTGATTGGCTCTGCTCGGCTCTGGGCAGGTCTATTGGCTGAGCTGGGGCCTCGGCTCAAGGCTCGGCTCTGAGCTCGACTCGGCTCGGCTCGGGGGTGGATTAGGGTATCGACTCGAGGCTTGGCTTGGGGCTCGGCTCGAGGTTCGCTTCTGGGCTCGGCTCTGGGCTGATCTAGGGTATCGTCTCTGGGATCTGGGCTCTGCTCGGCGATTGCCGAGGCACGGCTCAGCGCTGGGCTCGGGGCTAGGCTCGAGGCTCGTCTCTGGGCTGGCTCGTCTCGGCTCTGGGCTGGGCTCAGGGATCGGCTCTGGGTTCGGCTCGGCTCAGCTCTGGGCTGGGCTAGGGGATCGGCTCTGGGCTCTGGGTTCGACTCGGCTCGAAGCTTGGCTCGGGCCTCGGCTAGGGGCCGGTCTCTGTACTCGGCTCTGGGCTCGGCTGTGAGCCGGGCTCGGGGCTCGGCTCGAGGCTCGGCTCTGGGCTCGGCTCTGGACTCGGCTCTAGGCTGGGCTCGAAGCTCGGCTCTGGGCTTGTCTATTCTCGGCTTTGGGCTGTGCTCGGGGATCGGCTCTGCTCTTGGCTCGGCTCGAGGCTCGGTTCGGGGCCGGGCTCTGGGCTCGGCTCTTTTTGGATCGGGGCTGGGCTCGGGGATCGGCTCGGCTGTGGACTCGGCTCTTGGCTAGTGGCTCTGTTTGGTCTCGGCTCGGGGTTCGGTTCTGGTCTGGGCTAGGTTATTGGCTCTGGTCTCTGGGCTCGACTCGGCTCGAGGCTTGGGTCAGGGCTCGGCTTGAAGTTCGGCTCTGGGCTCGGCTTGGGGTTCAGCACTGGGCTTGGCGCAGCTCGGCTCTGGACTCGGCTCGGCTCGGGGCTCGGTTCGTGCATCGGCTCTGTGCTCGTCACATCTCGGCTTTGGGGTGGGCGTGGCTCGGCTAGAGGGACGTTTCGGGGCCGGGCTCTGGGCTTGGCTAGGGGATCGGTTCACTCTCTGGGCTAGGCTAGAGGCTCGGCTCGGGGCTCGGCTTGTTGTTCGGCTCTGGGCTGGGCTAGTGTATCGGCTCTGGGCTCTCAGCTCGGCTCTGCTCGACTCTGATTTGGGCTCGGGGATCGACCCTGAACTCGGCTCGAGGCTTGGGCTCTGGACTCTGGGCTAGGCTCGGCTCGAGGTTTGGCTCGGGGTTCAGCTCATGGCTGGTCTAGGGGATTGGCTCTGGGCTCTGTGCTAGGCACGACTCGAGGTTTTGCTCTGCGCTGGGCTAGGGTATCGGCTCTGGGCTCGGCTCGGCGCTTGGCGAGGCATGGCTTGGGGCTCGGCTCTGGGCTGGCTGGGCTCAGGGATCGGCTCTGGGCTCAGCTCGACTCGGCTCTGGGCTGGGCTCGGGGATCGGCTTGAGGCTCGGCTCTGAGCTGGCTCGGCTTGGCTCTGGGCTGGGCTCAGGGATCGGCTCTGGTCTCAGCTCGGCTCGAGGCTCGGTTCAGGGCCGGGCTCTGGGTTCAGCTCGGCTTGGCTCTGGGCTCGGCTCGAGGCTTGGTTCGGGGCTCTGCTCGTTGTTCGGCTCTGGGCTGGGCTAGTGTATCGGCTCTGGTCTCTGGGGTCGGCTCAGCACTTGAGGAGGCTCGGCTCGAGACTGGGCTCTGGGTTCGGCTCGGCTCGGGGCCGGCTCTGGGCTCGGCTCTGGACTCGGCTCGGCTCGGCTCTAGGCTGGGCTCAGGGCTCGGATCTGGGTTCGGCTCTGGACCCAACTTGCCTCGGCTCTATGCTGCGCTTGTGGCTCGGATCTGGATTCGGCTCTGGAATCGGCTCGCCTAGGCTCTAGGCTGGGCTCGGGGCTCGGATCTGGGTTCAGCTCTGGACTCGGCTCGCCTCGGCTCGGGGCTCGGATCATGCCTCGGCTCTGGGCACTTCTCGTCTCGGCTTTGGGCTGGGCGTGGCTCGGCTCGAGTGACGTTTCGGGGCCGGGCTCTTGGCTTGGCTAGGGGATCGGCTCACGGCTCTGGGCTCGGCTCGAGTCTGGGATTCGACTTGGCTCGGGGCTCAGCTCAAGTTTCGGCTCTGGGTAGGGCTAGGGTATAAGCTCTGGGCTCGGCTCGGCTCAGGGTTCGGCACGGCTCTTGCCTAATGGCTCTGTTTGGGCTCGGCTCGGGGTGGTCTCTGGGCTCGGCTCGGCTCGAGGCTCGGCTCTTGTCTCGGCTCAGCTCTGGGCTGGGCTTGGCGATCGGCTCTGGGCTCTGGGCTCCACTGGTCTTTTCTCTGGGCTGGGCTCTGGGATAGGCTCGGGGATCTTCTCGAGGCTCGCTTCTGGGCTCGGCTCACTAGGCTCTGGGCTGTGCAAGGGGATCGGCTCGAGGATCGGTTCTGGGCTCGGCTTGGCTTGGCTCTGGGCTGGGCTAGGGAATCGGTTCTGGGCTCTGGGCTCGGCTCGGCTCTAGACTGGGCTCAGGGTTTCGCTCTGGACTTGGCTCGGCTCTGGACTCTTCTCGTCTCGGCTTTGTGCTGGGCTCAGGTATCAGCTCTTGGCTTGGATCGGCTCTAGGCTGGGTACGGGGTTCAGCTCGGGGCTGGGCTCGGCTCAGGGCTGGGCTCTGGGCTCAGCTCTGAACTCAGATCGGCTCGGCTCTCGGCTGGACTCGGGGCTCGGTTCGACGCTCAACTCTTGGCTCGGCTATGGGTTCGGCTCGTATCGGTGCTCCGGCCAGGCTCTGGGCTCGGCTTGGCTCTAGCTCGGCTCAGGGATCAGCTCCATGTCAGTCCGGCTCAGGGCTGGGATCGGGGGTCGGCTCTGGGCTCGGCTCGGGACTCGACTCGGGGCCAGGGCTCTGTGCTCGGCTCAGTGCTGGGCTCGGCTCGGCTCTGGGCTGGGCTCGGTGATCGGCTCTGTGCTCTGTTATGGGTTCTGAACTCGGCTTGTGTCTCGGAATGTTGCTGGGCTCGGTGCTGCTCCAGTGGCTCGGTTCGGTCTTCGGCTAGACTCGGCTCTGTGTTGGCTTGTCTCGGCTCAGCCCCTGGCTCGGTTCGGCTCTGGGCTCGGCGCGGCTCAGCTCGTGGCGGGGCTCGGGGATAGGCTCGGGGCTCGGCTCGAGCCTTTGCTCGAGGCTCGTCTCATCTCGGCTTTGGGCTGGGCTCGTGTATCGGCTCTGGGCTCGGCTTGGCTCGAGGCTCGGTTCGGGGACGGGAGCTGGGCTGGGGTCAGCTCGGCTCTGAGCCGGGCTCGAGGCTCAGCTCTGGGCTCGGCTCTGGACTTGGCTTGGCTCGGCTCGGGTCTCGGGCCAGGCTCTGGGCTCGGCTCAGCGATGGGCTCGGCTCGTATCTGGACTGGGCTCGGGGATCGGCTCTGGGCTCAGCTCGGCTCAGGGTTCGGCACGGCTCTTGGCTAGTGGCTCTGTTTGGGTTCAACTCCGGGATGGGCGAAGTGCTCGGGTATGGGCTCTGGGCTCACTCGGCTCGGCTCAGGGCTCGGCTCGAGGCTTGGCTCAGGGACGGGCGCTGGGCTCATCTTGTCTCGGCTCTGGCCTGGGCTCAGGGATCATCTCTGGGCTCTGGGCTTGGCTCGAGGCTTTGCTCGGGGCCTCTCTGGGCTCGGTTCAGCTCTGATCTGGGTTTAGCTTGACGCTCGTCTCGTGGCTCGGCTCTGGATTCGACTCGGCTCAGGGCCGGGCTCTGGGCTCAGCTCGGCACTTTGCTTGGCTCGGCTCGCGGCTGGGCTAGGGGACAGTCTCCGGGCTCGGCTCGGCTCGGCTCTGAGCTGGGCACAGGGCTCGGCTCTGGACTCGGCTCAGCTCAGCTCTAGGCTCGGCTCGGGTCTTGGATCTGGGTTCGGCTTGGCTCAGGGCGACCTCTGGCCTCAGCTGGCGCTTGACTCGGCTCGGGGCTGGGCTCCGGGCTCGGCTCGGCTTGGCTCTGGGCTGGGTTGGGGGATAGGCTCTGGGCTCGGTTCGGCTCGGAGCTGGGATAGGGGCTCGTCTCGATGTTTGGCTCTGGGCTCGGCGCAGCTCAGCTCTGGGCTGGGCTCGGGGATCGGCTTCTGGCTCGGATCGGTGCTGGGCTCGGTGTTGGTCCAGTAGCTCGGCTCAGTCTTCGGCTAGAGTCGGTGTTGTGCTCGGCTCGGCTCGGCTCTAGGCTGGGCTCAGGGATCGGCTCTGGGCTCGGCTCGGCTCAGGTTTCGGGACGGCTCTTGGCTAGTGGCACTGTTTGGGCTGGGCTCAGGGTGGGCTCTCCTGTCGGCTCGGCTTGAGGCTCGGCTCTGGGCTGGGCTCTTCTCAGCTCAGGGCCAGGCTCTGGGCTCGGCTCTGCGCTTGGTGAGGCAAGGCTCGGGGCTGGGCTCTGGGCAGGGCTCTGGGCTCGTCTCACCTCGGCTCTGAGCCGGGCTCGGGGCTCGGCTCTGGGCTCGGCTCGGTTCTGGGTTCGTCTCGGCTTGGGGCCGGCTCTGGACTCGGCTTGGCGCGTGACTCAGCTTGGGGCTGCACTCTGGGCTTGGCTCGGTCTTCGGCTAGACTCGGCTCTGTGCTCTGCTCGGCTCGGTTCTGGGCTAGGCTCTCGTCTTGGCTCAGCTGGGGTCTTGGCTCATGGATCGGCTAGTCTCGGGTCTGGGGCTGGGCTCGTCTTGGGTCTCTGCTTGGGGTTCGGCCAGTGGCTCGGCTCAGTCTTCGGCAAGTCTCCGCTCTGTGCTCGGCTCGGCTGGGCTCGGGGATTGGCTCTGGGCTCATCTCGGGGCCGGGATCTGGGCTCATCTCAGTGAGATGGGGAGTCTAAAGAATCTTAGATTGATGGTGCGAAACTGGGGAACTTGCGCAAAAACAAAGGGAGGCGTATGGGACTGTTTGAAAAGACATACCAGGTGCTGATAATGTTGCTAGGCTACTATCTCCTAGCCCAAAGAGAAGTCTCCTCTGGTCGTTGAAGTTGTGGGTGTCAGCAACAGACTACCCCAAACACCAGCACAAACTGGCCTGGCAATCTGGACAGAAGCCAGAGAACAACTGAGGCTGTGCAGAGTGACAGGGTGAAAAGTTCATCAGCGAGGAAGAAGAGGTACTTCATCTTTACGACCCCTCCCAAGGAATTTACGACCCCTGCCCGGAGCTTGAAGAGCTCCTCATGCAGGTGCAAGGGGAGGAGACCTGATTACCATGAGAAGCGAGGGGGGGCAGGGTAGACTCTGTGTATGTACAGGCGTTCTATGAACATGCACTGTTCTGTAACATATAAGCCGGACGGGAGCTGCAAACGATGCGCATGCTTGTGGTGGAGCGATCCCCCATGCGCCCAGCGCTGAATAAACATACCTACTTTATAACTCCACAGTTAAAGAGTGATTTCTCCGCAAGTCATCTTGGCACCCCAGATGGGACAAACTCTGCTCGGCTGCCATCGACTGCTGACGGGTGGACGTCCTAGGTGCACCCCGAGCTCTTCTCGGAGGAACTCCGCTCCCAGCTGTCCACTGCGGGAGCAGACAAGGACCATCTGGTTCACGGACAGAGGTATGTTTAAGCGTAACGGGCTGCTGGTAAGGCAGAGACGTCTGGCGCATGGCTCAGTCCCAAGGAGGGGGTACACCCATTTGGTTTTGGCTTTGGGAATCCATGGGAAAGGAGTAAGATCTTCTGGGGCAAACTACTGATGACTGGTATATAAGAGTCAGTTTGCATTTTGGGCAGGGTCCTGGTAATTACCGTCACCTGCAGGATCTTGCTTCAGGTCACTGTGTAGTGCACTAATTGTGGATATACTGGCTTTGAACTGACTGCAGATTGTTAACCATTTATGATATATGTTACAAATGGACTTGGTGATTGTTTAAACTCAGTATATTTTGTTGTGGAAAGAGTCGAAAGTGTGATGGGCCCTTTAAGTGTCTGTGTGCCTGTGTGGTGTGAGTGAGACGCTGCCGCTGCTGTGTGTCCGTGTGCCTGCGTGCCTGCAGGGACCGGGTGTGAGTGAGACGACGCCGCTGCTGCGTGAGTGAGAGGCAGCTGATGCAAGACAAATGAGAAGTTTATGTCTGTTTAAATAATGCACTGTCCTTGTATGTCTTGTGAAAACATTGTATGAACCGGAACTGGGAGTGTGAATCCCTTTTCTGTCAGTTTGGGTTAGATTTGGTCGGATTATTTGTGTAGAAGGAGTGAATGGTCGGCACAGGGAAATGATTTATACCTGCTAGAAGGATTGTACACACTCCTTCTGGGCAACTGGTAGTACCAGACTGGATTCGTGAGAGAATCCCCTGCTTTTTCTCTGTGCTCCTATGCTCCTACCTTTGGTAATTTTCATCAAGCTTGGGTATTAGCAGAGTGCGTTGTTGATATAAGTGGTATTGTGCAATACAAGTGATATTGTCCGATACGAGGAGATCGAGGTGTGCAGAGTATCGGGAACAATTATGGGGAATAAGCAGGGAAGAATCATAAAGAAAAGTCCATTGGATTGCATACTCACGCACTGGAAAGACGTAGCGGGGAGGGGAAGCATGGAAAGCAAGAAAATCCTGATTAAATATTGTAATTAGTGGTGGCCACTTTACAAACTAGAAGAAGCTAAATGGCCACTAAATGGGATCTTACACTACAACACACTTCTGCAGTTAATGTTATTTTTACAGAGGGAAGGGAAGTAGGATGAGATATCTTACGCAGACATGTTCTTTACCCTCCGAAATCACCCGGGGTGGCAGAGGGACTGTGGACTTGTTCCACCACAAGATCCTTTAGTGCTTTCCCTGTGTAAGGAACTTTTTGGACTTTTACTATGTCTCAACATCGCTGTCTCCATGACGACCACCTCCTGACTCAGCATAAAGGAGCACATCTTGAAGAAAACACACAGTCCCCAACGAAAACCACATCCACCCTAGACGAGAACATCAGCAGTCATCTATTGAGCTGCACCTGCGAGCGCGTGAGCTGGGTGGAGGGGAAACCGCGGCGAGACAGATTGGCCCCTCGCCAGCACGACCACCATGGACACCCAGGCATGCGCGCATGGAGGGCCACGGGGTGGCACCTACAACAACGAGCCCCGTGGAAATGGGCGGACAAACTGTGGGCACGGGGACTATAAAAAAGACAGACTGTGTACTCCTTTGTAAGAGGGAAACCAGCTAGAAGATGGGAAACCAACTAGAAGAGGGGAACCAACTCGGAGCCAGGAACGTGGAGCATCATCGGACCAACAGAACATCGCCGGGTCGATGGTGGTGGTAATTAGTTGCGCCTCTACCGTGTTCTTGCTTAGGGATTCCAACCTTTTCCTTTCTTTTCCTCTCTGTCCTATCGCTCTTATTAGTTGTTATAGAAATAAAGTTCATAAGGTTATGCAGCATCTGACCTCGTTTGTGTCTTAATCTCGCTCTCGGGATTGTTTAAGAACCCTCCCCGATATCGGATCGGGACACCCTGGAAAAAGATTATAAGGGAGCTACTGGCCAAAGTGAAAAGGCTTATTTTTGCAAACCTTTGAAATATAAACTGGGAAAGCAGTTAGGCATACACAAATTTCTGTATATGCCTTACTCCACAAAAGCACTCCTAGGAAGACACTTACTAGAACAATTAGGAGCAACCATTACCTTTAACAATGGAGACATTACTCTGGAGGTAATTAACTAAGAACTTACACAAATCATGAGCTTGTCCCTAGCTAGTATCCCCACAGGAGGAGAAATCAGTGAGGAAATTATCAATCAAGTGTATCCCGGAGTGTGGGCCACTGACACGCCTGGAAGGGCGAAGAATGCCTCGCCCGTAGAGGTAAAATTTAAGGAAGGACAACAACTGGTAAGAATTAAGCAATACCCTTTAAAAGGAAGATTGGGAAGGGATCCAGCCAGTTATAGAAAAATTTTTACAGATAGGATTAATAAACAGATCTCCACCCAGTGGTGGCAAACCCATACACTTTATAAACAAAATTAACACTTGAGCTAATCTGGTTTAATGTTTTAGACCTCAAGGATGGTTTCTTTTGCCTCTGTCTCCTTGAAGCCAGTCAGAAAATATTTACATTTGAATGGGAAAATCCTAGGAGTGGACGTAAAACCCAGTTGACCTGGACGGTGCTGCCACAAGGATTTAAAAACAGCCCCACTATATTTAGTAACTAATGGCCAAAGACCTTGAAACCCCAACTCCACCTGAAGAGGGAAAGCTGCTGCAGTATGTAGACGACATCCTAATTGCCACCAAGACAAAAGAGGCCTGCGTGACCTAGACGGTAAGCCTTTTAAATTTTCTGGGACTTCAGGGCTACCGGGTATCTCAAAAGAAGGCCCAAGTTGTGCAGAGTGAAGTGGTCTATCTGGGCTACGAAATCAGTGCTGGAAAGAGAACCTTAGGACAAGCTCGAAAAGAGGCAATTTGTCAGACTTTGAGGCCACAGACAGTGAAAGAACTGCGAACGTTCCTGGGAATTACTGGGTGGTGCAGACTATGGATTTATAATTATGGATTGCTTGTTAAACCTTTATATGCACTAACTGCCACGCAACAGAAAAATCTCCAATGAATAAGGAGGCTATATGAGCCTTTGACCTGTTAAAAAGGCTCTGATGTCAGCTCCAGCCTTGGGACTCCCAGATGTAAGTAGCCATTCTTTCTCTTTTCACACGAGAAACAGGGAATTGCATTGGGAATACTGGCATAAGACTTAGGCCCGTATCGTTGGGCAGTCGCCTATTTCTCCAAGCAACTAGATACAACCGCTAAAGGTTGGCCTGGATGCCTACAAGCAGTTGCAGCAGTGATCTTAAACATACAGGAGGCACGATAATCACCTTAGGCCAGAAAATGACTGTATTTGTATCTCACACAGTGTCTGCAGTATTGGAAATTAAAGAGGGACATCAGCTTTCGCCCCAAAGGTTCTTAAAATATCAGGCAGAATTAGTAGAACAAGATGATGTGGAGATTGTAGTAATTAACATTATTAACCCAGCTTCTTTCCTGAGTGGAAACACAGGAGAACCAGTGCAACATGACTGCCTGGAGACCATCGAGGCAACATACTCAAGCCGCACAGATCTGAAGGATGCCCCTCTGGAAGATGCTGAGAACTGGTTTACAGATGGGAGCAGCTATGTCCTGAGCGGCAAAAGGTATGCTGGGTATGCTGTCTCTACCACCCAAGAAATACTGGAATCAGGACTGCTGCCTGTGAATATATCTGCACAAAAGGCAGAGATAATCACTCTGACCCATGCTTTAGAATTAGCCCAAGACAAAACTGTGAACATTTATACAGACTCAGAGTATGCCTTTCGGGTAGTCCACGCTCATGGAGCAATCTAGAAGGAAAGAGGACTATTAAACTCACAAGGGAAACACATCAAACATGGGAAGGAAATTCTGGAACTGCTAGAAGCTGTACAACTTCCAAGAAAAGTGGCAATCATGCATGTTAAGGCACACCAAAAGGTGAACTCATATTTGGAAAAAGGAAATGAACTGGCGGACAGAGAGGCAAAACAAGCAGCCAGAAGAGAGGTAAAAATGGAGGGAGCTTTAGTTCCTGATGGGCAAGTCATCCCAGAAGGTAAGCCTACTTATACTAAAGAGGATCAAAAGTTAATTACAGACCTGGAAGGATCATATAATGAAGAAGGTTGGGCCATCACTCCCCAAGGGAAGGCAGTAATTCCCTCTTGTTTAGCGAGACACCTGGTACGAGAAGAACACAGGAAAGGGCACTGGGGAGCGGAGGCCCTATACTGATACTTGGTCAAGAGTATTAGAGCTAGAAATTTGTATACCATAGTAAGACAAGTGACTCAACAGTGTGACCTTTACCTCCAGACTAATCCTAAGAATACCCCCACTCTAGAAGTAGGCCAAATTGGAAAAGGAAATGGACCGGGACAACAATGGCAAATTGATTTTTCAGAACTTCCAAAAAAAGGGGGGGTATCAATATTTACTGGTATTAATGGATACCTTTTCAGGTTGGCCAGAAGCATTGCCCACTAGGTCTGCCAAAGCCTGGGAAGTAACAAGAATATTAGTACAAGAAATAATTCCACGCTTTGGGGTCCCAGCGACTATATCCTCAGATAGAGGACCACACTTTATCTCGAAAGTAGTTCAGCAAATCAGTCGCCGTCTGGGTATAGACTGGCAACTTCACACTCCTTATCGTCCCCAATCTAGTGGCCAAGTAGAAAAGATGAACCATTTGATTAAGCAGCAAATAGTGAAACTCGGGCAGGAATCAAACCTGACCTGGCCCCAGATTCTCCCTCTGGCACTTTTGCGCATACGAGCAAAACCGAGGGCCAGGGAAGGGTTGAGCTCTTTTGAGATGTTATATAGCAGACCTTACGCGGTACAGAAGGAAACATCGATGCAAGTTGGCGAGGAAACTATAACTTCATACATGATAGCATTAAGTAAACAACTCAATACAATTGGGAAACATATATTTGGAACTCGGGTTAGATGGGCCTGGACATAACATTCAGCCTGGAGACTATGTGTATGTTAAGTCTCTTACAGAAAAGACATTGGAACCACAAAGGAAAGGGCTGTTTCAAGTGCTACTCACAATGTTTACAGTCATCAAGATTAAGGAATACTCAGCCTGGATTCATCACACCCATTTAAAGAGGGCCCACAAATCCCCATAGAAGGTTACACAAACTCAGCCGGGAGGACTACACTTCTCATGATAAGTCTAATAATCTCCTTTCCCCAAATACCTGGTCAAAGGTTCGCTGAATGGCCATGGTCCCAGGCGTACATTAGGTATACTGAAAGCATGAGTATAACCAATACTAACTCAGCCTTAACTTTAACTACTGTAGTGATGCAGGGAACAGAAGTGTATACAAAAACCGAATGGAGAGACGTCAATGGAGTACCGCAATTATGGGGAACGGTAGGGCAAGAGATTAGAGTAGGGTGTCAAGTAATAGATAAAATCACCTATTGGTCAGTGCGTCAAATTACAGTGTCTGAGATCAAGATATCAAATCCTAAATATATCATGTCAAGTATTGGCCATATTTGTGATCTGAAAGATCTAGAATGCTGGTATAATTTTACTTTGACTCAACCTGCTGTTTCTGTGACATGTCTCTGGGCCAAGGATAAACTAGGGCTATCCTTTAAATTTAAATGGTGACTACCCTAGTTACAACCACAACTGAAAGCACAGTAACCATGACAACCACACCAATTGCTGTAAATCTTACACCCAACATATACGAGGTCGGCCTGTACGTGATCAGACACACAGACCAACAGCAAGTGCTGATCAATCCAAAATGGTCTCTAAAAAAGGTAGAATTATAGATGCAAGTTAACATCTCTAATATAGACCCACGTTGTTCCCCCTTCTTGCGAAACTCAAAGGAAGGATGGACAACTTGGCTAAGGAAAAAGGGAAATACTTACCGGAAAAGACCACAGAGAGACCTAACCGGAGTGTTAGGAACAGGATTAGGAGTGTTGAATTCAATAGATTCAGAAGTAATAATGAACAAATTAACAGCTACTACAAGGGATATATCAAAATTACAACAGCCATTGAGGTCTTCACTATCAGCATTAGGGGTACATCAATAGGAAGAAACAAAAAATCACATACTTATTGCTGAAACACTGGGAGCATTACCAGGTGATGTCGTCATAGCTCTAAGTTGCATACAAGCCCAGTTATGGATGCAAACAGTAGCAGAATCTGTAATAAGGGAAGGAGAGGAGGGCACACTTCCCACTGAAATTCGAAAAATAGTTTAGGATAGTGCCACAGAGACAGAGAAAAAGTTACAATCATGGTGGAACATGGTCAACTTCACCTACAGGCTTGACACGCATACAGTAACGACTTTTGTGTTAACAATATATGATGCAAAATTAATCACCATACACCCCATTGTAAGCTTCGGAGTCAATTACAACAGGACCCTGCTGTACCCCTTTGAACATAAGACCTGGGCTATGAATACTGGCAATAAATGGCAAGCAGTAGATCTCGAACCCTGTATCATGAAAGAACAACAGAGATTTATATGTGACAGTAATACCTTAATAACCCAGGGTACCTGCTTAGATACTGACCAAAAGATTTGTCACTTTGGAGCACGCCCCAACGTAGATTTGAGGACCATTGTTGTCTATACCGGAAAGGGATGTGCATGTTTAAGGACACTGTGTGACACAATAACCATAGAAGGGGCAAGGAGCTTTACTCACAACCTTTCATGATGGGGAAAAGATAAAAAAAGGTCTTAAAGATGGTTGAGCAGGAAGGGAAACATAATTGGTGGGATACGCTCCTCGGATGGTCGCTTAATACTACTGGAATCTTAAACACAGCCCTTCACCCAGTGGTTGTTTTACTAATATCTGTAGAAATTTTGTTGATCCTTCCTGTAGCTATATATGTATGGATCTGGAGACTTACAAAACGCTTGCAAGATATGTATGACGCTTTATATCACAATCCGAGCTTTAAGCAATAAACTAATTTGTAGGATAGTACTAACATATTATGGGGCCAGGGAAATAGGTTAAGAAGTAGATAAATAAGTAATAAAATAATTTACTAAGTAGGAAGAAAAGGGGGGAATGAGATGGGGAGTCTAAACAATCTTAGATGATGGTGCAAGACTGAGGAACTTTCGCAAAGACAAAAGGAGGCGTATGCTGCTGTTCGCAAAGACATACCAGGTGCTGATAACGTTGCTAGGCTGCTATCTCCTAGCTCAAAGAGAAGTCTCCTCAGTCCTTGAAGTTGTGGGTATCAGCAACAGATTACCCCGAATTCCAGCACAAACTGGCCTGGCAGTCTGGTCAGAAGCCAGAGAACAACTGAGGCTGCGCAGAGCGACAGGGTGAAAAGTTCATCAGCAAGGAAGAAGAGGTACTTCATCTATACGACCCCTGCCCAGAACTTGAAGAGCTCATCACGCAGGCGCAAGGGGAGGAGACCTGATTACCATGAGAAGCGAGGGGGGGGCGGGGGTAGACTCTGTGTATGTACAGGCGTTCTATGAATATGCACTATTCTGTAACATATGAGCCGGACGGGAGCTGCAAACGATGCGCATGCTTGTGGTGGAGCGATCCCCCATGCGCCCAGCGCTGAATAAACATACCCACTTTGTAACTCCACAGTTAAAGAGTGACTTTTCCGCAAATCATTACCTGTGATGTTATGGCCCTAAACATAAGGAGAGAAGAGAGCAGGAGATGCCTGTCAGAAGATCTGGGTGGATGCTGGAGAAGAGGTTTCCCCAGAAGGTAAAAAATATTTCCTGTGGCCTCCTTGGAGACTTCTTGGGCTGTACCTGAGATCTCAGGGCACTGCAGCAGCACTTAGGACAGTCTGGGACATGTCTGGGAGGAATCTTGGTCAGATCCCAGAGAATAGAGCATTAGTCAGGGAGAAAATACATCTGGGTATCTTCCTTGGAGGAGTCTGGGGCTGCTACCCAGGATTAGGCCTCCCTAAAGCAGAGATGAAAAGACTCCATGACATGCCTGGAAGCAATCTTGGTTGGATCGTGGAGTTAGGAGAGTTTCTCAGAAGTTTAAAAAAATTTCAGATGGCATCCTTGGAGGAGTCTGAGGGTGCTACCTGGGATCTGATATCCCTGCAGCAGGGCAGAGTAGGTTCTGGGGCATGTCTGGGAGGAATCCTGGTTACATCTGCGGTGGTGCAATCCTTATCCCTCCCTGTTCTCCTTGTTGGGCTGCTTGGTGCCAGGTGTGATTCCGTCCACATTCCCCCGAGCTCATTCTCCACCAATCTATGGAGATAAGGACTGATAACCTTGAGGAGCCTGGCCCCTGCCCCCCCAATTGCTTGGAAAGGGTTATAATGGCCCATCGTCTCCTGATGGCCTGACACCCCTGTGCCTGAGATGTGATCAGATGGAGCAGTAACAGGGTTGCATGTTATTCAAATTCTTGTACAACTGCCGGAAGGCACCAGATAGTATTTGACAAAAGTCAATTATCTTGGATCCTATGAACTGCGACCACCAGAGACACCCTTTGAGCTCTCCTGGATCCCAGCGGGCTGTGACCAGCATCTCCCCTGAGCTGGGACGCCTCTCAGGTGTCGTCTGCTCCAGACGGAAGGCCAGGGCGAAGTCCCCCCGCTCGAGTCTCAGTTATCGCCCGTTGAGGAATGCCAAGGCATTGTGAGTATTTGCTCTAAACTCGAGAGGGAAATTTTCTTTGAGCTAGCTTCTATTTCACCTGTTTATTGGGGGGGGGGGGGTGTGGGTACGTACCCTTGCCCTTGTTCCTGTGTGTTTGTCCCTTTTGTGTTCATTTTACTAAATCCAAATACCTTTGTTTCTGTATGTATATGTCTGTTTTGTGTATGTGCATGTATATATGTGTATAAATTAAGGTACCGTTAAGTAAGTTAGAGTGAATATTGTCATTTTAGAATCTGAATAAGTCGCTTTTCTGTCTGAGTTATTTTGTATTGACAAATAGTTGTTAGTCATTAATAAATCTAGATTATTTTTACTAGATCATCACCGTGTCAATACTTTCATCCACGACAATCAGATACTAAAAATTAACGCTATTGGTAATACAGATTTTACTAATTAGCAGATACTAATAATGGATAACATTTGGTTATGAGGTTCATCTAGAGGTCAGCTTTGTTTCAGAGCCTATTATTCAGGCCCTAGCACTACAAGAATGAAAAAAGAACAGTTTTCAGCATTACCGCATTCAGCTGCTGTATTTGCAGGATTTCTCTGTATATCGTTTGTCTCGTCCACCTTACACGGCCTCTCAGAGGATCCCTCAGTGGTGGGGCGGCTTAAGGTTGAGGAGCAGCAAGTGCCGATTGCTACCAGGACGGTGCACCGGCGGCAGTACCGCACCTGTTGCCTAATGATGCTTAATGACCTGGCTCAGGGAAAAACAACACGGCGGCCAACCCCAGGCTGCTCGGTCCATCTGCACACAGACATCAATGTGATGGATGGCAAATGGCATTTATTATTGTATAACACCGCTTTTTATACCCTGGGTTTATGACGTCACATCCATCTGCCTACGTCTTATCTTCCCATACAATGTGATATCTTCCGAGCGCCAGACCCTAACTCCTACACGCACCAACCGAGATTCCCTGGTCCCTATCCATCAGCTGATCCGTCAACTAGAAAGCCAGAAGGTGATCAGCAAAACTCACTCACCCTTCAACAGCCCTATATGGCCAGTGAGAAAGCCTAATGGCGAATGGAGGCTAACTGTGGACTACCGTGGCCTGAATGAAGTTACGCCAGCGATGAGTGCTGCAGTGCCGGACATGCTAGAGCTCCAGTATGAACTGGAGTCGAAGGCAGCCAAGCGGTACGCCACGACTGACATTGCTAACGCGTTCTTCTCCATTCCAATAGCGCCAGAGTGCAGGCCACAGTTTGTGTTCACTTGGAGAGGCATCCAGTACACTTGGAATCGATTGCCCCAGGGGTGGAACCACACCTCCACCATTTGCCATGGACTGGTCCATACTGCACTGGAGGAAGGTGGGGCTCCAGAACACCTGCAGTATATTGATGACATCACTGTATGGGGGGACACAGCCGAGGAAGTCTTTGAGAAAGGGAAGAAAATCATTGAAATCCTCCTGAAGGCCGGCTTTGCCATTAAGCAAAAGAAAGTTAAGGGGCCTGCAAGGGAAATTCAATTCCTAGGAATAAAATGGCAAGATGGGCGTCGCCACATCCCAGGTGTAAGGATAAACAAGAAAACAGCCATGGCCCCACCAACCTCTAAGAAGGAGACTCAGTCTTTCCTGGGCACTGGTGGGGTTCTGGAGGATGTACATCTCGAACTACAGCCTGATTGTGAGCCCTCTCTACCATGTAACCCATAAGAAGAACGATTTTGAATGGGGCCCTGAGCAACAACAATCCTTTGAACAGATTAAACAGGAGATTGCCCAAGCAGTAGCCCTCGGGCCAGTCCGGGAAGGGCAGGAGGTTAAGAACATGCTCTACACCGCAGCCGGGGAGAACGGCCCTACCTGGAGCCTCTGGCAGAGAGCACCTGGGGAGATCCGAGGCCGACCTCTAGGCTTTTGGAGCCGGGGATACAAAGGCTCTGAAGCTAATTACACACCCACTGAGAAGGAGATACTGGCAGCATACGAAGGAGTTCGGGCTGCCTCAGAAGTGGTCGGCACTGAAACACAGCTCCTCCTGGCACCCCGACTGCCGGTGCTGGGGTGGATGTTCAAAGGAAAGGCCTCCTCCACGCATCATGCAACTGATGCCACGTGGAGTAAATGGGTTGCATTGATAACACAACAGGCTCGACTAGAGAACCCCAGCCACCCAGGGACACTAGAGGTGATCATGAACTGGCCAGACAGCAAAGATTCCGGGATGTCACCAGAACAGGAGGTGACACATGCCAAGGAGGCCCCACCATATAACGAGCTGCCAGATGAGGAGAAGCGATATGCCCTGTTCACTGATGGGTCTTGTCGTATTGGGGGAAAACATCGACGGTGGAAGGCTGCTGTATGGAGTCCCACACGACGGGTCACTGAAGCTGCTGAGGGACAGGGTGAATCGAGCCAGTTTGCAGAGGTGAAAGCAGTCCAGCTGGCTTTGGATGTTGCTGAGCGGGAAAAGTGGCCGAGGCTCTACCTCTACACCGACTCGTGGGCAGTGGCGAATACCCTGTGGAAATTATTACTTTGTTATTGTTAACTGCTAACTGGCACCTGGACATGACGCAGGTGGTATAGAATAAAGGGGTGGATTATGTCCTGGTTCAACTAGAATACAGTTAGGTTTCCCCAGAAGAGAAAGAGGGGGAGGGGATCTCCAGCCGGGTTATTCATACCATTCACGTCAGGTCCAGGGGCGGAACCTTATTACTCTCTCTTTGGCTATTTGGTGGTGGGACCCCACACGTCGGCTTTGTTCCGTGACCATTTTGCGGTATTTCTTTGTATATCGTTTGTCTTGTTCACTGTTATTGCTGTTTATTGTTGTTATCATTGCCACTGTTGTTGTTCAGATTGTTTTATCACACTGTTGTATTAAATTTCTTCTTATTTTAACCCGGAGTTTGTGCCTCACTTCCAGCCTGACTGGCTGAGGGTGGGGGAGGGGCAACAGCAACGTGCTCTCTGGTCCCGGCAGGGCCTAAACCACTACACCTTCCTCAGAAGAAGAGTGGTTTCTATGTCAAGCTTTCCACAAGGATGAGGGGAGAAATGGTTAAAAAAAAAAAAAAGTTGCATTAAGGTTAGCAGAGGCAGTATCATGATGTCCACGTTTTCCTTCTTCTCCATATACAGAGAACAAAGTACGATTTAGCAAGAAAAGTAAATTGAGGCTGTGCTTCGTTTCTCCTTTGCCAACACAATGGAGCTGTCAGCAATATAACCATGAATATGTTCATTTTCACACGTTAACCCTTTGAGTCCTGTCTTTTTGTCTCACGAGGGGAGAAAGTGCATTTTAAACTCCTGAAACAAAGGAGAACAGAAATTTTAATTAAAGTTGTCCTTGTACACATGCATGGATAACCCTCCCTTTAGCAAAGAAAAAGCCCTTTTTAAAATTAGTTATCATGCTGAAATTGTTAACATAACTCCTGTGAAAAATGCATAATCTTGGCATATCAAATGCCAAAATGACATGCACTATGTTTAATAATTATTATGCTTCCCTTTGAGTTCATAGACTGAGGTCATCACAGGTGAAAAAATATTTCAAATATTTATATTAATATTTAATATTTTTATCTTGAATGTGAACATCCCAAAATACGCTATACCATTTAAAAACAGACCACTGGTTTTTTTTTACAGGCTGAAATAGAGGCACTAGGAGACTAACTGGCTTACTAAAGGTCACATTCCACTATATCGATAGAATCCCAGATATTTTTCAAGCATGTATTAGTAGGTAAACACCACTTCCAGATCACCAGTACTGAAGATGTATACCGCCTATCTGAAACACCTACAGTGTTTTGGAAGAGTTTCTAAGAATGGTCTTGGACAACTTTAGGTGCCGCCCCAGTGCCAGTTCATCCCCAGCCCAGCCCCTCACACACTGGGTATTAGCATTCTGGATGGACCAAGTCTACGATAAACTATGGGAAAAGAAGGACCAAAGATGGGATGAAGAAACATAAAACCCCCAGAGTTTTGCCAGAGTGACAGAAAAATTTGTTGATTGTAGAAAATACCACCTATGTAAAGAAGGCTTCCCCAAAGTACAAGGTGTAGAAGCAAAACACAGGTGTAATAGGAACACGAAAGCTGGCCCTGCTCTGTCTTCTAAGGTTAGTTAAAACCCTCAGATAAACAGATCCCTGGTGTGATTCTAACACAGTGGCCCGAGGATCTGGGCACAATTGATGTCTGACAAGGGATCTTGGCTCTCTGACACTACATTTCACAATTACCATTCTCCTTCCTAACCGGAAGAGTCCATAACAGTATTTCCCATTTTATATACCATATTACCTAAAATGAAAGGTATTAATTAGTAAAATAATGTAATTTGCATTTAAGCCCCAGGCAGCAAATCTACAGCCATTTCTGAAATTTAAAAAAAAAAAAAAAAAAAAAAAAAGTGTCTATATTATAAAGAATCCCTTCAGCTCTCTCCAAGGGAGCTAAGCTGTGAAAGAGCAATGTAAGACTGAAAGGGATGCAGTTATGCTCTTCCGTATCAGCCCCAAAAAGCCTTATTCTTGTACCATCTGTTGTTTAGTACAGACAGAGGTGCTGTACTCTTGTCTCCAGGAGAGCTCTGCAATCAGCTGGATCCGCAGCTCCGAGGAGGATTATTCCCCCCTGCTGCTGTTTTTATAACAGACTTTCTCTTGCTGTAATGAACCTCGTAAGGATCAAGCACATTGCACTGATTTTCTGGATAAAACTGGGCAGTCAGTCACAAGGCCAAGCAATTTCACAGATCTACTATGCCCCAGCAGACCCACGGCCCCAGAATCACCCATTAGCCCCAGCAAGGGGAAAAAACCTGCAGCTGTTAACCATAAAAGCCTAGACGTGATTCTCAGGTCATGTGTAACTTTGCTTTCTATCAAGTTCAGATGAGTAACAACCCCCACAGAACAGATGACAGCACTGAAGATGCTCACCCAACTCCTTCAGTCAAAGCCGGAAAATGATAGAACACAACGTTTCTTTAGTTACTACATGATATCTGCCATAACTTCCTGAAAATCTGCCCATTTATGGTAAAATAACGAAAAGTCAGCTTCTCTAAAAATTTGCGTTAAAATCAAAAATTACTGTCAAGTAACTTTGCCCATCAAGTGTTTCTTTATATGCACACCCCCCCTGTACCATCCCAGCTTGACCAGGGTTTGAAGATACGAAACCCAGCGATTTTCTTCTTGCTGGATGGTCACAAAAGCTCAGTCAGGGTGTGAGCGCCTGTCGCAGCAATGTGAACCCTGCGGGTGCAATAAGCCTTCACGCAGACCCCCCTTCCTGTGCCAGACACCAAACCAAAGCATGCAGATACCGCATTTTAAACTGCCTCCTGAATGCAAATGTCCCTTCTGGTGATGATGAAACTCAAGACTACGGGAGTTGTCTGCTATGAAAAGGCACAACCCTCAGCGTGGTTGAAAAACAAATAAGCGAAAAAGCAGAGGGCAGAATCCCACTGCCTTTATTCTTCTTTAAATTTTACAAATCATTATGGAATACCTGAAGATCATTGCGATCTACAGCTCAGTGATAAAGGATTTACCCTTCCAGAAATACTGCCACGCATATTTCACTTCAGACTCCAGAACTGAATTTTATGGAACAATGGATGGCATTTGCAACCATTTCCAGTAGGCAAAACTTCAAAACACCAGTAGAGGTCTATTACTTTTTCTCAGAAAAAATAGGAAAATAATTAACTGAAACATTAATGATAGCGATGGAACGTCGCAAGGAATCTCTGCGTTGGTCCTTCCAAATCAAAAGCCTGTACACTAAACTACAGCTCAAGCAGCCGTCCTGAAAGATCACAGGCAGTTAAATACATCCCCTACATACAGGACATTAGAAATCAGAGGGAGTTGAGAGTCCTCAGAGTGCCTCCATTCTAGTCTCCTAAATAGGTCCTGTAGCAAAGTTGATCAGACTGAATCACAGAGTAACACAGAACACCGGGAGGAATGGATCTTGTCCCCTCTGGGTCAGTGAAACCCCCGCCAGGGATGCGCAAAGGAGCAAGATGGAGCCATTTGAAAATAAAGAAATGCCGATGTTGCAGGTCTCTCGCTCCGTGCATCACACACCTCGGGCAGGAAAATGAACTCGCCCGGGTGTTTCTTTCCGGGCTGCCCAGAGTATTTCAAGTGCGCCCCCGGCCGAGCCTCCTGCGCCTCCCATCGGAACATCATGGGGGGGAACCGCCGCCACCGGCCGCAAGCGCAGGAGTGGCTCCCGCCACGGGGCCCCACCGAGAGCAGCCTCCGCCGCCGCCGGGACATGCCGCTGGCAACCCGGGAGCGTGACCCGGGAGCGCCCCACGGGGACACGCACACGCCCGGTCCGGCGCCCGCCTTCCTCAGCTCCCGCGGTCTGGCGGCAGGCAGGGGGTGTGCGGGGGCCGCCGTCGGGCGCCGCCCAGGAGGGGGCAGCGGTGGCAGAAGGGGCGCGGGCGCGGCGGCGGCTTGGCCGCGGTGTGCGGCCGCTCCCGGCACGTGGAGCCCCCGGCACCGGCGGCTCGTCCATCGCCGCCGGCTCCCGCTCCGCCAGCGCCCCTTCCCGCCGCCGCCTCCCCTCTGCGGGGCAGCGTGGGGCCACCACGGCAGGCGATGGCGGGGGCATGGCGGCGCCGCGGCGGGGCCGCCCCCGGGACAGGCCGTGGCCGCTCAGGGGGTGCCTGCGTGGCACTGCCCGCCCCCGTGTGCCACAGCGGCGCTGCCCGCGGCACGGAGGGAGCTAGGGGGGACCGGCCCGCCCGCGCCTCCCCCTGCCGCCCGGCTCGGCCTCCGCGTGGGGCGGGGAGCGGCAGGAGCCCCGCGGACCTCGGTGCGGCGGGAGGGCACTGCCGCCGCGGCACGGCTCCGTCCCCCTGCCCGGCAGCGCTTGCCTCCGCCCGGCTCCCTCCGCCGGCCCCCCGCCACACGGCCGGGAAGGGCCCCGCGGGAGTGCACCCACTCGCTCCCCGGGGGAAGCGCTGGCGGGGCGCGGGAGTCCCGGTCATCCATCGGCAGCTCTCCCGGCACCGAGGGGCACTGAACGCCCCGTCACGCCCGTCCTCACCAGGATCGACCCGACAGAACTCCTGCCGGTTCCCGCCTCCAGCTCCAGTTGTCCCCGAGCAGGGAAGGACGTGGCTTTGAAGAGTTCGAGAGCTCTGGACAAACCGTGACGCTCCGACTTCAGATGTACTCGGGAGCCGGCACTGCGCAGTCTTTCTCCTAACCTGTCAACAGCTACGGTCACCTGTCGGCACTGACTGCTCCCCCTCTATGCCTCCTTCTGATTTACCATTTACAAAATATGTTGCACTTTATATCATATTCCCAAGTGAGACCTGTCAATGGCTGTAAATTTCTTTTCTCTCTCTTTTGCAACATCTAGGATTCCATTGGCCGTCTAGCCCAACTCCCTGCACCTTTCAACTGCAAGATGCACAACCGTCCTTCCTCGACCACCCACAGAACATACTTCTCTGCAGTGAGGGACAATTGCCACGTTCCAGGGGAGCGCTCCCCGGGAACAGTGTTTCCAGGGGCCTCAAAAATCACCCTGCCTGCAAAAACCCTGGCCTGAGCCATACCTGTATGCAAACATCAGTGATGAACATCACCTTGCAGAATGGCCAGGACCAGGAAGAAAACACCCAGCTCAGGAGAAAAACAATAACATCCCCCAGCTAGGGTTTTTTCCCTAAATGTCTGAAAAAAAATCTTGACTCCACATACAGCCTGCAAGGAAAAGTTAAGGGAAAAAAAAACCTAAGCCACCCCGGAGTAAGCCTGACTGCCACCCAAACACTGGTCTCACAGAGCAAACAGGACAAGGTGAAAATAAACCCAATCAGGGAGAAAAAAAATCCCCCAGCTTGAGGGGGTTTTAAAATTAGTTTTAAAAAAACATTAACTGTCTCCACACTCGATACAACCTGAAATAAAAGAAAGCCACCCCTAGACAGATAGACACATTCCAGGACTAACACTCATTCGGCACCCACCCCCCACTCAGAACACATCCTTTTCACCACTCCACCTGGCAGGTCACTCCAATTCTATAACCATCCCTGGAACTGCATCGTCATGCACCTCGAAACACCACCACCACTCCACAGGACTCCACAGCACTGACCTTCCTAACTGGAAGCAGCAGATTATGTTTCCCTCTGTGCACCACTCCTGCGCCTTCTTTGCTTCCATTTGAACGCTCCAGCAACCCTCATGGAAGGATTTTCTCCCAGGATCCGAATGGCCCTCTGCCACCTGCAACAGACTAAAGAAGGGACTCTAGATCCTGCTTGCCCATAGCTACGGGCTACCCCCAAAGCCAGCCTATGCAACACCCACCCAAACAGGCCGTGCTCACCAGCAGGTTATTGTCCCATGCTTGGACCATTCCAACCTCAACCAGAATTGCTATGGAAATGGACAATGTAGCTCCACCTATACGTGCTCTGCAAACGTGACCTAAGGATGCAAGAATGCCACACAGGGTAGAGTTAATACCAGACCAGAAGACACAGCCTGGAAGTGCGCACAGCAGCGCCAAGGCCGTGTGACACAGCTGCTCCAGCATGGCCCACTGTGCAGGAACGCCAAAGCTCGGGATGAAAGATGGCAGATAAAACCACAGTAACGATGGAGAAAAAAGGCTTGCAAAGGCTAAAGACTATGATGGCACAGAGAAGAAACCCCTGGAAGAACTCTCAAGAGAGGACTAGACCTGATGGCTAAGCCTGAGCTAAAGCTGCAAGGAAGACTGGATAAATGCACCCACAGTGCTAAACCGGACCAGCAGCATTGAGCTTCTACATCACATCTGCAGAAATGGCTGTGGATTTGCCAAACCAGTGAACTAGTCATGGCTTACTCACCGTGTGGATTTACTGCATCCTCCTGCCCTCCTCCTCTTCCTCCTCCTGATGGTCTTCTTCCAGCTTCTCTTCCTACTCCTCTTCATTTTCATTCTTTCTCCTTCTGCTCCTCCTCCTTCTGTCTGTCATTATGTTTGTTGTTGCTTTAGCGGTCCTCATCCTCCTCTTCTTTGGTAAGGGGCACCCCAAATGCAGTTTTACATACAGTTATTACGGCTTTTGAGCATTCAGGTACAACATGATTTGTCCAGTTATTATGCTGTTGCGGTTTAACATGCTGTTGTGGTTTAACCCCAGCCAGCAGCTAAGCACCGTGCAACCACTTGCTCACTCCTCCCTGCTCCCACTGGGATGGGAAGGAGAATCAAAAAGGAGGTTGAGAGAAGAACAGTTT